>NC_069800.1:59141846-59468394 GCF_027406575.1 Nycticebus coucang | reverse complement strand
GTGTCTTTGTACCGCTTTCCAAAGAGGCTGTACTACCTTGCAATCCCACCAGCAGTGTGTAAGTGTTCCTTCCTCTCCGCCACACTTACTGTTTGGGAACTTTCTGATAAGAGTCATTCTCACTGGAGTTAGGTGATATCTCAGTGTGACGTTGATTTGCTTTCCCCTGATGCTTAGAGACACTGAGCATTTTGTCATGAATTTGTTGACAATTAGTTGGTCTTCATTAGAAAAGTTTCTGTCCCTGTCTTTGGTCCGCTTGCTGACTTCTTTGTAGATACTGGTTATCAGCCCATTACTGGATGTTGACCACACAGATATTTTCTCTCCCTGTCTGTAGAGTGTCTATTAGCTCCGTGGATGGTGTCCTTAGCTGTACAGAAACTTTTTAATTTGATCAGGTCCTATTTATTTATTTTTGTTGTTGCAGTGATTGCTTTGGGGGTCTTCTTCATAAATTCACAAAAATTAATCCACAATGGATACAGACTCGAAACTGTAAGAATTCTAGAAGAAAATGTCTAAAGCCCTTTGTTATGGGAGCCCAAGAGAACTAAGATGCAAGGAGAAGGGGTCAGATGTCAGACCCCACAGAGCTGGGCACAGTAGGGAGGCAGATCTAGTGGGTGCAGGTGTCAGGCAATGATCTGCACAAAACGAGGAAGACTTGGAATAACTCACCCCAGGGCATCCTCTTTAACCCACCACCAAGTGGACGGGTGGTACAACCAGCTGACAGAAAGGTCTCACATCTGAGATAGTTTGCATCTTGGAATCTGATTCTGGCATTGATAAGATTTCTCCTTTAACTTTAATTATTTGCTGATAATCCCCTAAATATGTCTGTACCCAAAGACTCTGTAACAACCACCTTTGTGATTTATCCCACTATGTTTCGTACTTCCAGAGACCCACAAGACACAACTGCATAATAACCACGACTATGGCTGTGAATGCGCGCACACAAATACACATACATGACTCTGCTCTCTATACTCACACGAGGATTCTTTTTGTTTAGTCTTGATTTTACCGACTCTGATATCTTTTTCTTAACCTGGATCCATGGGCCTCATCCTACAGTTAGCCGCCAGTTAACAGAAGGACTATCGGCTGCTGGTTTGTATAAACACTTACCTAAGTCAGAGGTCAAAACCTGCCAGCTGGATCTACACCGCACCCTCCTTTGTTCTGACCTCTGCGGTGTCCCCTTGACATAGCACCAGTGTGCACTGTCTGCCGAGGCCCCTCCACGGCTGACACTGCTTTTTACACTGAGCCTGATTCACTGTTAGGCTCTCTGCCCGCTTCCACAGGTGTTCAATTTTGCAAACAAGAGTTAATAAAGCATCATTGGGAAATAGATTTATTACACAAATCCCAACATACTGACCAAAGGAAAAAAAAATACACACACACACAGACACATACACAATGAGGAAGAGAAAAGAAAAACACGGAGGTCGAAAATTAAAAAAAGAAGAAGAAATTAAAGAAAAATGTTCCCCTTCTTTCTCACTAAGCAGGGCTGTACATTGATTCTGCTGATGCCAATATTGTTCCCCTAATTCACCCTGCTCATCCCTGCCTGAAGACTTTTTGCAATTGTGATTTCTTTACTCAAAATGTTCTTTCTCCAGATCATGACGTTGCTGGCACCTTCTCACTCTTTAGGTCTCGGGGTAAAACTTCACTTGTTCAGAAGGAACCACCTGACGTGATGAGGCCACCCACCCTCTCCATGAAGCTGCTCTGACATCACCCTATTTTATTTCCTTCTTATCCACAGTACTACCTCAAATTATTTCATTTGTTAGTTTGTCTCCTTATGTCTATTCTCATGAAGAATATATGAAACAGGGACATTTTGTTGCTCTTGCACATTGCTGTGTGTCCTAAACGCTGTCTTCACCATAGCAGGGTTCCTATGAGTTGTTGCTGTGTCAGTGGACAAATAACAAGCAAATGGAACAGCTCGAATCTGGCCTTGCACAAGCCCCAAAGTACTGAGGGTCAGGGAGTGCTGGCTGGACTGCACGGCACAGCAGGAGAGCATCCAGCCGCCCAGAGGCTGGACAAAGGCACCTTTAGCCTTGGAGGGTACTAAACTGCCGTTCATGAGTCAGATCTGGGAAGAAAGCCAAGCAAAACTAAACCAGATCCTGGCTTCTAAATGGAAATGACGCGTTAGCCACATTCACAAGAATTTAGATGTGACAGGGAAGAGGCGGGAAGGGATGTCGCACTCTACCAACTCCCTGTTCTTAAACCACATCCAATCTTATTTGGGAAGCTTCAGGGGCACCCACCTGGGGCTCATCATGACCTTCTCTGCCCTCTGGATAAGGTCACCTGGTGAGGTCAGCGTTATCTGGGAAAGTGTTCCTTGTGCCTCATAGAACACACTGCAGCTTCAATGAAAATTCCACCAAAACATGAGTGATCGATCGTATATCTGGAAAACACCAGGGACTCTACTACAAAACTCTTAGAAGTGATCAAGGAATACAGCAGCGTCTCAGGTTACAAAATCTACATTCATAAATCCGTAGCCTTTATATATACCAACAATAGTCAAGTTGAAAAATAGTTAAGGACTCTATTCCATTCACAGTAGTGCCAAAGAAGATGAAATGTTTGGGAGTTTATCTAACAAAGGACGTGAAAGATCTCTATAAAGAGAACTCTGAAACTCTAAGAACAGAAATAGCTGAAGATGTTAACAAATGGAAAAACATACCATGCTCATGGCTGGGAAGAATCAACATTGTTAAAATGTCCATACTACCCAAAGCAATATCCAATTTTAATGCAATTCCTATTAAAGCTCCACTGTCATACTTTAAAGTTCTTGAAAAACTAATACTTCGTTTTATATGGAATGAGAAAAAAAAACTCGAATAGCCAAGACATTACTCAGAAATAAAAACAAAGCAGAAGGAATCACACTACCAGACCTCAGACTATACTGTAAATCAATAGTGATCAAAACAGCATGGTACTGGCACAAAAACAGAGAGATAGATATATGGAACAGAATAGAGAACCAAGAGATGAACCCAGCTACTTACCATTATTTGATCTTTGACTAGCCAATTAAAAACATTCAGTGGGGAAAAGATTCCCTATTTAACAAATGGTGCTGGGTGAACTGGCTGGCGATCTGTAGAAGACTGAAACTGGACCCACATCTTTCACCATTAACTAAGATAGACTCTCACTGGATTAAAGATTTAAACTTAAGACACGAAACTATAAAAATACTAGAAGAAAGTGCAGGGAAAACTCTTGAAGAAATCAACCTAGATGAATATTTTATGAGGAGCCCCCCCCCCCCAGGCAATTGAAGCAGCTTCAAAAATACACTACTGGGACCTGATCAAACTAAAAAGCTTCTGCACAGCCAAGAACACAGTAAGTAAAGCAAGCAAACAGCCCTCAGAATGGGAGAAGATATTTGCAGGTTATGTCTCCAACAAAGGTTTAATAACCAGAATGCAAAGAGAACTCAAACGTATAAGCAAGAAAAGAACAAGAGATCCCATCACAGGCTGGGCAAGGGACTTGAAGAGAAACTTCTCTGAAGAAGACAGGCACATGGCCTACAGACATACGAAAAAATGCTCATCATCCTTAAACGTCAGAGAAATGCAAATCAAAACTACTTTGATTTATCATCTAACTCCAGTGAGACTAGCCAATATCACAAAATCCCAAGACCAGAGATGTTGGCGCGGATGCGGAGAAAAGGGAACACTTCTACACTGCTGGTGGGAATGCAAACTAATATGTTCCTTTTGGAAAGATGTTTGGAAAACACTTAGAGATCTAAAAATAGACCTGCCATTCAATCCTACAATTCCTCTACTACTTATATACCCAGAAGACCAAAAATCACATTATAACAAAGATATTTGTACCAGAATGTTTATTACAGCCCAATTCATAAATGCTAAATCATGGAAGAAGCCCAAGTGTCCATCGACCCATGAATGGATTAATAAATTGTGGTATATATACACCATGGAATATTATGCAGCCTTAAAGAAAGATGGAGACTTTACCTGTTTCATGTTTACATGGATGGAGCTGGAACATATTCTTCTTAGTAAAGTATCTCAAGAATGGAAGAAAAAGTATCCAATGTACTCAGCCCTACTATGAAACTAATTTATGGCTTTCACATGAAAGCTATAACCCAATTATAGTCTAAGAATATGGAAAAAGGAGAAAGGGAGGGGAAGGGAGGGGAGAGGATGGGCAGAGGGAGGGTGACAGGTGGGACCACACCTATGGTGCAGCTTACAAGGGTACATGTGAAACTTACTAAATGTGGAATATAAATGATTTAACACAATAAAAAAAAAAGAGTGTTCTTGTATTCCTTCCTACCATGTGTTCCATCCTGATTGAGCGCTTGGACCTAATATTAACACATTGGCATCTAAACCCACAGCAGCCTCACCCCAATTATGAATTTACAAGCCGTTGACACACCACACGCAGGCATTTTTAATCATTAAAAACAAACCCAGGAACACTGGGTATTATGGCCATTGCTCAAGGTCTGCAATGGGGCAACTTCCGTCTTCAAAAGGTGTGAAAACCAACGCCACGTCCACATGAATCGCCATCCCCTCAAAGTGGATCTCAGCACACTGAAGGACCCTGGAATATCTTATGTTTTAACCAGGAAGATAAATTCCTGTTTTGAAAGGGAAACAACTTTGCCTCTTTCTAATGAAAGGTCTGAGTTCTTGTTTTGAACACTCTTGAAAGCAATAATGAACTTGTCGTTTATTTGGGAAGTGGGAAGATTAATAACCAATAATTCTCAATAAGAGGCTGATTTCACCAACCCACAGCCCTTTGCGTCACAATTGCAATGGCTTCATTTCATCCAACTGGAAACACCATTCTCAGGATGGGGCCCAAGGGTCACTTGAGTGGTGCAAGGGATGCTCAGCCATGGACACGGAGCCCAAACTCAGAAACGATGGAGAAGGGAAATGAAGAAATACACTGATGATAATTTTCTGACAAAAGATTTACAGTGTTTATCACGAGGGTTTTTTTTCCCTCTTACTACACCAGGGAAATATTAATAGTAAGCATTTATTTAAAGAGCCCTACCCAAAATGTTGTTTGCTTTTGATAATTAAAACCAAGAGTCACATCCCAAAAATGAAGTCTGAGAAATTTTCTGAATTTCAGAATTGGAACTGTCCTACCTGGATCCACCTGTTGTTCACCAAAAAGGCAAAGAACAGCAAAGATATCTCCCCATTATCCATGGCAGTTAGTGTCTTTGTTAGGCTGAGAAAGGCTCTTTTAGAGATGCTGAACAAAGAGGAAAAATAGGGGAGAAGATGAAGAACAGGAAAATGGGAGAGAGGAGAATGAATTGCAGAACAGGGGCTGAGCGGGAGGACAGAGATGGGCTGAGTTGGGCCAAGATAACGCCAGAGAAGTCCAGTTTGCCAGTCAGGGGTGGAGTTGACTGACTCCGAGAGGCCACCGCGTCCCTGTGGCAGGAGTAAAGCCTCCTAAGAAGCAAGGCCCTGGGTGGCACGGCCTCTGTGGAGTCGCATCACCCCAGTCCGTCTGTTTGCCCTCTCAACGAGATCCTTCTCTGCCCGCCTCAATCCTGAGAGGCCCAGGAGGCTCAATCCTGAGTGGCCCACACATGGACTTCCCTGGCCCAGGGATTCAGAGGCGGTGCCGTGAGAGGGGTCAGAGAATTGCCTTTTCCACTGTTCTGACCGTGAACCTGCCAAAATTATCTCTCCTTTATAGCCCTTGAGGCTAAGTGCTACTTACGGCTCCCTGCACGTCTTAGTCTTGGGCACCTCCACCTCCCTTGCCAGTTTCCTTTACCTATCTGTGCCTCTGTAAATAGTAGCTTTAACAATAGTACCTCTGGTTAAACACCTGAATGAATTTCTGTTTTCTACCAGGACTGAGTGACACAGGCAGCAAACACCTGCCATCTCGTGCCCTTCCAGCTTCAGCTGCTCCAATGCTGGCAGATGGGGGGACTAGAGGTTCACCAGCTCACCACGCCCATCATCTTCCCTGACCCAGAGGTGCAAAGGTGTGTGTGTCTCACTCCTAGAGAGGGGGCATTGTTCACTTCCACTTGGCATAAAACCTCCTCTCTCCAAATAACTTGGACCTCCTCAATCTAACAAGAAAAAGACAAAAATTGTTTTTTCTTTTTGCACAAATGTCCAACAAAATGTATACATGGTAGATATCACTGGTGCCTACCTGATGGCCATTCCCCACCCCCTCTGCTTCTTTCTTACCACAGAACTGAGGTTTGCTAATGGGAGGCTGACACCCAGCCCCGTCCTGAGAGTCTGCATCGTCACTGGAACCTTGGGCATCAATGGTAATTTCATTTCTTTTCCTATTCCTCCTTCAGCAGAGGCATACAAATCAGAGGAAGGTGTTCTTGGGCCTTCTTCTGGGTTTGCTTAGTTTTTCAAAGACGCACAGTGAGCTTCTGGCCAATGACTCTTTTGTGAAGACATAATGATGGCCACGTGCCTACGGGGCACGCCGGGGGCTGGAAGCATGAATACCAGAGATGTCAGAATGGAAAAAGAGGACAGAACCTTCCAGAATCTTTGTTGATGCGCTATTGCTGCGAAATTAACCATCCTTGGAAACATCCTTCCTCCATAGTCCTAGTTACACAGAACAACAGATCTACTTTTTGTTTAAGCCACTGTGAGTTGATTCATTTGGACACGGGGGGCCTTTAGTAGATCTCTCCTAGAGGCCCAGCTTTACCACTTACATCATAGTTTGCACCTTGAAAATAAAGACATACACTGGACATTATGCTACAGGTGGGTTAAAAAGATCATAGTAGACATTGTTATTTGCTGGTGGAGCCCGTGTTTTGCTGGGCTATTTAAAGCTCCCTCCCTCTCTGCGGGCACAGTGAATTTGGGGCAGGGAGTACCTACTCTAAGCCGGTCACGGAAATGACATGCCCCTTGCCTGTGAGTGTGTTAAGACGGGATAGAAAACTTTATTGTGCCTGATGTGATGTGCAAGGGGGACTTCTAAGGAACAAGGAAGCAGAAGGGTGGTTGTCAGGGGCTGGGGAGTGGGGAAGAGGGAGAGCTGCCACTCAACAGACAAAAAGCTTCACTGATGCAAAATGAGTGAGTTCTGGAGCTCTGCCCTGGGCAGCAGCGCCGGGAATGGCTGTGTGCTGTGCACTTAACAATTCATTGAAAGGGTAGCTCTTCATACGTTAAATGTTCTTACTAAAAAACAAAAAAAGGATGAGCGAGATAAGCACCTCGCAGCAAATTAAATAATTTAAAAGTAGGTAGAGCAAATGAGGCATGGGGGGAATTTAAAATAGAGGTGATTAACTGTAATAATGGCAATAGCGGCTGGCATTTATTGAGCATACACTGTGTGCCAGACGCTCTTTGAAACACCGCTGTGTGCTAACGGGGAGGGTTCTATCAGTTATCTAAGGTTGTCCTCACAACCACCCCAGGACGTAGCGGTTGTTATCCTTTCTTCAGATGAAGAAACTGAGGCTCCCTGAGTTGTAGAACTCAGAGTTATACAACAAATAAACATAATACATGAATAAGGACTCAGAAAAATGTCAAGTGCTGTCCAGGCTTTATGCATGCTGTTCCTCCTTAGTGGAGCACGCTTCCCACCAGAAATGCCCATCCTCTTTCTTACCCCTTTACTGGCTGGCTCCGGCTTACCCCCTGGGGCCTCCCCTCAGCTGTCACTCTCTACACGAGGCTTCCCTGAGTCCCAGAGCTGGATGAGGCTGCCCCTGTTCACCATGAGGCTTCCCTGAGTCCCAGAGCCGGATGAGGCTGCCCCTGTTCACGGCGTATGCCTCTGCACTTTCCTGGCTGCCCATCTGTCTCCACCCCACACACACACTGGACAGAGGACTTTGTGAGAACAGGAGACTTGCATATTATAATTTCTCCCATAACCCTAGGTCTTAGCACAAGTTGCATTTCCAAGCCAACTCCCTAGCAAATGCAAAAAATACATTTGTTTATAATAACCCAAGGCGGGTTATCCATCCCATCATATACTCTCCATGTGAATGCATTTCCAGCTGGGGAGGAAGAAGAAAAAAAGGAATGAATGCCCATTTCCTACGGAGACAGGTAAATGACATCATCGTTACACTTGGTGCCAAGCTAGCCGTTGCTTTTATAAAAAACTAAAGACAAAGCATAAAGAAAAAAGAACTTTCAGTCCTAACATGATCTTTGGAAATGATCTCCAAGAAAAAAAGAATTGATTTTTTTTTTAATAAGGAAAAAACTCTTAGAAATAAAGGAAAGTGAAGCAGACCCCAAATCTAAAGGCGGCAACCAGATGGGCTCCTCCATGAAGCTCTCGTGAGATCTTGGGCCCCTTCTCTGAACTTAGACACAAACCCACGTACTAACCCATCACTCAAGCCAAAGAAAGGAAGAGGCCTAGAAACAGAAATCAAAAGACTGTATTATACTCCCCACTGGGCACTTTTCTCCCCAACGTCCAGGGTCTCTGGACATACTGGTGAGAAATTTCTCTCACAAGTTTGGTTCATGGCCTGGGATTTCTCCCACAAGTTTGGTTATCGGCCTGGGACTCACTATTCCCAACAGGGGCTGTGATAACGTTACCAGGTAGACTCATCAGGAACTTTGTGCGCAGCCAAAAAAAAAAAAAAAGAAAAAGTCAGAACAAGGCAAACAATGTCCTCCTGTAATGGGCCCAAAATTCCTTCTTTAGGATCTTTTATCACAAGATTTATTACCTACTTTCCCTTCAGCCACACCTTCCACTGATACTCATTTGAACCATGGGATTCACAGCCTCACACGTTTGGAAATAGTTTATTTTCTTAATGCTAGTAATTTTTAAGAAAGGCAAGAAGGTGGGGTTAACTGAACAGCCCTTTAACTTTTAATTGACATATATCTGTATTATTGATTGTTTTAAACAATGTGCACATGTTCCCTCTGTAATTTTTAAAAATTAAAGGCTATAAAGAAATCATATACAATAAAAAAAGAAAGGCTAAGAAAAGTAACCAATTTGAATAAAATTTTTTAAAAATTGGCTGACAGTAAGTGGCAGAGAAAATGGAAGAGAAATTTGAAGGGAAGTAAGGTTAACTACTTTGAGAAACAATTCCATAAAAACCAATACAATGTCTGTCTGGGTTGAAGACTTTTATGTGTCAGAATAAGTATCTAAAGGCTTAAAAAGATTCTGACTTGACAGTAATAACATTTCTCTAGAAAAGCACTAATGATAAGCTGTTACATGTGGGAAACTTGGGGGCCTACTTTCCAGAGCCAGTTATCACCCACCATGAACGTGGAGATTGCGGGGGATGTCACAGCATCTTGTGCTATTTCTCAAACACAGATTGGGGTCATTACAGGATATTTGGGTGAACGCCCTCCAGCAAGGAATGGGCTTGGTACACAGCTGCTGCCCCACATCGGTGCCCCATTGCTGGTTTCCAGAACACCTGGGCCAAGTCTGTCATTCTGTGTGGCAAGAGGAATTCATTCTTAACTTAGCGATGGCCAGTTCACAAGATGAGTTCTGCCAGATGGCCGTCCCTGTGCTGCCTTGTTCTCCTGCGCTGCTGGCTTTGTAAACCACCAGCCATGATGCACACGGTATCAGGAGGCACCCACACCGTCACCTCCATGACCTTCCGCCAGGCTGGGGACACTGTAAAGACCTTCCTTTCTTCTCTAAGTGTTTTGTTTTTTTACTTGCAAACACGTATTGGCAATGATTAAAACACGCAGATCAATATTTTCTGGGGCATAGAAGTTAGAAGACAGCAGATTTAACTCATGTCTCTTCTGTACGTCCTTTCTTCAAATGTCACAATCTTTCCACAATCCCATGTTGCTAAAGACACTTCCAGGGGCGGCGCCTGTGGCTCAGTCGGTAAGGTGCCGGCCCCATATACCGAGGGTGGTGGGTTCAAACCCGGCCCCGGCTGAACTGCAACCAAAAAATAGCCGGGCGTTGTGGCGGGCGCCTGTAGTCCCAGCTGCTCGGGAGGCTGAGGCAAGAGAATCGCGTAAGCCCAGGAGTTGGAGGTTGCTGTGAGCTGTGTGATGCCACGGCACTCTACCCGGGGGCCATAAAGTGAGACTCTGTCTCTACATAAAAAAAAAAAAAAAACATGGACAATATTAAAAAAAAAAAAAAAAGACACTTCCAGGACATATTTTCACATTTTTAAACATAAAATGTAGCCTATTTCCTTAAACAGAAGATGTGCAGGCCAAAAATAGTAGCTTGATACATCTTACTAACAATTTTAAAAATACATGATATTAAGCACACATATACATTTTTTTTCCTCTTTTTTTTGTCCCAAATTTCTGGACTATTTATTAAGAGGAAATAATCAAATAGCAAATCACTATGAACACATTTTAAATCCAGTATAGGAAGAGTGTAATGCACTTAAAATAATTAAAGCATTAAGCTTAATGCTTAAGCATTATTAACAAAGTTATAATGTATGTTATAACTATAGTGTGCTTAGTTATAGGGTATGTTACCTTAAAGATTACTCATCTCACAGGTAACATATCTCTAATGTGTTAGAATTAGGAACTCCCCCTATCCTGATTTTGCATTTAAGACCTGGAAAAAAAATATTTCTTTTTTTTTTGTAGAGAAAAAGTCTCACTTTGTCACCCTTGGTAGAGTGCCGTGGTGACACAGCTCACAGCAACCTCCAACTCCTGAGTTTAGGCGATTCTCTTGCCTCAGCCTCCCAAGTAGCTGGGACTACAGGCGCCCGCCACAACGCCCAGCTATTTTTTTGTTGCAGTTTGGCCAGAGCCGGGTTTGAACCCATCACCCTCGGCATATGGGGCCGGTGCCCTACTCAGCGAGCCAAAGGCGCCACCTGGAAAAAAAATATTTCTAATGTGTGAAAAGGAAACATGAAAATCACATGTAATGAAAGTTTTATTAAATATCTCTAAAGCAGAAAATTATGTCCTTAATCGACTGTTAATCAAATTAGTCCACACGTATAAACGTGTGTGTCTATATATTTGTGTGTGTAAATACAATTTTGTGTCGACATGGTTGAAGTTAAATATGTGATCCTAGGTGATAGAACATTCCAGATATAAGAGGAAGCTGAGTTTGAGGGAAAAGGAATTTGTGAAAAATAGTGAGGACGTCTAAAATGGAACTGTCTCTTGGACTGGCCTTCTGAAAAGCAACCCACAGCCCTGATTTTACCTTTACTATCCAGGAAGAAGAGCAAAGATGAAATAATTCATCAGATTTTTAAAAAATTCTTTTAGTTAATTGCTTCAATCAAGTGGCCCATCCTTCACGGTAGGGTTCCCTTGAATGCACGCCCCAGGTATTTATTAAGCTCCCACCGTTCAATGATGGTCGCATTCTTTTTCAAGGTTTAAGCCTAAACAATGTCTTCAAAGCCCGGCTGGATCTATTCCAGCACCAAGAGACAGAGACAAAATCAACAGCGACTCCTTACCTGACTTTCTCTGGCAAGAGACAACATGACTTCGTCTTCCCTGGGGAGGAATTTTGCCTACGTCTGAAAGTGAACCAGGCCCTGCGAACCTGCTGACCTCTCCCTTCGTCTCTTCTGTCTGAGTGACTCACAGGGAGACCTGCCTTGTCAGTTCTCCTGCCTGGGTTTGGTGAGCCTGGTAAACAGGCAGCTTGTCCTCTGATGTGTCTAGACACAGAAATGATTCATGAGGTCCCTCTCGGGCGCTCCTGCAGGGAGTGCTGGAAACCTCAGGAGGAAGAAGCCTTCCTTCAGGATGCCCTGCCTCTGGCCAGGCATAAAGGTTCTCCAGTTTACTTTCTGGCCCTGAAAGGAGCAGATAATGAATCACCAGTTTGAAGGATCATGTTAATGCCTTCCTAAGAAACAAAATAAAATGTAAGCCCCATTTTTTTTCTCATTTTTTTTTTTTATTGTTGGGGATTCATTGAGGGTACAATAAGCCAGGTTACACTGATTGCAATTGTTAGGTAAAGTCCCTCTTGCAATCATGTCTTGCCCCCATAAAGTGTGACACACACCAAAGCCCCATCCCCCTCCCTCCTTCCCTCTTTCTGCTTCCCCCCCATAACCTTAATTGTCATTAATTGTCCTCATATCAAAATTGAGTACATAGGATTCATGCTTCTCCATTCTTGTGATGCTTTACTAAGAATAATGTCTTCCACATCCATCCAGGTTAGTACGAAGGATGCAAAGTCTCCATTTTTTTTAATGGCTGAATAGTATTCCATGGTATACATATACCACAGCTTGTTAATCCATTCCTGGGTTGGTGGGCATTTAGGCTGTTTCCACATTTTGGTAAGCCCCATTTTTAAAAAGAACCAAGCCTGTTTCCCTCCAATGAGACCCATTTACCTATTTATCTTGTTACAGTTCAGAAAAGACTTAACAGTATCCAGACAAGCGCTAAAGAGGTTTTCATCTGTAGACACAACTCTCCAGTCTCCTGGAGACATGTTTTCTAGGACAGAGTATCTGGACCTGCAAAGCAAAGGTGTAAGGAAGATCTATGGCCGCTGAATGACCACAGAAACATGAGTGAGTGTGTTGCATGAACGTTTTTCAAGCGACCACAAAGCCGGAGGGTCCCAGGTTGGGAATCTCTAGCTTTCCAAATTGAGCTCTTTCGTTTGCAATTTGTTCTCAGAATCAGGCTCTGTTCTACATATTTATTTAATCCTCTCAACCAAGTTACAAGTTATGCCACTATTTCCATCATCCCTGACTTATCAAACCCAAATCAAACAACCAATAAAAGTGGCAAAACCAGGAATCCAACCCAGGTACACTTTGTGTGCCTAACCGCTTCCGGGCTAAAACAGAAACAGGTGTAGTGACTTGTATGCATTTTAGCTATGCCTGGTCTGAGGGAGGAATAATGAAGAAACAGTGGATCTGACCCACCCTCTAAAAAAATACAACTTTTCCTGAGCTGTTTGTTGATCAAGCCACCATACCAGGATTTGTGGCAAGTTCTCTTATGCTTTTTAGCGGTCTGGCTTTTGTAACAACCCCAAAGCAAGAGCTGCCTGCTAATTTACCTAACACCCCCAGAAATTGTTTCTCCCATTGAGACTTCCATATCCCAAACAGAAATGCTACAGCTCTCTGCTAAGTCATTCACAGAGATCATAAGCTTTACAGGGACGCATGCAGCTAGCAAGATGGGTCTCTCTAGGCACAAACCCAGTCACATTTAAGGATGTAAACATTGTCCAAGGCTCCCTGTTTCTCCATCTCAATGTGATGTACGACAGAGGCTTGGGTTCTGGACTTTGTCATTCTGGCCCTGGTCATGGGCTTTGATGAACAGAACACAACCTCTGGAATTAAACGATTCTGTCTGCACCGTGTGACACTATAAGCGAGATACGCCTGAGGACATGTGTGGTGGAAGGATTAGGAGCCATTTATGGACTGTTGTTTATATATCAGGCACTGTGCTCTGAGCAATGGCTGTTGGGCATTATCTGATCTTCACAACCATTTCTGAGGCAGCTTCTGTTATGACCTGTGTTTTGGAGATGGGCAACAGAGGGAAAAAGAAGTTAAATAATAAGGTAACAAGCACCACCCAGCTAAAGAAGCTCAAAGCCGTGAAATGAACTAATGTCTCACCAAATACTTGCTCACAATCTTGTGTCCCAGAAACAGCCATGCACATGTGTGTGTTTAGGTGTGTGTGTGAATTTTAATAGGTGATCAATGCCCATTTATTTTATTATAATGTGTTTTTCCCACTCTCTTAATTGTTGGAAGCCTGATAACTATTTTATTATTTCTTTGAAATGTGAGGTATTTCACAACTTTATTGATGAGTGTTTTCAAGTAAACACATTTGTCCACTACACGGGAGAAATTATAGTCTGTGGAACTTGTTTCATCTTAAATGATGGGGTCGATCCCAAACTGAAGTTCATGGGCGAACGATTCATCTCTGACTCATTCTTCGAGTTTGCATGAGAATCCGGGAGAAAGACTTATAATCAAACTGCGTGTTATGTTGTTGTTTTTCCTGTTATTGTTGCATTAAGGACGCTCAAGCAGAATGGAGAGAGAGAATCAGCGGTGCATAAAAAAACGGAGTTAGCCTCCTGATCAGGGTCCTGTTCCCTGGCAGATGCAGAGTTGGTTCCAGTGGCTGCACTAGTTAGGAGAGGGAGTAGTATTTTGGACATTTAAGACTCACCGGGTGGTATTTTTGCCTTTCTATTTTTGGACTCTGCTGAGCAGAAAAGAATAATTAAAAAAAAATAACCTGCACCTTATGAACCTGGACTCTGAACATCCTCTCTCTAGTTTACTATAAAAGGAAAATTCTTTAATGAAAAACAGGACTGGGATGAGAGTTTAAGTGTTTTTCAGTTCTTAAGAGCCTTCCTGTGGTTCCTGAACTTCTGGCTGAACAAGCGCAAAGCTGGTGAATGGGACAGAGGAAACAAAAGTAAAATATTGTCTTGACTTAAAGTCTTTATTCAGGATGAAGAGTTACAAAAATGATCACACCAAGGGTTCCTGGCAAGTAAACACTTGACAGGAAGCAAGGTGTCAACTTGTCAGGAAATGGGGGGGCGGGGCGGTGCTGCTGGAAGATTCTTTTGCACAAGTCACAGACTGCCAAGTTCCCAAATGCAGGCCTCAGATGGTGCTTTGCTGGGCTTGCGTGGTGTGTTTTAAAGTTTTGAATTTGTTGACAACTTATAAAAATCAAGTGGTTTCATTCTCCAAATTGGAATTTTCACTTGTTTTCAAAATTCATATCTGTCTACGGGTGGCCCAGCTTCCTACGTGGCCATGCTGTGTGAGCCAGGCCTGCTGTTTGCCCTAGTCTCCACCATCCCCTAATGCCTCCCAGCACATGTGTCTCACTCACTTACACCCCTTGCTTTATCCCATGAGTATCTGGGATTTTAATATGTGTCATGGGCCTCAGACCAGGCTACTTACTCCAGTTTCCATTATACTTATCTTTGCAATTAAAAAAAAAGTTGAAAAAGCTATAAAGTTCTATAAGAGGGATCTCCCTACACTATGAAAAAAATCTCATTGGAAAAAAGTGAGAAGATATACCCTTGTAAGATGCACCGCTGCTGTAATCCCACCCATCTCCCTCCCTCTGCCCATCTCCCCCCTCCCCCCTCCCTCCCCTCCCTTTCCCCTTTCCCCCTATTCTTAGGTTGTAACTGGGTTATAGCTTTCATGAAAAAGCCATAAATTACTTTCATAGTAGGGCTGAGTACATTGGATACTTTTTCTTCCCTTCTTGAGGGATTACACCTGTGGTGCATCTTACAAGGGTATTTGTGAAACTTAGTAAATGTAGAATGTAAATGTCTTAGCACAATAACTAAGAAAATGCCAGGAAGGCTATGTTAACCAGTGTGATGAAAATGTGTCAAACGGTCTATAAAACCAGGGTAGGGTGTCCCATGATCACATTAATGTACAGAGCTATGATTTAATAAAAAAAAAAGTGAGAAGAGAAAGTCACACTATTTTCTGGAGATTTCTGGGTCTACAAGCTCCTCTGAAGGGCTATGATTTGTATGTCTGTGTTCTTTGTTCTCTTATGTGACTTCCTCTTTTTCTCTTCCTTAAAAATTAGAAAGTAAATCAGTCTGTGCCCCAGGCCCTGCTTACCTCACATGTCTGCGTGGCTCCTTCCAGTGACATTTTCAGTTTCCGGACTGGTATTTCCAGTCATGGTGCCAACGACCCTAATGGCAAATTCTCTCTTTATTTTTTCTGGTAACAGTTATAGGACAAGATTCATCTCCCAACCTGATCCCCTAAAAGCACAGCCCCTCCTGGGCCACAGGCACTTCTACAAATGTCACCAGAGACCCACAGACAGGCAAACTCTGTGCAGACACTTGCCTTCTGTTTAGAGCCAGCCGTGAACTGGCCTCGTCCAACTTGAAGATGTGTATGCTTTAACATTTGGTCCACTTCGTACTTTAGCAAATTGAAATACATTGCTGACTTTAAAAAATTAATGAGACATTGTACATAAAATCCAGATTCCTACCCACTATTTAGCACTGGAGGTACCATCTACCATGGGCCACATTCCCCAGATGGCAAGAACTGGTTGGGCTGAAGCAGGCTTGCCCTTCACTTCAGATGGGCCTGAGTTCTCCAGTCTGCCATCAGCCCACCTGGCTTTTTTTTTTTTTTTTTTTTTGCCTATTTATACCACTTTTCTAGCTCCCGAAAGCATTGGAATCTGACCTGCAAGTCTCTGTTTGGGTCTGAAATGCCCTTGTACTTTAAGAATGAGATGTAAATACAACTCAATTCAACACTCACATCCTTATAGCAAAAGTGCATTCTAGCTTTCCATTTTGCAGATGCTAAAATGAGGTTTAGAGAAATGGAGTCTGTTGCCCAAGTCACCCACCTAACAAGTGGACCAGCCAAGGTATATCTGACTGCAGAGTCCATTTCCTTAACCAAATGTTAATGTTTTATTCTTTCTGTCTTTCTTCTTTCCTTTTCTTTCTTTCTTCTTTTTTTCCTTTCTCCCTCTTTCTTTTTATTTTTGTTATCACAGTGCTTGCAGAAGCAGTGAATTAATTTAAAAGAACCTTTGGGTTTGGAGTCCTGGATTCTTTTCTAAAATTAGGCAACTCACCAAATTATAAATCCTGAGCACTCGTTTTCCATCCTCCCTGTACTTCCCCACCCTGGGCTGGAGCTGAACAACAGTGACCCCTGTAGAAGGGGCTTCCCAGGCTGCTGGGGTTTCTGCTGCGTCTTTTTCAGACCTGGCTCTCTCCAGTCCCTCTTGTTCCTGCCAGAGCCCTCTGCCACACCCGAGCCAGCTTCTCCATGAGGCACAGTGCCTGGGGCCCCTGCCTCCTTTAAGGGCCCACAAAAATGTTTTTATTTTCATTTATTTTGAAATCAGAAGGAAAAAGAACTATGATACTAATGAATCCAACCTGGATTGCATTTGTCTTTAGGCCAATGCAGCCCTTCAGTATCATTTCTTATATTTGCTTTTTTTTACTTAGAGGAAGCAGCCTGTGAAAGCGGAAGTGCCTCCAGCTGGCCAAAGTCATGAGTGTTGCAGGCAATTAGGTTTGCAACTCCCGGGTTAGCAGAGTCACAACTGGAATTCTGAGTCTCTCCTGATGGGGCGTGTCGGTTACTTTTCACAGACTGGTTTACGAATACAAACCCTGGCGCCCGATGGCCTGGGCTCTGTAAACTCAAGCAATGTGACCGGGAACAAGTTCCTCAATCTCCTCATCTGTCAAATGGGATAAAATCACTGCCTACTCTTGACTTGTTTGAGGGTTCAATGAGTTCAGATATACATCAAGCTCTTAGAAGAGTAAACACCACATAAGTTTTTAATCTTATTAGATATGGTGTTATGAGCTGAATTCTTCTCTCCCTCCTCCAATTTCCTATGTTGAGGCCCAAAACCTAAAGGTAATGATATCCAAAGGTGGGGCCTGTGAGAGGTAATTTGGGTTGGATGAGGTCACCAAGGTGAGGCCCTCATGATGGCCTTAGCGCTATCTCACCCTCTCTCCGGCTCTCTTCCCCACCCCCTCCATTTTCTCTCCTTCCCTGCCACATGAGAAGCCAGCAAGAAGGCGGCTGTCTGCAAGCCAGGGAAGAGGGCCCTCACCAGGCACCCACCATGCTGTCACCCTGCCCTCAGATTTCCAGCCTCCAGAACTAAAACTCCATGGCTAGCCCACCCAATCTGCCCTATTTTATTACAGCATCCTCAGCTGTTAGCATTTCGTGGCCACTGCCTGATACCTGTCCAACTCTATCAAGGCTTTCAGCCTCAGCACTGTTGAAATTTTGGATTTTTGTTGTTGTTGTAACAGGCTGTCCTGTGCATTGTAGGAGGTTTATCAGCTTCCCTGACCTCTACCCACTAGATGACAGTAGCATCATCCAGCGTGACAACCAAAAATGTCTACAGACATTGACAAATATCCCTTGAGAGAAGCAAAATTGCCCCGGTGAAGAACCATGGACCTACTGCATTTCAGTCCTGAAAAATTTGGCTTTATCAATCAACATAGCTCAATGCTTCTAGCGTCCATTTATCTTTTACATGTCAGGAGTCCAAGGGGAACATTCACCCCACTCATTAGATTTTCTCTTTTCCACCTGTCAGCAGCAAGCTTCCTCCTCACTGATGTATATTTTTGTGGCATCCTCTGGGAAGAAGCCCCCTGACTTTGTACAGTGTTGTTCTCCATTGTTAAAAGCCAATTTCCATGAAGCTCTTGCTGCAGGAATACAAAAGAGAAAGGCTTTATGCTCTGCCTTTGAGAAGCTCCCCAGGATTCCCACTGTCCACACAGAATGACAGAGACTGAGGAGAACCAGAAGATCAGTCTGCCCCGACTCAGAGAGTTCTGTCTCCCTAGACCTTTTATTCCCCTTCTTTTCCAGCTTTACTGTACTAGGACTGACACATAGAAATTATATATATTAAAGGGGTATCACACGATGTTTTGATACATGTATGTCTTGTGAAATGATTGCCACAGTCAAGTTGATCAATATACGTACATGTGTCAGCTCACATAGTTATCTCTGCGTGTGTGTGGTGGCTTTCAAAGGTGTCCCATTGGTGACACCCAATCCCAGCAATACAGGCACGATAAGGATAGCAAGAATAATAAACAATATCCACTGAGCACTCACCAAAACCTAGGCTCTGCCAACACCTTTCCAGGCATGATCACCTGTAGGCTAACTGCTGCCTTTAGGAGGGTCAGGACCTGAGACTCAGAGATGTCAAGTAATTTTAACAAGGTCACACAGTAATGAATTATTGGAGCCAGGATTTGAATCTAGTGTTTTCCATAATGTTATTTATTATTTAATATACATAAAAATGTTTTCAAGTGGATACTATTAGGAACCCCCATTTTACAGATGAGGAGCCTGAGGCACAGAGAGTTTCACAAATTGGCCTTGGGTCACCTAGCAAGGTCAAAGCCAGGAATCCCTTGGCCACTGCCTTGGGTGCCAGGCAGTGTGCTGAGTCCTTCGTATATGGTCCTATTTGACTTTTGCCAACACTGTGAGCAGTGATTGTCACCTACATCATAAATGAGGACATCAAGACTTAAAAATGTATCGCCTACTTCTTCTGTTGACACAGTCAAGTTGAGATTCAGATCTGTTTGGCTGACCACAGAGATGGTGCCCTGAACTATCACAAAACCCGGTGGCCTCCTCTCCCTGTTCCAATGGTCTGGATCTCACTTGGCCACTTTTGTCCACCTTTCCTGTCTCTTTTTCTTATACATCAAAAAAATTAGGATCTTTTAGATCTGGCCTCAAACTGGGAATCAACTTTAATCTCAGGAACTCAGATAAAGGTCATAACTGCCCAGCAGAGAAACTGAGTTGGGGTCGGGGGAGGGTCCGCCAATGCTTACCAGCTGAACTTCATCACTCCACAACTCAATGCAAAGTTATTCAGTCCACAGATTGCAAAATCGAATAGAGAGACATCTTCTTATATCTCTGTTAAGCAAACAAACAACAAAAAAAAAACCTGCTTTCTTACCAAAAATGTTTATAAAATTCAAAGACATGCTCATCCATTTCAGAACTCTTCTGTATGTTTTCGTAAACATCATTTTTATCTTTAATAATTAATTTTTTGCCCTACAATTTTGGAATAGAAAAGCCCAAGGTTGAGAAAAGCTCAACTTGGTCTATGTCTTCAGGGTTTGTTCAGGGGAGCAGAAGAGCCACAAAAGGGGGTTGTCTGTGGGATCAGGCTGCAGACAGCGGCGAGAGCTGCCCCTGGGGCAGCAGAACTGCGGTGGGAAGACGTCGGGAAGCAGGAGGAACCAAGGGCAGCTGAAACCCACGATGTGCTGCAACTGTGACTCTTCTCGTGGTCTCTGATCTCAGTTTTACCTGTGACCTGCACGATCAGTGGACCCCAGGACCGCGATTCAAAAACCAGAAGGAGTTGGCCTGTGGGGCCGTAAAAGCCTCAGGCAGAGGTTGCCTCACCCCAAGGAGATGAGCCTGAAGCTCAGCCACACTCACTGTGGTGAGCTGTGAATGTCTCCACACTATTCCGACCTTTAAAAATGCCTAGTCCTTCACGTCCCTCTTCTAAATCACATGCACATTTCTCTTATGGATAATCCCAACCAGGATATACGAAGGAAAGCAAATTCAGAGAAAAGTGGTCACCACAGCTAGACTGACCGCAGCACAAATTCACTACCAATACGATGGACTTCTGCACTCAAAATTTAACAAGAATAGAAGCTAAAGAGTTGTTTGATTCATTCATCTATCCATTCTTTCTTTCATTTATTTTGCATAAATATTGGACATCCCTGACTGGGCTTTGAGAGACACAGGTGAACAAAACAAGGTCACAGTTCGCAGGAAGCCCACTCTGTCTTTTTTTGGACACTGGTCTTCATGCTTCCCTGGGACATGACCTTTTCCACTCATCAATTTCTCTACAAAGTTGAGAAGTAAGAAAAGTAAAACAAGTTTTACTTTTAGAACAGGAAGCTTGCCCCTTCCTGATCTCAGCCTTCCAGGAGTTTCCTCCTCCACTGTAAGGATAAACACTGATGTTCTTACCACACCCTGGAAAGCTTTGGGGCTGGCCCTGGCCACCCCCAGTTCTTACCTCCTCCTTCCCCTGCTGGCCTCTACTCCAGCACCCACCACACCTGGCCTCCTTCCTCTTCCTCTGCTGCACAGCTGCCGCCTCCAGGTCTGTGCCTCTGAAGTCCCCTGGCCCACTCTCCCCGCAAAGTCTACGTCTACAAGTCTCTCCCAAGACTTGATGTCTGTGTCCACCAAACTGTCACCTCCTGAAAGAAGTCCTCTGTCTTCCTCAAGAGAACGCTCCCGAGGACAGGGACTTGGTTCAGCCAATGGTGACTTCCTCCCTGCCTAACTCTTCAAGCTCATCTTCTTGCTTTATTTTCTTCATAGCACTTTCCACAATCTGGAATTGACTTATTTATGCAGATAATTTATGTATTGACTGCCTGTCTCTTCTCACCAGAATGCAGGCTCTAAGGGCAGCCAGGAGGAGGCCTGAGGTTGACCCTGTGTTCCAAGGCAGGGCTGGCAGAGGCTCACTGTCTTAGATAGGAGTGGAGAAGGGCCCTGCCTAAGAAAGACCTATCAAGGCAACCATTGTACAGAAGGAAGCAATCCCGGCAATAAACTTATTCCAGTGATTTGCATCTTAAGAATTTCAAAGCCCCACCTAGCCAAGGGATCAAAATACCTATCACCAATAAAGAGGAAAGCTGCCAACATATACCTGCTGATACGCTGCCCTTAGAACCAAATACCTATCCTAAAAAAAAAAAATACCTATCCTGTCATTTTCCCATCGAAATCTAATAAGGAGGAAAGGATCAGAAAACAACCCAAACTGAGATTTATATAGACACATATATTACTGTATTATGTATATATAAATCATCTATAGATGCACACATACATACTTACAATAAAATCACAACTATATACACACACGTATAAATGCACACGTTGTATTATACACACATATATACATCTACATGTATACAGAAATCACACACACGCACACATGTGCACACGCACGTTTAATATATACATACGTGCATGTGATTTATTTATACATATATGCGTATATATATGATTTATACAGCATGTCCATAAAGTTTGTGTGCAATTAAGATAGCTGGCTCTATATACGTGCTATATATGTGTATGTGTATATGTCTACATATAATGGAGGATTATGCAGCCTTAAAAAAGAAGGAAATCCTGTAATATGTGACAACTTGGAAGAGGCTTGGGGGCCTTATGGGTAATAAGTGTAGTAAGCCACTCACAGGTGAACCAACACTTACAGGCAGGCTCTAAACTAGTCAAGCTCATAAAAGCAAAAAGCAGAACAGTGGTTGCTGAGGCCGGAAAGAGGAGGCCTTGGGGAGCTGCTGATCAGCAAGCAGAAAGTCTCAGTCCTGCAGGATGAGCGTGTCCTGGAGTCCCCTGCCCCACGTCATGTCCACAGATAACAACACTGCAGCACCATCCTGCAAAGAGGGTGGCTCGCGTGCTGGGTGTCCCTAACAAAATGAAAATAGGACACAAACCAACACGCCACAAACCCGTCCAGAAGGAAGCACTGGTTCATGTTTCCACCCGGCTTCCTTGGAATACAGGTAAGGTCCTGAAGGGACACATAAAGCCATCCCTGTCCCTGCTGAGCCTTTCTCTACAAATGCCATGCACAGGCACATTTCACAGCACGCTCAGCAGCATAAGCAGGTGCAAAGTGATTTACTTTAAGAGCGTGTGCATTTTACTGCGCCACGGCAGTTCCTCACACAGGCAGGGTCACTGCTGGACTTGTCCTCATTGACACTAATCTCCTCTGTGGACTGGATGCCTCACCTGTCCCCATTGCCCACCTCATCTGAAGTCACACTTTAACCGGAAAGTCACCTTGTCCTCTCTGAACCTTCCTCCAGAAGGTCAATATACCGGCCCTATCTGTGTGATTAGCTGAGCACGCAGCAGAAACAAACACTGATCCGTCCCGGGGAGGGATGTGGCTTTGTTCTCACCACCCATGTCACCCCCAGCCTCCTCTGCGGGTCACAGAGTGTGAATGAATCAGTTGTCAGGAGAGCTCACGGAGTTTACTCAGAGCAAGTGGAAGTTGCATTAAATAATTAACTCGACCTATGACCTCGCATGTGAACCCAGCAGAAACCAAGCCCTAGCACTCAGACCTGGAATCTATGAACCTGAAATCCTTTACAGAAGGTTTGTAGCAGAAACAAAACACTGTCCCCCTAAAAAATGCACACCTCCCGGTAAGGGGCTAAAGGTGCTGAAACTACAGAATAGATGAAAACCAAAAGAGCACAGAGAGAAGACAACACAGGTAATTTGACAATCAGGGAACATTTTGATAAGGCAGAAAAGCAGCCATCATCCAGCTTTGTCAAATTTTGACACTGGGTGTTCATGTCCCCATACTTCTATAAGAAACAAAATATCTCAGATGCCATTGAATTGCTTACTTTTCAGCAAACTCATTTCCAGTCCTCCTCTCCCAGGAAGAACAGCCACCCCCCACTCTGGACTTTGGGGTTCATTCTTCCAAGCCTGTTTTGTGCTATTGCTACATATGAACAGTATTGATGGCCCATATATGATGTTGCTTGTAGGTTTTATTCTGCATACATTAACCATTTCCTGCAGTTTGCTTTTAAGTCAGCATTGTGCTTTTATGGTATTACCTTGCTGATACTCAGAGTTCCAGTTCACCTATTTTAACTTCAGCATAATATTCCCAATTATCCCAAACTTTTTACCCATGATCTTGTTGCTGGATTTTCAGTTTTTTTTCATTTTTCGCTATTTCAAATCCCCCTGCCCTCACCATTCCTGCCCATGACTCTGTGAGCATGAAAGTGGGAATTCCTCCAGGCTGCTCAGGAATTGCCAGGTCAGGGGCCTGCGTAACCTCCTCTTCACTGGATCTTGCCAAATGGCTCTCCACAGTGGCTGCAGCTTTAAACACCTGCAGAGTGCCCACGCTGTACAGTTCAACATGATTTTATTCCAAATTTTTAGGTCATACAGAGCTCTTAATGAATAGTCTTAATTCATTGGGAAAAAGAAAACTGTATACATTATGACTAAAAATAGCATAAGTCTTATGCCTGTCCCATATGCACATAATTATATTTACATTTTACATAAAAAACACTTACATCTGAGATGGACTGATGGCCTTCTAGTACACATATCAATCTAGTAATGATTTAAAAACAATAGCTAGCAGATTTAGAGTACAGACTGTGTGTCAGCAACATTCTGTGCTGTCTTATTTAACCCTCACAACAGCCTTGCTGTCTGGACACTATTCTATTATTCCAATTTTGAAGAAGAGCTAAGAAAAACTTAAAGCAAATAAGCAACTTGGCCAGCGCCACATGGCTAGGAATTGGTGAAGGCAGGATTTGGACATTCCTGCTCTAAACTGTGTAACTTCGGAAAATTTACTTAGCTGCATTGTATCCACCTCCTCCCTGTACCCTCATAACAATGGAACTGATGATACAATGTAAATAAAATGTTAGAATACTAACAGGCGAGGCAGCGCCTGTGGCTCAAAGGAGTAAGGCGCTGGCCCCATATGCCGGAGGTGGCGGGTTCAAACCCAGCCCCCGCCAAAAACTACAAAAAAAAAAAAAGAATACTAACAGGCACATGGTAAGCACTTTAATAATTAGTAGCTGTCATTATATTTCTGTTTAATAGTTCTATCACTTAAGATTATTAAAAATAAAGATAATAAAATTAAAAAGCAAAACTAGGAGACTTTTGCTGTCACAACCATTTGGTTCTAAGGGCTTCAAACAATTCTGAGTGCCATTCTGTCGGTGTCCCTTACTCAAAAGACTGTGCTCACTTTGAGGTTGGCTGGGAATCAGCTTCACCAGCAACTGAGAACACCATTACCACTTTCCCCTGGATTCAAAATCAAATGCAATCCTCTCAAATCCTTGGGAACAAGTGACCCAGCTGAATGCCTACACTGAATGACTGCAATTGCCTCCAGAGATACAAGGTCAGGAGACTCTGCCTTATCAACAACCTTAAGTCATAAATGGAAAAATTTGTTGCTGTCCTCTAGAAAAACAGCCATTCTGGTTAAAAACTTGCCTGGTAAAATATTGGAAAATTATAAGACTAATTTAAAAAAAATAGAATCAGCCATTCTACATGAGTCAGACATGAGGATCACAGAATTTCAAGTGAAGAAGAGCTTCAGGGATGACACGGTTAAATGCTTCCAATGCGCCTTTCAGTGAGTTTGGGAAACACTCTCTCCCACACCCCATCTCGGAGATCCACCACAGACACTGGTGCAGTAAAGGATCTGAGAAGTTGAAGAAAGAGAAGGGAAAGCTGTTTAATTTGCTTCAGACTTCATTTCCCTAACTAATTGGATCATTGAGCCTTATACCCATTCCTGGGAACCAACACTCCATACATCTCAACGTAGGGTCACTGATCTAAAGAAACTTATCTTAACACATAGGAAGACCAAGATATTGGCACCAGATTGTTCATTGCAGCTCGATTCATAATAGCTAAGTCATGGAAGGAGCCCAAGTGCCCATCGACCCATGAATGGGCTAATAAATTGTGTTATATGTACACCATGGAATATTCTACAGCCTTATAAGAGATGGAGACCAGAGGCGCCTGTGGCTCAATGAGTAGGGCACCAGCCCCATATGCTGAGGGTGGCAGGTTCAAACCCAGCCCCGGCCAAACTGCAACAACAAAAAAAAAAATAGCCGGGCATTGTGGCGGGCACCTGTAGTCCCAGCTGCTCGGGAGGCTGAGGCAAGAGAATCGCGTAAGCCCAAGAGTTAGAGGTTGCTGTGAGCCGTGTGATGCCACGGCACTCTACCTGAGGGCGGTACAGTGAGACTCTGTCTCTACAAAAAAAAAAAAAGAGATGGAGACCTTACCTCTTTTACATTTACATGGATGGAGCTGGAACATATCCTACTTAGTAAAGTATCTCAAGAATGGAAGAAAAAATATCCAATGTACTCAGTACTATTATGAAACCAATTTATAATCACCTCACACTTTCATATGAAGAATAGATCACAACTATGGCCCAGGATGAAGGAGGGAGGAGGGGAGGGGGGAGGTCAGATCGAGGGAGGGTGAATGGTGAGATCCCACCTCTGGTGCATAATGCAAGGTACGTGTCGGATCTATTAAGTACAGAGTATAAATGTCTTAACGCAATAATTAAGTAAACGAGATGAGGTATACATTAACTAGCATGATGTAAACACTCCTAATTCTATATGAAATCAGCACATTGTACCCTATAAGTGCATTAATGTGTACGTGATCTATGCATTTAAGATTTAATAAAGAAAAAAGACTGGGACCCAGAGGCAGGTGGGCAGGCAGAGGACAGAGTTCTCAGATCCACATGTTAGTGCCTTCCCCATCATCCCATATGTTGCTTTTCCTGGAAGATAGTAGCCACTGCCCCTACTTCCCAGAAAAACTGAGCCCCATTTCTTACAGAGCTCAGCACCCGTGGTTAGAGGAGATTGCTTCCCCCTCCTCCGCTATGCTAACAATATTATGGCCATCATCTACTGAGTGCCTACTAAACCCTGAACTTAAATCATAAATGTGAATCTTATAATCTAGAAGATGTTATTCCCATATTATAAATCAGCTAACTGAGCACTAATGAAAAACTGGCAGAGCTGGCATCTTTCTCTTCCAAAGCCTGCTCCTTCTGCCTAAGGAGAGGTGTCCCTAAGACACTAACTTAGCCTGTCTTTAGGGAAGTCCAGGGAAGCCTAGGATATACTCTAAGAGAAGCAAAGAACTTTATGGTTGCTTATTAGCTGTTCTGCCAACCAAAGGGACTATCATCTCCATTTACAGGTGTAGCGGCACACATGCAGAAAAAGTAACTCAGTTCCAGTTTAACGAAAGTTAAAGGCACTGTCCAGCTCAGTGGCTCTCAACCTTCCTAATGCCACGGCCCTTTAATACAGTTCCTGCGGGTCGCGGCCCACAGGTTGAGAACCTCTGGCTCTAGCTCTTATTCAAAAAAGTACTTTTTCAGCATGACAAGGATGAGTTAAGCCGTGTTATTGCTACCTTCTGGCCAGTCCCTAGCACCACATAATAGAAGCAGCTGGGGTTTGGTTTTGGATTCCTACCCTGCTGCCACCGAGTCCTAGCCTGGTGCCATCAAACCTCTGAGACTCAGCTATAAAACATTTGAGAATCAGTTTTCTCATCTGCAAAGAAAAAAAAAAGCTCCTGGTACAATGCTTGGCACATAATTGGCCTTCAAGACACAGTAGCTGTTTCTCCTGCGTGCAACCGGTGATCTTTGCTGCACCGTATCACCCACTAGGTTTATCACCAGTGTCCCTGCCAAGTGGCGTTCCCGCCCCAGCAGGGAAACACCAACAATGGGAGTGGTTGTCCATCATGAGCAATCTAGACCAGTTACAGGCTGAAGCACTTCACCCCCTATGCCTCGGTGACCACAGTGACCTGGAGAAAATAATTGCTCAAAAGCCCTCGGTGACCCTGCTGGGGATGCACCGTGCTCCCTGCCAGAGCACATCGTGGTGGGGAAATCTCAGCTGGCTTTGCAGCAGTGCACCTGCAGAAAGGAAATAGCCCATCAACTACCATCCAAAGGTCAAAAGAAAGCACAGCGGTTGTCAGGTGCTGAACCTGTTTCTTTGGGAGTCACCTGTGTGGAATTTTCGAGAAATCTGCTCACTCTCATCTTTTCAGCCAAGTCAGGGATTAATGGCACAGTGTCTGACTGGTCTTATTCCCTCTCAGTTCACCCAGCTTGAAGCTTTGATCATTTCTGCATCTTTAGGTGAGACTTTACTCAGCTTCAGGTTCCATACATTTTATTAGTTGTGTAGTCTCCAGGGTCTGCGTTGGGGCTTTGTTGTAACTTTAATGGGACGGGAATGGAGGAAGAGGAAAGTGAAATGACATTTCCTGAGTGGCAGCGGTGGGTCTTTGTGCTAGGAGGCAGTGCACGTGGTTAATAATTCACATTGTCTCCATAAGGAAGATACTACCCTCATTCTGGTCAGAGAAGATGTAGACAGTAAACTAGATCCCAGGGCTTTTGCCTTGGGCCATGTGACAGAAAGCCCAGGTCCTTGTACCAGGCGGCACAGTCAGCCTCGGAGGAGGCCAAGGATGGACTGGGTCCTTAGGGTCTGTGCTGCTGGCAGGGGTGATGGCTGAACCAACCAGTACGGTGCAGCCCCTTAAACCAGCTCGAGAAGAGACACAGCACACGAAATATAACTCATCGCTTAAAGAAGTTCATCAGTCTCAAGATTTTCATACCGATTTCTCCATAACAATGAGGCGATATCTAGTCACGATACTTAAAAATTACCCTTTAATTTCTCAGCCAATATTTTCCCACAACTCCGCTGTTTCTGGGCCTCTTTCTAAAATCCTCCAAATCCCTCTCTTCTGATTCCGTTTCTTCTGCCTAAATCCTGCCTCTCCTATTCCTTCCATTCTTAACCCGGGCAATTCATTTTGAAGGGTGATCTCTGTTCTTTTACTATTTAGGGTTTTCAGATTCAGTTCCTCTTTGAATTCAGGTCCCCTAATTTTCCATCATGAAAGTCTAAGCCTCGCCCTGAATCTCAGGCTTGCACTCAGCAGTGCACCTTCTGAGCGCCTGTTACAAACCAAGCAGCGTTTCAGGAGCTGCACACCCCACAGCGTTGGTGGTTCTCAGACTGCGGCACGCATCGGAATCCCCTGGGGTGTGCTGGGTCCCGGCCCCACAGTTTTGTTATTGGGTCAATCTTGGCTGAGGGGAAGGCCCAACAGTTTATGTGTCTAAGAGGTTTCCAGGTGATACTGAGGCCGATGACCCTGGAGCCACATTTGAGAATGATTGCTCTAAGCCAGGGGTCCTCAAACTTTTTAAACAGGGGGCCAGTTCACTGTCCCTCAGACCATTGGAGGGCCGGACTATAGTTTAAAAAAAAAAAACTATGAACAAATTCCTATGCACACTGCACATATCTTATTTTGAAGTAAAAAAACAAAACAGGAGGAAAAGACTAAGTGGAGGCGGAGCAAGATGGCAGCCGAGTAACAGCTTCCTTGCATCTGGGCACCGTGAGTCGGGGGAGATAGGACTCCAGGCATCTCTGGCTGGTGGGAACTGCCTATCATCACTCCTATGAGGCTACAGGGAGTCAGCAAGAGACTTCTGGACCCCAAGAGGAGGACTAAAACAGTGGAAAACCGGCAAGTGGTCGCGTGTGTTCAATCCGTCTAAACCCGCCCACAACTGTAAGTTCAGTAGCAGCGAGACTGCAAACCAGAAAGGCCTTACCTGTGAACTGTTTTGATGTCCTTGGACTTGGCACTGAGTTGAACTGCCTTGGGGAAGGCCTGAGTGGGAGTGCGGAGAACTTTGGCCGTTGTCTAGGGCCCCAGTCTGAGCCGCTGAGCCAGACGGAGCTAATAGTGTTTGGCGGTGGGTCACACGGCTCCATTGTCAGTGATCTGCCCCGGCAAGCTCCGCCCTCAGGGTCGCAGAGCTAGAAACGGGTGGGAGCTGGTAACCCAGCAACCAAGTAGCCTAAGGGTGGGGTCTGAGCCGCCTTGCAGCCCTGACCCTCAGGGGCAGAGTGAGACCTGTTTTGGCACCCTGGGTAAGTGGATAGCCACTTAAGCAGTGATTCCAGCGAGAAAGCTGGGAAAGCTTCTGCTCAGCAAGTTTACAAGTTCAAAGTGCCTTTTAAGTGGGCTGAAGAGAGATTTAGGGTGTCTACCTGCTGGGGTTTGAGAAATCAGCTGCCTCTAGTCGTATCAGAACTGTGACTAACATCTCATACCCCATAAGACCACGTGTTGCCCAGACAATATTCAATAACATATACAAACTGCTTTGTTTTTGGTTGTGTATTTTTTTCTTTTTTTTTTTTGTTTGTTTGTTTATTTTGACCTTGTTGATGTTCTTTTGTTTTTTAATTTCAATCTTTTCCATACAGATCCCTTTTTCTTTCTCAATTTTTCTAGTTTAATTATAATTTCCCATTGCTGCCTTTTTTAATAACTACAACTTCATTTTTGCTAGTGTTTCTACCGCTATCATTTGGTTTTTCACCCCATCGTATCCCCGTAAAGTTTTCTGTTTGCTTGTTTTGGTTTGATTTATAGCATTTTTGTCTTTCCTCTCTACTTGGTGGAGGTGGGGTACTGTGTCTGATCAGGTTAGCAAAGAGCTGCTGACCTCAAGGGAACCACCCAACTGGGGCACCCCCAGAAGGTGGGGTTTTTTAAAGTTGGGTCAAAGTACCCTACTGTACACCTATATTGCCCTGTCTCCCTCTTTCTGTGCCTCTCTTCTTTTTGTCAATATTCCTTATCCCCACCCCCTCTCCTTTCTCTATCTTTCTTTTTTTTTTTCTTTCTTATCACTCGGTCCTCCTTTCTTTCATCCCTTTTTTGCTCTTCAATCTTCTCACCCTTCTGGTCCTGTAACCCTTAGTCCACAGGCACAAGATCTTAAAGAGCAAGAGGAAGTGAAAGGAAAATTAGGGCAAGGAAACAGATAAAAGAAATCACTCATGAGGAAGAATCAGCAGAAAACTCCAGGCAACATGAAGAACCAGTCCAGAACAACCCCGCCAAGGGACCATGAGGTAGCTACTGCAGAGGATTCCACCTATACAGAAATGTTAGAAATGACAGAAAGGGAATTTAGAATACACATGTTGAAAACAATGAAAGAAATGATGGAAACAATGAAGGAAACTGCTAATAAAGTGGAAAATAACCAAAAGGAAATCCAAAAACAGAATCAAATCAGAGATGAACGATATGAAGAATATAAAAAGGATATAGCAGAGCTGAAGGAAATGAAACAGTCAATCAGGGAACTTAAAGATGCAATGGAAAGTATCAGCAACAGGTTAGACCATGCAGAAGAAAGAATTTCAGAGGTAGAAGACAAAGTTTTTGAGATAACTCAGATAGTAAAAGAGGCAGAAAAGAAGAGAGAGAAAGCAGAACGTTCACTATCAGAATTATGAGACTTTATGAAGCGTTCCAACATACGAGTTATAGGAATTCCAGAAGGGGAAGAAGAATGCCCCAGAGGAATGGAAGCCATACTAGAGAATATTATAAAAGAAAATTTCCCAAACATCACCAAAGATTCTGACACACTGCTTTCAGAGGGATATCGGACCCCAGGTCGCCTCAACTCTAACCGAGCTTCTCCAAGACACATTGTGATGAGCCTGTCCAAAGTCAAGACAAAAGAAAAGATTCTGCAAGCTGCCAGGAGTAAGCGCCAGTTGACCTACAGGGGCAAATCCATCAGAGTGACCGCAGACTTCTCTAATGAAACTTTCCAAGCAAGAAGACAATGGTCATCTACCTTTAATCTACTTAAACAGAACAATTTTCAGCCCAGAATTCTGTACCCTGCTAAGCTAAGCTTCAAAATTGATGGAGAAATCAAATCATTTATGGATATACAAACATTGAGGAAATTCGCCACAACAAGACCAGCTCTACAGGAAATACTTCAACCTGTTCTGCACACTGACCACCACAATGGATCAGCAGCAAAGTAAGAACTCAGAAATCAAAGGACAGAGCCTAACCTCCACACTGATGCAAAAGATAAAACTAAGCAATGGACTCTCACCAAATAAGACGAATAGAATACTACCACACTTATCAATTATCTCCATAAATGTTAATGGCTTGAATTCCCCACTGAAGAGACATAGATTGGCTGACTGGATTAAAAAACACAAGCCATCCATTTGCTGTCTGCAAGAAACACACCTGGCTTCAAAAGACAAATTAAAGCTCCGAGTCAAGGGATGGAAGACAATTTTTCAGGCAAATGGAATTCAGAAGAAAAGAGGAGTTGCAATCTTATTTTCAGATACATGTGGATTTAAAGCAACTAAAGTCAAAAAAGACAAAGATGGTCACTTTATATTGGTCAAGGGAAAACTACAACAAGAAGACATTTCAATTCTAAATATTTATGCACCCAATTTAAATGCTCCCAGATTCTTGAAGCAGACCTTACTCAGTCTGAGCAATATGATATCTGATAATACCATCATAACAGGGGACTTTAACACACCTCTTACAGAGTTGGACAGATCCTCTAAACAGAAATTAAACAAAGATATAAGAGATTTAAATGAGACCCTAGAACAACTATGCTTGATAGACGCATATAGAACACTCCACCCTAAAGATAAAGAATATACATTCTTCTCATCACCCCATGGAACATTCTCCAAAATTGATCATATCCTGGGACACAAAACAAATATCAACAGAATCAAAAGAATTGAAATTTTACCTTGTATCTTTTCAGACCATAAGGCACTAAAGGTGGAACTCAACTCTAACAGAAATGCTCGACCCCACCCAAAGGCATGGAAATTAAACAATCTTCTGTTGAATAACAGATGGGTGAAGGAAGAAATAAAACAGGAAATCATTAACTTCCTTGAGCATAACAACAATGAAGACACAAGCTACCAAAACCTGTGGGATACTGCAAAAGCAGTTTTGAGAGGAAAATTCATCGCTTTAGATGCCTACATTCGAAAAACAGAAAGAGAGCACATCAACAGTCTCACAAGAGATCTTATGGAATTGGAAAAAGAAGAACAATCTAAGCCTAAACTCAGTAGAAGAAAAGAAATATCCAAAATCAAATCAGAGATCAATGAAATTGAAAACAAAAGAATCATTCAGAAAATTAATGAAACAAGGAGTTGGTTTTTTGAAAAAATAAATAAAATAGATAAACCATTGGCCAGACTTACTAGAAATAGAAAAGTAAAATCTCTAGTAACCTCAATCAGAAATGATAAAGGGGAAATAACAACTGATCCCACAGAGATACAAGAGATCATCTCTGAATACTACCAGAAACTCTATGCCCAGAAATTTGACAATGTGAAGGAAATGGATCAATATTTGGAATCACATCCTCTCCCTAGACTTAGCCAGGAAGAAATAGAGCTCCTGAACGGACCAATTTCAAGCACTGAGATCGAAGAAACAATAAAAAAGCTTCCAACTAAAAAATGCCCTGGTCCAGATGGCTTCACTCCAGAATTCTATCAAACCTTCAAGGAAGAGCTTATTCCTGTACTGCAGAAATTATTCCAAAAAATTGAGGAAGAAGGAATCTTCCCCAACACATTCTATGAAGCAAACATCACCCTGATACCAAAACCAGGAAAAGACCCAAACAAAAAGGAGAATTTCAGACCAATCTCACTCATGAATATAGATGGAAAAATTCTCAACAAAATCCTAGCCAATAGATTACAGCTTATCATCAAAAAAGTCATTCATCATGATCAAGTAGGCTTCATCCCAGGGATGCAAGGCTGGTTTAACATACGCAAGTCTATAAACGTTATCCACCATATTAACAGAGCCAAAAATAAAGATCACAAGATCCTCTCAATAGATGCAGAAAAAGCATTTGATAAAATCCAGCATCCTTTTCTAATTAGAACACTGAAGAGTATAGGCATAGGTGGCACATTTCTAAAACTGATTGAAGCTATCTATGACAAACCCACAGCCAATATTTTACTGAATGGAGTTAAACTGAAAGCTTTTCCTCTTAGAACTGGAACCAGACAAGGTTGTCCTCTGTCACCTTTACTATTCAACATAGTGCTGGAAGTTCTAGCCAATACAATTAGGCAAGACAAGGAAATAAAGGGAATCCAAATGGGAGCAGAGGAGGTCAAACTCTCCCTCTTTGCTGACGACATGATCTTATACTTAGAGAACCCTAAAGACTCAACCACAAGACTCCTAGAAGTCATCAAAAAATACAGTAATGTTTCAGGATATAAAATCAATGTCCACAAGTCAGTAGCCTTTGTATACACCAATAACAGTCAAGATGAGAAGCTAATTAAGGACACAACTCCCTTCACCATAGTTTCAAAGAAAATGAAATACCTAGGAATATACCTAACGAAGGAGGTGAAGGACCTCTGTAAAGAAAACTATGAAATCCTCAGAAAGGAAATAGCAGAGGATATTAACAAATGGAAGAACATACCATGCTCATGGATGGGAAAAATCAACATTGTTAAAATGTCTATACTTCCCAAAGCAATCTACCTATTCAATGCCATTCCTATCAAAGTACCTACATCGTACTTTCAAGATTTGGAAAAAATGATTTTGCGTTTTGTATGGAACCAGAAAAAACCCCGTATAGCTAAGGCAGTTCTTTCTAACAAAAATAAAGCTGGGGGCATCAGCATACCAGATTTTAGTCTGTACTACAAAGCCATAGTGGTCAAGACAGCATGGTACTGGCACAAAAACAGAGACATAGACACTTGGAATCAAATTGAACACCAAGAAATGAAACTAACATCTTACAACCACCTAATCTTCGATAAACCAAACAAGAACTTACCTTGGGGGAAAAACTCCCTATTCAATAAATGGTGTTGGGAGAACTGGATGTCTACATGTAAAAGACTGAAACTGGACCCACACCTTTCCCCACTCACAAAAATTGATTCAAGATGGATAAAGGACTTAAATTTAAGGCATGAAACAATAAAAATCCTCAAAGAAAGCATAGGCAAAACACTGGAAGATATTGGCCTGGGGGAAGACTTCATGAAGAGGACTGCCATGGCAATTGCAACAACAACAAAAATAAACAAATGGGACTTCATTAAACTGAAAAGCTTTTGTACAGCTAAGGAGACAATAACCAAAGCAAAGAGACAACCCACACAATGGGAAAGGATATTTGCATATTTTCAATCAGACAAAAGCTTGATAACCAGGATCTATAGAGAACTCAAATTAATCCACATGAAAAAAGCCAACAATCCCTTATATCAATGGGCAAGAGACATGAATAGAACTTTCTCTAAAGACGACAGACGAATGGCTAACAAACACATGAAAAAATGTTCATCATCTCTATATATTAGAGAAATGCAAATCAAAACATCCCTGAGATATCATCTAACCCCAGTGAGAATGGCCTATATCACAAAATCTCAAAACTGCAGATGCTGGCGTGGATGTGGAGAGAAGGGAACACTTTTACACTGCTGGTGGGACTGCAAACTAGTACAACCTTTCTGGAAGGAAGTATGGAGAAACCTCAAAGCACTCAACCTAGACCTCCCATTCGATCCCACAATCCCATTACTGGGCATCTACCCAGAAGGAAAGAAATCCTTTTATCATAAGGACACTTGTACTAGACTGTTTATTGCAGCTCAATTTACAATCGCCAAAATGTGGCAACAGCCTAAATGCCCACCAACCCAGGAATGGATTAACAAGCTGTGGTATATGTATACCATGGAATACTATTCAGCCATGAAAAAAAATGGAGACTTTACATCCTTCGTATTAACCTGGATGGAAGTGGAAGACATTATTCTTAGTAAAGCATCACATGAATTGAGAAGCATGAATCCTATGTACTCAATTTTGATATGAGGACAATTAATGACAATTAAGGTCATGGGGGGGAAGCAGAAAGAGGGATGGAGGGAGGGGGTGGGGCCTTAGTGTGTGTCACACTTTATGGGGGCAAGACATGATTGCAAGAGGGACTTTACCTAACAATTGTAATCAGTGTAACTGGCTTATTGTACCCTCAATGAATCCCCAACAATAAAAAAAAAAAAAAAAAAAAACAGGAACAAATACAATATTTAAAATGAAGAACAAGTAAAGTTAAATCAACGAACTTATCAGTATTTCAATGGGAACTACGGGCCTGCTTTTGGCTAATGAGATGGTCAATGTCCGGTTCCATATTTGTCACTGCTAGTCGTAACAAGTGATGCAAGTGTGCATCAGATAGTCCCGAGACTGAGAGGAGGAGTCTAGAGACAGAGAGAAGGAGGGGAGTCGGACAGTACAGCGCACATTCCACACATGAGCACTGTGGCCCGGGACCAGTCTGCTGCTAAGCAGGACAGGCAGCGGTGACAAAAACACAGCAGGACGGATAAATGTCCTCAGCGGACTGGGCGTAGTGGAGGACCCCTGCAAAGTGGAGCAAACCTCTGTTCTCAGGGAAATTGCACTGTGGTTAGGAACACAGACAAAGTAATTAAGCCAACAAATAAAATAGGATAGGCTGTCAGTTAGTGAAAGTGCTCCTAAGAATCACCAAGCTGGAAGGGGTGCAGGAGGGCTCTGGGGTGGTCAGGGCAGGTCTCCCCGAGGGAATGACATTGAAGCAGGGACCTGAATACAGTGAGGAAAGGAAGTACATGGTTATTTGGGGTTAGAATGTTCTAGAATCTAGGGAGAGGGGGTGAAAACTGACTTTCCAGGCAGAAACAAGTACGTAGGAGAATAGCAAAATGGAAAAAATAAACTGGCCATTAAAGGCTTGCCTTGAATGGACTGCAGATTGGGAGAGAGGGAGCCTTTAATTCCACATCTGTAAGATTATTCTGTCACAATAAAAAAAAAAAAAAACTGTGTTCTCCAGATAGTGTGAAATCCAGTAGAATCTTCCCACTGCTGTTTTCCATATGCAACTCCTATTTCCCTTCTTGTCCCTTCTTCTCTCTCTATTCCTCCCCAAGGCCCTGTTGTTCAAGTTACCGATCTTGCACTTGAACCTGAATCCATTAATACCCAACCAAAGCCTTTGACCCTATCCACTAAGGTCATTTTCATGGCTAGATTTTTTTCAAATAGATGCTCAGACTCCACTGAGAAATAATAAAGGAATAATACTCTGCCCAGTTGGAACATGGATTATAAGATGCATAATGTAGCTAAGTTCCAAAAGCCTTGTAAGTATTTCAGATCTTTACAGAATTAAAATAAAGTCCTTTTGCCCCTATCTCTTGCTAGGTTTTACCTCCAAAATTTGACCAATATAATCTTTGGTTTCTATTTAAGTATGTGTAAATCAGTTTATCTTCTTAAAAATAATAACTTTCAATGGCAGCACCTGTGGCTCAAAGGAGTAGGGCACTGGCCCCATATACCAGAGGTGGTGGGTTCAAACCCAGCCCCTGCCAAAAACTGCAAAAAAAAAGATCTTTGGGCGGCGCCTGTGGCTCTAAGGAGTAGGGTGTCGGCCCCATATGCCAGAGGTGGCAGGTTCAAACCCAGCCCCGGCCAAAAACTGCAAAAAAATAAAAAATAAACTTTCAAAAGCATTTCTAACTAGTATATTTTCGTAATTGCATGAGTGTGCTGTGATACTCAGTGTTGCAGGACATACCCCAGGATTCCCACCCGCACATGTACACACCTCTGTAATCCACTCCTCATCAGTGTGGGCAGAACCTCATAGGATTCTAGAATACTCTATCACAGTGGTGCTCAACCTTCCTAATGTCTGAACCTTTAATACAGTTAAAAGGGGTCATGACCCACAGGTTGAGAACCGTTGATCTATCATATTCAATGTAACATCTTTGATTAAGTTACATTATAAGGTTATTTGTTAAGCGATTATGGCATACTTAATCTTGTGACTATATTACCCTATGTAAGATTTCCTCAGAGCCAACTGGAGATGGGTTTATAAATCAGGCAGACACAGTTCGGCCAGCCTGGGAGAAAGCAAACACGCAGAAACTTGGATGAATTTATTCCTCAGTTCTACAACTGAGGTTTTACAAATTTCTATATGTAAGGTCATCCGCAAACAGGAACAATTTGATTTCCTCCTTTCTAATTGGGATGCCCTTCATTTCTTTCTTTTGCCTAATTGCTCCGACTAGGACTTCTAATACTATGTTTAGAGTGAAGGCACCCCTGTCTTGATCCAGATTACAGAGGAAAAGCTTTCAATTTTTCCACATTCAGTATAATGTTAGAGCTATGTGGGTTCGTCATCTTTGGCTTTTATTGTATTGAAGTATATTCTTAAAATCAACAGACAAAACTCAGTTGTGTTTCTGTACACCAACAATAACTAGCGGGAAAAAATCAAGAAAGCAATCTCATTTACAATGGCTATAAAAAATTAGACAATGTTCCTCGAAATAAACTTCACTAAGGAAGCAAAAGATCTCCACAAGGAAAACCACAAAATACTAACAAAATAAGTTGACAAGGCCCAATTCATAATTGCCAAGTCATGGAAGCAACCCAAGGGCCCATCGACCCATGAATGGATTAACAAATAGTGGTACTTGTACACCATGGAATACTATGCAGCCATAAAAAAGATGGAGCCTTCACATCTTTTATGTTTACCAGGATGGAGTTGGCACATATTCTTCTTAGTAAATTATCTCAAAAATGGAAGAAAAAGTATCCAATGTATTCAATACTACTATGAAATCAGTATATAATCACCTACACATTCATAGGAATGGTAAAACATAACTATAGTCCAGAAAGAAGGAGGGAAGAGGAAAAGAGAGGGGAGTGGGGAGGCTGGGAAGAGGGAGGGTTTGGGTGGGGGGATACAACCTAATGTGCGTTATGCAATGATACATTTCTATACTATTAAGAATAGAGTGTGAATGTTTTTGCCACAACAAATAAGTGAGCAAGAAGATGGTTATGTTAATCGGTTAGATGTAAGCGTTCCACATTGTATATCAAATTAGCACATTGTACCCCATAAATGTATTAATGTACACAGTTATGATTTAATTTTTCATAAAGAATTTTAAAAATAAATAAATTGGCAAGGACACAAGGAAATGGAAAGATAGCCCGTGTTCATAGATTAGAAGAATTAATATTGTAAAAACAACCACACTACTCAAAGCCATCTACAGAATCAATGCAATCCTTTTCAAAATGTCAATGACATTCTTCACAGAAATAGAAAAAAACATTCTAAAATCAGTATGGAATCAGAAAAGACTCCAGATAGCCAAAGTAATCCTGAGCGAGAAGAGCAAAGCTAGAGGCATTCAATTGCAGGACTTCAAAATATGCTATGAGGCAATAGTAATCAAAACAGCATGATGCTGGCTTAAAAACAGACACGTAGACCAATGAAATAGAATAGAAAACCCAGAAATTATGTATTTACAGTCAACTGATTTTTGACAAAGTCACCAAGAATACTCATCGTCCCTCCAATAAATGCTGCTGGGAAAATCGGAAGTCCATGCACAGAAGAATTAAATTAGACGCCTGTCTTTTACAATATGCCAAAATCAACTCAAAATGAATTAAGACTTAAATGTAAGACTCTAGGAACCACTAGAAGAAAACATAGAAATTGCTTTAAGACAGCATGGACAACAAAAGCAATAGATAAATGGGATTATAAACACAGCAGTTTTTCTGCACAGTAATGAAAATAATCAACAGAGTAAAAAGACAACCCAATGACAAGACTCCACCCAACAAGGGACTAATCTCTAGAAAATACAAGGAACTTAAACAACTCAACCACAACAACAAAAACAAATAATCCAATTAAAAATTTGTATAGGATGGCTCAGCGCCTGTGGCTCAAGCGGCTAAGGCGCCAGCCACACACACCTGAGCTGGCTGGTTCGAATCCAGCCCGGGCTACCAAACAAAAATGACAGCTGCAACCAAAAAATAGCCGGGCATTGTGGCAGGTGCCTGTAGTCCCAGCTACTTGGGAGGCAGAGGCAGGAGAATCACTTGAGCCCAGGAGTTGGAGGTTGCTGTGAGCTGTGATGCCATGGCACTCTACCCAGGGTGACAGCTTGAGGCTCTGTCTCAAAAAAAAAAATTTCGTATAGTAACTGTAGATGCTGAACCAACAAGAAGCACCAAGAACACCCACCACTCCGAGTCTCCTCATACGGGTAGTTGGCCACGATGTTTCCCCCGTGGAGATTGGTGGACAGCATGAAAGAAATGTCCATGATCCCGTGAATGACAGCCTTGGTCTCAGGAGCTAGCTGCATTAAAGATCAGATTAAAGGGATTCCAAATCAGACAAGTGCTGGTATGATCACATGACAGACAAGACAGGAAAAGGAAAGAAAAAACGGAACGTTGGACCTATTTCAACCACTTTGTGGTTGTTTGCATTTTTTTAAAAAAGGTTTCTGTAAGAGCAGCAGCATTCCTCTTGTCTATCTTTCTCGAATTAAAAATAAAAAAGTGTGGGGCCTTGGTGTGTGTCACACTTTATGGGGGCAAGACATGATTGCAAGAGGGACTTTGCCTAACAATTGCAATCAGTGTAACCTGGCTTATTGTACCCTCAATGAATCCCCAACAATAAAAATAATAATAATAATAAAAATAAATAAAAATAAAAAAGTGTTTCAATAGCAAAAATAATAAAAAATAAAAACAAGCTAGATGAATGCTCTTGAAAAACGACATATAAATGGTCAAACAAAAAAAAAATGTTCACTGTCACTAATCATCAGGGCTAGGCAAGTCAAAACTAAGTGACTCATCATCTTGCCCCAGTTAGAGCATTGTTATCTGAAAGATGAAAAATAACAAATTCTGGCCAGGATGTGGAGAAAAGAGAACTTGTATACATCATTGGTGAGAGTGCAAATCAGTGCAACCATTGTGGAGAACTGTATGCAGATGCCTCAAAAAACTAAAACATAGAACTAGGACATGATCCAGAAATCTCAGTGCCTTGAATATATCCAAAGGGCAAAGAAAATTGACAAGTTGGCTTGGTGCCTATAGCTCAGCAGTTAGGGTGCTGGCCACATACACCTGGGTTTGAATCTGGCCTGGGCCTGCTAAATAACAATGACAACTACCAAAAAAAAAAAAAAATAGCTGGGCGTTGTGGCAGGCACCTGTAGTCCCAGCTACTTGGGAGGCTGAGGTAAGAGAATTGCTTAAGCCCAAGAGTTTGAGGTTGCTGTGAGCTGTGAAGATACAGAACTCTACAGAGGGCGACATAGTAAGACTCTGTCTCAAAAAGAAAGAAAGAAAGAAAGAAAATCGGTATGTCAAAGAGATAGCTGCGCTCCCACATTTATTGCAGCACTATTCACAATAGCTGAAATAAAGAATCAACCTTAAATATTCATCCATAGATGAACAGATAAGAAAACATAGTGCATATAGACAATGGAATGCTCTGTAGCCACAGAAAAGGATAAATTTCTGTCATTCTCAGCAACATGGATGAGCTTGGAGGCCGTCATATCAAGTGAAAAAAGCCAGGCACAGAAAGATAAATACCCCTGTTCTCATTCACGTGTGGAAGCTACAATAGTTGATCTCACAGAAGAGGAGTGGAAAAGTGACTCCTAGAGACAGAGAAAGGTGGGGAGAAATAGCCACAGGCTGGTAAAAGGCCAGATAGGAGACACAAACCCTAGCGTTGGTGGCACCGTAGGGTGACTAAATTAACAATAATTTGTTATATTTTTTCAAATAGCTAGAAGAGCAGGCATGGAATGTTTCCAACACAAAGAAATGATAATTGTTTGAAGTGATGGATCTGCTAATTACCCCAATTTGATCATTACACATTGTACACACGTATTAAAATATCACACTCGATCCCACAAGCATATATAATTATTAAATAAATGGAAAGAAAGCAAACCTCCAGGCCAGGTGGCAAAGAACTTGGGGCGCCCCCTTGTTGCAAAAGGGATTCTCGATCCTGCAGATGGAAGGGGATGAATTTGGCCAAACACGAGCCAGCTGGAAGAGGACCCTGAAACTCGGATTAGAATTCAATCCAGCTAACATCCAGATATGTGGAGGCCCTGGGCAGAAAACCCAGCCCCCCTGTACCCAGACTCTTGACCCAAGGAAACCGTGAGATGATCAATGTGTTGTTTTAAAGCCACTGAGTTGACTGCAATTTTTTATACTGCAATTCACAGCTAGGTTCCCTAAGGCTGTAGTTCCCTAACCCAATTCTCTTGATGTCAGGAATCAACCCATCCTAGAAAAATTCATCCATTCCCATCCTTTACAGTCGGTCAGTATGGAAAGGGCCAGATTTTGTGAAGAACGATCATCTAACAACGTCTATTTCACACTCTCATTGCTGGTCACTACTCACTCATCTGAGCGTCCTCCAATTATTCTCCATGGAGAACTAGTTCTGCCAGAAAACAATAAATCTTTTGATGCATGTGTGTTCATCTTTATTACCAGAGTCAAAAATACTAAAAAATTTTTAAAAGTTTATAAAGTAAAGTAGTAGCTAAGATTCATTCATTACTGAAGAAAGAACATTTCTGTAAATCAATGTGGTGTGGTGTGAGTGTACAGTGTTTATAAAGTCTGCTGGAGCGACCAGGGACGCCAGAGGCCTTCATGTGTACCGTGTGCTCACCACTCACTGACCTGCCCGGAGCAACTCCTCGACAACTGAATTCAGCATTCCTGGAGTGGGTCCTAAGACTCTGGATTTTTAAATCCCACAAAGCTGCTGGCCTCTCGCCTGCCCTAAAAGTAGGAAGACTCGCCCATCACTTCTTTATCTACTCACATCTGGAGTCAAAAGACCTCTAGCACAGTTGTTCTCCAACCTACACAGCCCAGCCTCTCCAGGGAGCTCATGGAAACACAGAGGACTGGGCCCACCGCCAGAGTGTTTGATTCCGTCCTGCTGGGATGCCACTGGGTAATTGACCTTGCTGACAAGTTCCCCCACGTCATGCCAATGATGCTGACCTGACATCATTGCTGACATCAGATGCTGACCTGTTGAGGAACCTGTGCACTGGCCAGCAGGACTTTTTTTCTTGATACTTATGTAGCACTAAGTAGCAAATATGGCTTCTATTTATTCCAGATCGTAATGGTTCCAGGTGTTGATAAAAGTCTTTATTTTGCAAAAATAAAGAAGAGCTGGAGGAGCCCCAGGCCCTGACTGTCTAAAATACAATCCAACTCCACCACCTGCTGGCTACTTCAGGAAGTGCACAGGGAGCCTGAACAGCGCCTGAAAAATGGCTTCTTGCAAATTAATCCTGGCAAACTCAATACCCTGGACACTGACCGCCATCATTCTCATCTGCATTCCTTATTCTCTAATAAATCTGATTTGGGTGGTTGACAAATCAGCCTCCAGATTCCCTAATAGCGGACATGTGGTAATGTTTGCAATGTGCCAGTGATCTCACTTAGACAAGTTATGTGTGTGACCTCAACTACTCCCAGGCTTCCTGTGGGAAACAGAGGCACTGGGCATTTAAGTAACTTGCTTAAAGTCACACAGCAGAAAGTGGTGGAGATAAGCTTCAAACTAGGTCATCCGCCCCTGGAGTCTCCACTTTAAATAACTGTGCTATGCTGCTTCTGAAGAAAACATCTGGGGGAGACACCCACATAGTCATTTTTGATTATTTAACCCTTCCTTCCTAGAAACATAGCCCCGGCATATGCGTTGGATCCAAACTTTTCCATCCCATTTATTTTATAAGGAAAAAATTGGGGCCAAAGCGAGGTGAAGTGGCTGGCCCAAGGTGTCAGGTCAGCAAAATAACCCCAGCTCCTTCAGCCATGCACAGGGTCTGAAGGTCTCCAGCTCTGGGCTATGCTCTGCGGTGACAGCAGAATCATGAATGTGCCCTGCAATGACCAGTTAGGGGCTCTAATTATATTTGGGGGCTATGATTCTAGAAATCATTATTTAACTTCCAAAATATATATATATTGATAAGGGGCTATCAATATATATATAACTTCCAAAATATATATATATGATAAGGGGCTATCACATTCTGTATTCCACCGTTTAAAAACTATTTTTTAGTCATTTAAATAAGCCATTAAGATTTTTGACATTTGCTACTTGGATTATTATTTAATCAATAGTTTTCCTGTAATTCATTCTTTTTTTTTCTTTTATTTTTGAGACAGTCTCAAGCTGTCACCGTGGGTAGAGTGCCATGGTGTCATAGCTCACAGCAACCTCAAACTCTTGGGCTCAAGCGATCCTCTTGTTTCAGATTTTCTATTTTTAGTAGAGAAGGGGTCTCAGTCTTACTCAGGCTGGTCTCAAACTCGTGGAGCTCAAACAATCCACCCACTTCAGCCTTCCAGAATGCTAGGATTACAGGCGTGAGCCGCCGTGCCCGGCCTCGTTTTGTTTTTAATAGCTCTTATCCTGCAGTATTTTGTCAAATCAAGCGTGTGACATTACAGGTAGCACCGTGGCTCAAGGAGTGGAGCGCATATACTGGAGGTGGTGGGTTCAAACCCGGCTCCAGCCAAAAACTGCAAAAAAACAAAAAAAAGTTTACTTGATAAACTTGTTTGGTTATCCATGTAGATACACAGAGTTCATTTCTGTCATACCTAAGAACAACTAGCTCTCCACCAGTGATGGCCTCTGTGTTTTGGGGAGAAGTGGGGTCTCAGTGGCCCAGGGGTCTGAATTTTTCTGTTGGCAATGACATTTGTAGGCATAAAACAGGTTATTAACCTTACTGAACCCGGGTTGTGCATCTGCAAAGTGGGGCTAACATAGCTTCCAATCTGACATGGTTATTATTGGAAATAGTAGGATAATCCCACATCAAGATTTGACACAGTACCCACACATAGCAATCAGTGCCTGAGATCACAGTGCTGTAATAATAGCTCTTATGAGGCATGACAGGAATCTCAAGGGTAGTCGTAAGTGAAGCACCTCATGATTTTCTTTTAGAATGTCGACCTTCCTACAGAAGAAGAAACTTCATCCCCACCTAACAGCCAGACACACGGCAGCTTACTAACATGTCATCATAATAAATTCCCTAAACTCTTCCCAAGAACGTGGCATTTTCAAGGCTAGAAATCAATAGGAGATGATCATCTTTATTTATTACCTAAATATGTGGCATGGAACTTTACACTGTTAAGGAAGTACATACTGTTTTCCCATATCTGGAAACAAGCAAACCATGAATTCTTAATGCTGCTTCCTAAGAAGGAAATGGACTCTACCTGATTGAGGGCGGCCACCTCCACCGTTCATGAAAGGCGGTTTTCTCTCCTCGAGAATAGATTGTTCATTCCCTAAGTGGAGAAAGCACTTGGAATTTATGAATTCTTCAAAGTTTGGCTATATTCTTTGGGCTTTGTGTACCATAGATAGAAAAAGAAGGCAGCCCTCCAATTTCAAGGAAGACTTCGTGACCAGGGCGTTGAAACTATCACACATCAACAGAACAGCAAGAAATAGTAAAGGGATTGGGACTCAAGCTCCAAAGCCCCCTCACTGGGGGTATTGTTCTCTCCTTGAGGGAAGGTTGAGTGCAAATAGATGGTACCAGAAAAAGTCAGCAAAGTGTACTTCATTTCTTTTTTCTCTCTCTCCACAGCAAGCTCTGCAGTAGCCATTTGGGGGACAGAGAAGCAATGTTGCAGCTGAAGGGACACTGTGCTTTGCCCTGTGTCCCTGTGTGCACATGTTATTTTACCTTCTCTTGTTATTAAAGGCTCTAGCAAATTAGCTGGCTTGCTTTGCAATCCAAGGCCCCACCAAAATAGGGGAAGAATTGAGAGCATGACCAGCCCCCCAACCCCAAGACAAGAATTCTCTGCACTGTGTCCGCACTACAATCACCTAACTTTAAAATAACACAAAGTACCCCTGCCCTGGCCCCGCCACAGGTATGTGGCATCTCCGTCCCTGGGAGGGGAGTTCCAGTGGTTCCAAGGTGCATTAGAGGCAGGTGGAGGGACGTGGCAGCAAGCCAGGCTAACCCAAGCGGGGCACCAGCTGTGTTTGTACTGTCTGTCCTCAAAGAGGTGGCTATGGAAGGCCCACAGGGCACGGCCGTGCTGCTGGGGCATCAGAGGAGGCGTTTACCCAGGGCCGGGCCCGACTCAGGCTGGCTGGTCTTCTTCAAGCCTGTCTGTTACCTCCCCAGTCCTTTATCTCTTCTGCAAACTTAATGATCCATAAAAGCATTATTACGGAACACAGGGAGTAATTTGTAGGTGGACCCAAATAGAATACGGTAGAATGCAATGGAAATCCAACGTGCCATATTGAGTCAGGACGAACATTTTCTTTCAGAGATGTGTGGGTGCATTTCTATGGACAGAGAGCTTGTGAAAAATGATTACCTTAATTGTAACTTTTCCAAAACATTTGAAAGCCTCTGTTTTAACCTACGGTATCTTTGTGAGGGTTAAATGAGATGGTGTTATGGCGCATGTCACAGACGAAGCTGTCAATAGGTCCCATCAGACGATACATGCACGCATACAGATCTACAGGTCGGTACAAACATGTCAAGACCATCTGTGCTACAGTCCGTTACGTCACTGCCAAGAAACACAGTTGACAGCATCCCTTCCTATTTGCCCGTGCATGTTTCAACTTGCTGGGAAGGCTTCCTTTGATTCCATCCATGAGGATTTTACATTTCTTGATTTTTGTGTGTCTCCAAACTTTTGTAATGACCCGTGTCCATGGCAGAGAGAAGACAGATAGATGATAGCAGACAGACCGTCACACAATGTGACGACAGAAACAGCTGGATGAAAGTGTGAGCACCTCAGCTACCATGCGGTTGGCAATAGACTTGGAAGGGACGCACTCCTACAAGGACATGATTTCCAAAGGGACTTGGACCTCCAATTAATTCCCTAACGTAATGGATGGGAATTTGTTCCACAGCATTGAGATTCAAAAGGTGCCATAGCTCCTCTCTCTTTATCAAATAAACTCAGCTCCAAGGCTTCGCCCACTCAATTGCTGAGAAATTCAATTGCAGTCTTGTTTGTGGTGTCTCTGGAAAATCACTCTTGAAAAATCACTCTTGAGTAGTATCCCAAGGCAAGAACAGTAAAAGCCATGTTATGGGCTTGAAGTGCAGGTAGAGAGCTGATAGGAGACCCCTAACCGCAAGTTACACATAGAACCCTTCAAGGTTCTTATTTCTCCCTATCATCTACACAACTACTTTTATAACAATTATTTTACAATGGTTAGCCTGGGTGGAAGTTTTTTCCCCAAGGATTTTAACTGAATTTTCACAGAAGCAAAATCTCTCTTTATTTTGATCCTTGGAGTTCACTATTTATTGATGTATTATTTATTTCAGGTGTCATTAACAGGCGCCCCCGCAGGCACGGGAACAAACCCGACTGAATTCTACGAAACACAAAATCCAACAGGTGCCCACCCTGTGGAATCACCAACTCCCATGTGCTGTCAGCAGCTGTGGCCAAGCACCTTCAGGACAATTCACAGGCTGCATGTGAGCAAATAAAAAGAACATGAGTTTACAGAGGGAATGGAAGAAAAGTGAGTCCAGTCAACTGTAAGAAGGGGTGGATGGGAATAATAAGACCCATTTCCCTTCATCAATCATTCTGTTATCTGAGCTTGGCTATACGCTTCCTTGCAAAAGACATGACGTTTCCTGGATTGCAATGTGCTATGATATTATTGTTATTTTTAAAGGTTTTCCCGACTTTTATTTTACCTTGAGTTGCTGGCTGAATAGCTAGCTGATCAATGGTATAGTTGGTCTTACAGGACCAGCTTCTCCAGGGCCTTCCACGCCACTTGCCCTTGCTCCCCATGACTTCCTCTGTTTGCCGCTCCTGGTCCACCTTCCACCTGTCTCTGCCTCCTCTCTGCGTCCCAAGGCCAAGCTCAATGGACTATGTCAACACAGCCAACGTACTGCAGTGACCTCTCCTTGGCAGGATCCTCTGACAGAAGTCTCTGGGGTTTTTTGTTTCATTTTAATTGTTTTTTTTCTTTTCCTAAGACAGGGTCTTTCTCTGTCCCTCAGGCTAGAATTCAGTGGCATCATCATAGCTTACAGCAACCTCAACTGCTTGGGCGCAAGTGACCTCTTGCCTCAGCCTCCAAAATAGCTAGAACTACAGGCATATACCACTGTGCCCTGCGAGTTTTTTTTTGTTTGTTTGTTTGTTTTTTAATTTTTTTGTAGAGACAAGATCTTTCTCGTGCTCAGTCTGGTCTTGAACTTCTGGCTTAAGTGATTGTCCTGCCTCGGCCTCCCACACCTGCTAGGATTACAGGTGTGAGCCACCACCCCAACTCCCACCCCCAATCTTGCAACCAGAAAGTTTCCTTTTATTAAAGCAACTAGGTTTGGCCAGGCACAGTGGCTCACGTCTATAATCCTCGCACTCTGGGAGGCTGAGGCAGGCAGATCATCTGAGCTCAGGAGTTCAAGACCAGCCTGACCAAGAGCAAGACCCCAGTCTCTACTAAAAACAGAAAAACTAGCCAGGCATCATGATGAGCACCTGTAGTCCCAGCTACTTGGGAGACTGAGGCAAGAGGGTCATTGGAACCCAGGCGTTAGAAGTTGTTGTGAGCTATGACGCCGCAGCACTCTACTCAAAGTGACAGAGTAAGACTCTATCCCCCTCCCCACAAAAAAGCAACTAACTTTCTCCCTCTCTTTCCTTCTGGGTCCTTGTGCAAGCCCCAAAATTCCATGGTATCCCATCCTGACCTGGCCCATCCGCACCTTGGTATTAAATTTGGGGGGAAATAAATCTTCCTTGAGTTGTCTTCACATTTGAGAGGCCCCTAGGTCTCTTTTCGACCCTTACTGATACACACTGGCTGGGTCAGGTGGAGTCTGTCCACTAACTTGTGATCCATACTCACAGGAGGAGAAAACGGGGGGAAGGATGGAGCTACGGAAACACTTTCTCTTTAGCAATAGACATTGTCAAAAATCCAGAGCCACCCTTCAGAAAACAAACGGGGAGGCAAGGGCGTGGGATTGTTTGAGACGCTCTGCCAACACATACTGTCTGAACAGCTGCTTTTGGCTTTAAACAGGGCAGTGTCTCTTTATGTACATTTACACACTGTAACTTAGGCAAGAGGAAAATATGATTCCTAGGAAATTGGCAGCTGTAAATGTGTCCTCATGGGTGGCACGGCAGGGCAAGGAGGCTGTAGGTCCTGCTTTTTAAAAATCCTCTTTTTTCTTCTCCTTTGGAAACCTCAAAGAGCATGGAGAGTTGGCTGAGTCCTGAAAGTAGTAAACACCATAGGAGATTAAAACTACTAACAGGTAAGCCTTGAGCGAGGGCACGCTGCCTTCCCAGTCCTCACCAAGCTCTCAGGGCGGCTTTGCCGCTCACATGGACAGGGGAAGAAGTGGAGGAATACAAGGAGTGAAATGACTTCCCTCTGCCGCACAGCCGGTAAGGAGCAAAGGCAGGATTCAAACCCAGGTCTGTCTGATTCCAGGAGCCGGCCAGGAGGCACACAGGGGCTCACCCTTAGGGCCCACATTTGTAAAATAAAGCTAACATTGCCTGTGTCCCAGGACGGTTGTTGAGATTTAACCAAGGTCCCCTCTGCCCCCTGCAGAGGTCCCTGTCACTTAGCAGATGTGTAAAGACCTACAAGAGGAAGAGAGGAGGTTGGAATTGCTGGAGTATAGGGGCTCACTTTACTTTTGCACGTCTGATTCTGCAATGTTTCATTTTGGCCAACTCAGACCTGACTTTTGGGAATAACAATGACACTGAAGAAAACACCATTTATTTTGTGCCAGCATCGCACCAACAGTCCTGAGTGCTTTACTTCATTTCCACCCCACACAGCCCTAAAAGGAAGGAGGTCTTATTATCCTCAGTTGAGCACTGAATGAACTGAGTGTCAAAGAGGTTAATTAACTTGCCCAACGCTACACCGTGAGGAGGTGGCAGTTTCCTTAGACCCTACCTGGCTCCTGCAACTTGCTCTCAGTCACTCCTCCACACCTCCCTCCTGTTTTTATTGTATTTAACAAACATTTCAATGCCTGTTCTCTGGCAGGAACTGTTATGAACACTTTAAATATTAACTTGCGTAACACCCATATGAATTCTATGAGGTAGCTACTCTCTCGTGTCCATTATTACAGGTGGAGAAAACTGAGGCCCAGAGAGGTTAAGCAACACACTCAAGGTCACACAGCCTTTCCAATTTCAAGTTCATTATTTTTTTCTTAAGTTTACAAACAAACCCAATAATAGGCATGACAACATTTTTAGAGTGACAGGTTTGAACTGCCCACTGACTGCTATTGCCAGTGACGACTACCACCATGCTATAAGATGCATCATTTGCAAAAAGGCAAAGGAAACGGACGGTGGTTTTCAAGCCTCAGCCTTACCAGAAAAAGACTAGGTGGATGACAGCTTCAGTGAGGTTGCCAAAAAGGGGCAAAAGGCAGAACTTGCATGGGTTTCACCTCAGACCTCGACAGCCTCCACACCACTTGTTGCAGGCACTGAAGAAAACACCATTTATTTTGTGGTGTTTAAACACACCACAAAACATTAAACATCTCCCCACAGGCAGTGGGCCTGGAGAAATGAGCTGGAAATAAGCCCAGTCTCTTGTTCAGTGGGGGTATGGTGACTACCCTGGGTTGAATCCTAAAGGTCAATTGCTGTGAATAATACCGTGGCCTCTAATCCTGACACCAAACAAACTGGGACAATGTTGACCGAGATTCAGCCAACATCAGAATGCAAACATAGAACCAACTCCTCGGGTGGAGGGAGCTCGAGCCAGAGTCTGAACACCTGGGAGGATGAATTGAGGGGCAAGTGGTCCCCTCGGAACCGACAGTTTTGAACTGATGTCCCAGCACTCTGCTGCCAGGAGTGCAGTGTCTGCCAGGCCTTCACTCACACAGCTCTCTGTGCAGAAACGTTTTCCTCCCAACCAGACCTCTGCTGTCACGTGACAGACGCCACTTCTTTATTCAACTCTCAAACTGTAAGATGCTTTTCTCCGACAGTCTTTCTCCCACCCCAGGCTGAGCTGGAGCATCTCATCCTGGACCTCAGATTCCCCCTTGGTTTACTGCAATTTTGACACTTCCCCCATCCCCACTTTATACATGTGTCTTTCTCCCGCTTAGTCTATGGCCCAGAAAGAAACAATCTGGACGAGCACTCCTCCCTGCAGCCACATCAGGGTGGAGACATCACGGAGACAGGGCCCTCCTGCCTGCTCTTCGCGTCTCTGACTCAGCAGAGCAATGGAAACCGGTCTGTAAGGAGGCCACGAGCTGGGAGAGGAAAGGAACTGGCTGTCAAGAGTCTGTGGCTTGCTCATAAAATATTTTCCCAGGTCAATATCTTCAAGTGTTTTCCCTGCACTCTCCTCTAGTATTTTGATAGTTTCATTGTCTTAAATTTAAATCTTTTATCCAGTGAGAATCAATTTTTGTTAGTGGTGAAAGGTCAGGGTCTAGTTTCACTCTTCTACAGTTCTCCCAGTACCATTTGTTAAATAAGGATTCTATTCTCCAATGCATGTTTTTGTTAGGCTTATCAAAGATCTAATGACGATATGTGGCTGGGTTCATCTCTAGAGTCTCTATTCTGTTCCATAAATCTATATCCCTATTTTTGTGCCAGTACCATGCTGTTTTGATCACTGTAGCTTTGTTGTATAACCTGAAGTCTGGTAATGTTATGCTTCCAGATTTGTTTTTATTTCTGCGTAATGTATGGGCTATTTGAGATTTTTTTCTGATTTCATATAAAAAAAAGTTCTATTTTTTTTAAGTTCTTTAAAGTATGACATTGGTGCTTTGATAGAGATTCCATTAAATATGTAGATTGCTTTGGGTAGTATGGATATTTTTAACAATATTCATTCTTCCCAGCCATGAGCATGGTGTGTTTTTCCATTGGTTAATATCTTCTGAGGGAGAGGGGAGCGGAAGGAAGAGAATGACGGGAGAGAGGGTATTTTGTGGGATCTTGCCTAATATGCACAATGCAAGGGTACATTTCAAAACAACTAAGAGTAAATTATAAATGTCTTACCACAAAAAAATAAGTAAGGTGATGGTTATATTAATCAGTTTGATTTAAGCATTCCACATTGAATATCAAATCATCACATTGTACCCAATAAATAGGTACAGTTTTGATTTAATAAAAAATAAATTTTACAAAAAAGAGCCATTGACTTTGGCTGTTGAAAAGGATAAAGGCAAATGTCCAATCAACACGTGACATTTTCAACAGCACAGTTACCAAGGAAATGAAAATTACAACAGGAATCCTAATGAGAGTTTTTCATAATGAAGAAAATACAATATGGTTTTTAACTGCTAATATTCTATCTTAACCTTGAATTCATCCCTCTCACACCTTCATTACTTTATTCATCCATCCATCCATCTGTAGAAATACAGGATGAAATCTTCAGTTACAGAGACCCAGTCCCTGAGCTCACAGAAGATAATATATTATAGTTGGAGAGGAACTCAGAATTCAGCCACATGCATCAAATACCACTAGAACATTGCCACTCTTTCATCCAACACTTGAACATCTGGGAAATCCTTCTAAAAGAAAATTCTAGGAAATCTGTCACATTTATAACAGCAGAAGATATTAAACATGTAAGTGTTCAACATGGCCAGGTAGTTGTTAATAATTCCTCTGATACTTAAAAGAACTCCCAATGCCTATTTTAAATGACATATTTGCATCATATATCATGGTAAAAAATAGGTATTCCAGGTTTCAAAACAGTAATATAAAATGAGTAATCTGTGTATGATATTGATACAGAAGAAGAAAAAATACCAAAGGTTATTTCTTGGTGATAAGATAATAGATTATTTTTATATTTTACTTCCTATGTTTTTATAAAGAATTCCCTTTGTAATCAAAAAAGGAAAAAGCACATTTTCAAAGTTTTATTCTCAGAACCCTTAAAAACGGACCAGACACGGACTTCGCTTAACAATTGCAATCAGTGTAACCTGGCCTATTGTACCCTCAATGAATCCCCAGCAATAAAAAAAAAAAAAAAAATGGGCCAGACACGGTAGCTCACACCTGTAATCCTAGCACTCTGGGAGGCTGAGGTGGGTGGATCACTGGAGTTCAGGAGTTTGAGACCAGCCTGACCCTGTCTCTAAAAAATAGCCAGGCATTGTGGCGGGCGCCTGTAGTCCCAGCTACTTGGGAGGCTGAGGCTAGAGAATCGCTTGAGCCCTGGAGTTTGAGGTTACTATAAGTGATGACCCTGTGGCACCCTACCCAGGGTAACAACATGAGACTCTGTCTCAAAAAAAAAAATAGTGAGGTGAAATGCACATGGCTTAAAATTCACCATCATAATCACGTTAAGTGTGCAGTCCAGTAGTGCTAAGTGCGTTCACATTGTTGTACACCCCCCTTCCTTCTTCAGAACTCTTTTACCTTGCAAAACTCTATCTCCATTAAACAACTCCCATTGTGCCCCACTCTCAGCCTTAATGACCCCCATCCTACCTCCAGCCTGTCTCTCTGACCTTGATGGCCTCTCACATCAGTGCAATCATACAGTATTTTTCTTTTTGTGTCTGGCTGATTTCACTTAGCATAGGATCTTCAGGGCTCATCCATGTTATAGCAAGTGTGAGAATTTCATTCCTTCATCTGGCAACACTAAAAGAAATTCCTCAACATTTTTAGCCCTTCAGGATGACCTTCCCAGCATGATGACCACTCATGTTCCCCATCTGTCCCTGGCCACATTTACAGCCTCATTCTCGGTGCAAATAATAACCTGGGAATACTATCTTATGTTACAGCTACTAGACAGCCTGCCAATCCAGGGCCACTGTGCATTTCCCTGCCTGTTTTTTCCTTCTAGAATTTCTGTTGCTCATCCTCCAAACCTCTTATCCTTGTCAATCTTTAGCTTTCAAAAGGCCGTGTAATTGATCCTCCCTTCTACCCCAGGGACTCAGCTGAGGGCATCTTGCCTCCTAGTTGTCATTCAGCAGTGTCAGGGGCTGAAGCCAGGAATCTTTCTGGGTCCCTAACCAAGACTGAGCCCTGATTTTAGCCATGGGAGATGTGACTCAAGTGTTGTCCATGGCCTGATCTGGCGTCAGACATTGGCCTTCTCTGAACCGTCTCCTTACCCAACTAGAAACTCCTCACGTTGTATGATTATAATGAGCACATCAGATAAAGACAAAAAGGTGATGGAAAAGAAGCCAAGTGATGGATAATACAAAAAGACACAGGTGCATGTCAGGGATGGACGGCCACCGACAAGTAGTGTGTCTGTGACCACACTGTAACATCTGGGTCCCTGCCCCTCTGGCTCAGTGATCATAACACAGCGGACGCTTTCTGGAAGTGAGTGAGAGACTCGCAGAAGAACAGAAGGCGTGCAGAGGGTGCAGGGCCAGGCCCAGAAAAGGCGGCTGGAGAGAAGATTTCAGACTTCACATGACTGTTTTCAACTCAGCAACCGGCTCCCTCCACATTCCCAGAAAAGCAGCTTGGTAACAGGAGCTGACAACCTCAGGAGTTCGTCAATATTTGAGGAGGGGTGGAGTTGGGAAGGCCAGAAGATTACGAGGCAAGACGAGTCCCGTGGCGTGATGGCGAGTCCCATGGCGTGATGGTGAGCACCACCTGAAGTCTGCCGAGCAGAGGGGGCCTCCACTCTCAGCGTGCTCCCTGCCCTGTCAACAGCAGGAGGCAAAGTCTTCCACCCAGAACTCTGCACTGTAGAAGACTGGTTTCTGCCTCCACCCAGGCCCTGGGCTTAATTTAATGATCTGAGGTCACCATCTTGAAAACCTCAGGGTTGGGGTGCCAGCCTCCCATGCAGTTGAAAACCCTAGCATAACTTTTGACTCAGCAGAAACGTAAATACAAATATCCTACTGTTGACCAGAAGCCTTCTTGAGAATGTAAACAGTAAACTGTCAAAGAGGACTTATTTTGTATGTTATATGTGTGTGTATTCTAGCCTGTATTCTTACAAGGAAGTAAGCTAGACAAGGCTGGGCTCAGTGGCTCACAGCTATAAACCCAGCACTCAGAAGGCCGAGGCAGGTGGATCACCTGAGCCCAGGAGTTGGAGGTTGTTGTGAGCTATGACATCACAGCCCTCTACCCAAGGAGACAGAGGGAAACTTTGTCTCAAAACATAAAAAAGGAAACTAGAGGAACAAAAATGCTTTGAGAAAATCTTAAGGAGGAGAAAACAGATTTGCTGTTCAAGTGAAAGTGGATCACCCTTGTCTTCACATTGAGGTGACCGAGGCGTCAGAGGACAAGGTCATCCTGCTGTCTCAGGGGTGGCAGAGGCAGAAGAAAATCCATGTATGAGTGCACCCATGCAGTTCAAACCGGCGTAGTTCAAGGGTCCACTGTCATGTTATCTTTGAGCTTGTGTAAGTAAAACCTGACGGGACAATGAGGCACGGGTCTGACATACATGTAATAGGCATGTCCCTGTTCCCTGAGGCCTGTACACACACAGCATCCCTGAGGCCCATGAGTGGAGGATTCCAGAGGACTCGTGACCCGTGGGTATCTAGCAAGCTTCAAAGACGGAAGACGATGAGTGTGTTACACCTGCCACTGAGCACATGGGGACAGGGAGGGCCCGAGAGCCCCTGCTTTCCACAGAAACTGCCTTCAGTGCAGAAAAAGGCAATGCATTCCCAGAATCACAAACACCCTATCCTATCCTATCCTATCCTATCCTATCCTTCCTTACTCACGTACCTGCCCACAATGGCCGACCGCGCGTGCTGAAACCGAAGAAGGCAGAACAAGAAAGGGAGTGTGAGGGCAACCCGGCGTTTCTTTTCCTCCCCTCCCTCCTTACTCGCTGATTAACTCAAGGTAGAAAAGTGTGGGAGAAGGTGTGAGCATCTAGGCATGAAAGAAACAGGTGAATTAATTTGGGCTAGCGTTTCCACTGCCTTAGTAAGGTATCTTCCTGTGTCAGCGCACAGTCTGGCTTGTGTGCCCTCGGGGACCCTCCAGTCAAACTGCATTTCCAACCAGCACGGCACCATCCTCAAGATGAACGGGAAAATTCACGCTAATAAGGGACATGTTTAATTTTTCTTTGTTTAGAATGACTTGGAGGAACAAACAAAATACTTGACAAGCAGACAGGCTGTAAAATAAAGAAAAAAAACCTTCGCATTTTAGCACCTTTGAAAGAACTTGTCCCTGCTTTTGGAACAAGGGCCTTGTCATTGCTTCTGGTTTCGAACTGGACCCTGTAAATGATGAACCCCCCACTCGCCCACTACTGACCACCCAGCTAACAGGTGATGACAGTTTACAGCTCAGCAGGCCCGCAGCGAGCTGCCCCACCTGAATGGTTTCTCTCTCTCTCTTTTCTTTTTCTTCTAAGCTGTTAACATTTATTTTTTTTTCATTGAATCAAATGCACATAGATCATGAATACATTCATGCATCTGTGGGGTACAATGTGCTGATTTATTTTTTATACAATCTGACGTGGTGAGATCAAACCAATCAACACAGCTTTCACCTCATTTACTTGGTTATTGTGCCAAAACATCTATGTTCTACACTGGGCAGATTTGACTGGTACCTTGTCATATGCTCCATAGGTGTGGTCCCGCCTTTTACCCTCTCTCTCTGTCACACCTCCCCCCTCCCCTCCCTTCCCACTCCATTTCTCTCCTTCATCCTGGGCTAGAGTTGTGTTCTATCTTTCATAAGAAAGTGTGAGTAAATCTCAATAGGTTTCCTCTTTTATGTTTCCATGGAGGGATCTGGAACCTACTCTCCTGAGTGAAATGTCTCAAGAATGGAGGGGAAAGTATCCAATGTACCCAGAACTTCTATGAATGGTTTCTCTTAATCACCCAAGTCACTCCTATCCCGAAACTTCACACTCTTCTCTAAGTTAGGTGCAAACATTCCTGCTTCAGTGTGAACACAGATGAGATGAAGGGATGGAGGGGAAAGGCTTTGCAAAGAATAAAACGCCATCCAAATGACCTTTACTGTCCTGTCAGATTTGAGGATACAACAAGTGCAATCAGCCAATAGTTGCAGCATGCCTGCTAGGGTAAAAAGTCCCTGGAGAAATCGTCATGCCCATTTTTCAGGGTGCCAGGGGATGGGGATAGAAACACGGATGTAAAACAGACAAAGGGGCTCACAGCTAAGTGGGCCCATGGAGGTTTAGGGAGGCACTGGGGCCCATAGGGGCTCAGGGAGGCTCAGGGAGGCGCCAGGGCAGAGGGAGGCTCAGGGAGTCGCAGGGGCCAACGGAGGCTCAGGGAGGCGCGGGGGCCCACAGAGGCTCAGGGAGGCGTGGGGGCAGAGGGAGGCTCAGGGAGGTGCTGGGGCCCACGGGGGCTCAGGGAGGTGCTGGGGCCCACGGGGGCTCAGGGAGGCTCAGGGAGGCGCCGGGGCAGAGGGAGGCTCAGGGAGTCGCAGGGGCCAACGGAGGCTCAGGGAGGTGCTGGGGCCCACGGAGGCTCAGGGAGGTGCTGGGGCCCACAGGAGGCTCAGGGAGGCGCGGGGCCCACGGATGCTCAGGGAGGTGCGGGGGCCCACAAAGGCTCTCCATCCAACAACAGGTGCATAAGCAGGAAGATCGCAGCCCTACTCCATCTGAATCAGGCCCACAGCCCTAGCTCTTGAGCCTCCAAGCCTGTCTGCCCCTGCTGCTCACAGTGTGTGTACGTGGCAGCTGCTTAATGATTGGGTTTATCCCATTCCACATTTAAATGTACAGCGCTGAGCTGGAATTGAGTTTACAGCCCTAATTATAGTGGGCCTGACTGTGCATTCAGCGTTTACTTAAATAGTAATTTGTTCCTTACATGTCCATCTCTGCAAGAGGCCTTCCTTCTCCAGCTCTCTCCTTGCTCTGCGATTCTGTTTTTATTTATAGGACTCTGTATTTCATGACACAATGACCCAGGAGGGGTAGAAGCCTGCCTCTTTCACTCACCTCTCTAAACTCAGGTCTGCATGTAGCCTGAGTATACACAATACATGCTTGTGATGGGAGTGGAGAATATTATCGAATAAAGCCTCAATAATTACTAGTTTGCATCTCTTCTGAATGTTTTTCTCAAGAGCCCTGAGCAGTATAACTCAGCATGTTTCTGTTTTTGCATTGGCTGTTAGGATGCTCAAAGCCTTATATCTGTGAACCCTTCATAATAAGTTTGTAAATCCACATGCACATTTATTTTTGATCCTGTTCTCCTTTGACGTCTCCACTTTTTAAAAATCTTCTTTTGCTATATTTTGATTCATCTTCTCATACGTTATGGCATGCGTCCTTGTAAGACACTTTAATAAATATCCCTGCCAGCATTGAATAAATTACATAGCCTATCTTGAATTTCTGGCTTGCAGAGGAAAAAATAATGCCCTTTCCAATGTCCTACTCTGTGTTCAGGGCAATAAGCCGCCCTGAGGTCACTTGGAATGGTGGCTGCGTGGCTGGGGATGCACAGGAGGTGAGAAGCTATTTCCTTCCGATCAGGTGGTGAGCGGTGCAGGTGCTCTGGACGAATGGAAGGCGGAAGGCCAACGGAACTGCAGAATCTCACAGAACGTGTTTTCCCTGCTCTGCTCGTGACCCATGGGTACTGGGGAAGGGAATCGGCCACCCAGGTCAACCTGCAGGCTCAGTGGGTGAGTGGCAGTGGGCAGGACACTTGGGGTACCAGGGAGAAGTCAGGTGCTCGACTTTTATTGGAGTTGTGCTGCAGCCCTGAATCCAGGAAGAGAAGCTGTTTCTCTAGGACGGTGGAGGAGCACCCTCCCCCCAGGCTGCTGTTTGCCTTGCTGTGTGTTCAGCCAGCAGGCTCCAGAGGAGGAAGCACAGGGCAGGGAGCCGGGCTCAGCTGACAGCCTGGTCGTGGGCAGCACCCTCTGCAGACATAGGACCCCAAGCTCCAGGTGACACCAGTGGGCTGAAGATCTCCTCACCCCACGGGGCCCAGCAGGTAAGTGCTTTGCGATCCTTTTAGGCTTGGCTCGACGAGGTGGGGGTTTTGTTTTGGCAGGCAGGAAAATATAGAGGCCAGGGGTCAGACCCCAGCTCTGCCATCTAGCCCCCGTGTGGCCTGGGGCTGTGTGTGAGTCTCAGTGTCACCATCTATGAAATGGAGCCAAAGATGGCCCTAACCTCAAAGTTTTCAGTCTTACAAGGAATAAGTGACAATGTGGTGCTATTGGCCTATGTGTCTGGAACCACAAGGGTCACTTCAGGTGTAAACCTGGGGAGAAGCAGTGGGTGGAGGGTTCTCTGGGTGATCTGGGGACCTGTCAGGACAAGAACACCCCAAAGAATCCCGCTGCTCAAGAAGTGAGGGAGCCGGGGGAAGAAGCTGCCAAGTGCACTTTGTGAGTCTCATCTAACACTGACGCTGACCCCGGAGGCAGGTACTGGATTCAGATCCCAGGTGTGGGACCCCTGGGCATTTGCAGTACCCTCTGAACCTCCGTTTCTGGCCAGGAAGAGTCACTCAGATTAGAGTGTGGGTGCCCTGGAGAAAGAGAAGTCCCAGCCCCACCCCAGGCTGGGGGCCCTGTGGCAGACTCCTGCAGCCCTCTGGCCTCAGTTTCCTCATCTGTAAAATGGGCCTGATAGCAGAACAGAGATCAAAGAACTGGGATGGCTAAGGCGTGTGAACACGGGGGCACTTAACAACCATGAGCTAGGGATTTCCTTGCCACCGTCATCTCCGTTTTACAATTAGGAAAACGAGTCTGGAGGTGGGTGTAGGAGCTGGTTCCAGGGTCGCACAGAGAGGAAATTGTGGAAGGGGAATTCAGGAAGGGAGGAAAGTTAGCAAGGGACCCACCTCGGGTACAAAATTTAAGGGACACCAAAAAACCCAGTCATCATCATAAATTATATTTTAAGAAAGTATTTAAAAATTCTAAACTAACATCAAGACATCCTTAACGAGCCCTGTGTCAGTGCGCTGGGTGAAGATGGGATGGGATCAGTGGCTGCATTCATTTTGATTCTTTCCAATGTCGTGTTCAAACACAATTCATCTGGACGACTGTTTTGTGGCATCCTGACCGGGTCCTGCTGCAGCCCCGTGGCTTCGAGCCCCTGGGTGTATATACTGTGTGCCCCCTAAATAAAAGACCAGAGAGGGGGTGTGCAAAAGTAGCTTTTAATTTTAGGGAGTTTGAAATAAACCAATGTCCCAAATCACAGAAAATCCTTTTTTTTTTTTTTCTGTGAGTTCTGGAACCCAGAAGAGTTTTCTTTTCAGGAGAAAAACAAGTGTTTTGGGGAATGATGTGGACCCATAAGAACCCTCTGATCCTGGCTGGGTTATGGCAATGAGGAGGGACAGGGACAGGGGGGCTGCCTCCCCGCAGGGGAAGCCGTGCTGCTCCAGTGTTAAATCTGCGTTGATTGTCACTACATCTGCAGCCAAGTGCTGTGCCGTGAAGTGGGTAAGAATTTGAGTGCCTGAGTCAGGTGGATGTGGGTTCAAACCCCAGGTCTATCTCTAAGTAGCTTTCTGCTACTCTCATGTGGACAAACTAGCCAGGTTGATATTGGTGAGGTGCAGGAATTCCATCTCTCAGCCTCAGTCTCTTTACGTGTGCAAAGCGGGGAGTAACGGGCTTCTGTATGTGAGGGGCCTGGCAGCAGGGCCGGGGGAAGGGCAAAGCAGGTGAGCACCTGTGGGGATAAAACGTAGGGAAGGGGCTCACTCTCCTGCCAAACTGCACATGCCCAACCCTGCGAGCAGGCTTCCTCGCAGTCCATGCCCTGCTAAGCTCATCCTGGCCCTGCCTGGCACATAGTAAGCCTCCATTAACGTCACCTGCCATCAGGATTAGCTTACATATGTTTGGTGCAATACTACGAGTGTGACAGTGAGCTGAAAGCTTTCTAGGATCATCGACCACTTATGCAAACACAGCTGAGTAATCCAATAACAGTACATCAATTACCAAGCATTCCTAAAGCACCCAGGCAGATTTTGATAGAGACACCCCTTCCTGGGACCCACAGAGTCCCATGCCAAACACTCACTGCTTGGGCAGTGCAGAGAAGGCTGGATTTCAGTCCTCACTTTCCCCCTTGTCCAGGTAGCGACTTGCACCACTGTCCATGGTGGCCCTGGTAGTAGCTGCGTGTTGCTAGCATTGTGGCACGGCCCGCAGTGGGTGCAGGACTGTAGGGCCAGGCAGAGCAAGTCTGTTCTCTTGATTCTTTTGTGTACCACCATTGCCATTTGGGTTGGGAGCAGAAGGCTGGTTCTGCTGGGTGTGCCAGCCTGGCCATGTGGGCGTGGCCCCAGGCTGGGCAGTGAAGGGGGCCTGTGGTTTGCCTACATTCCATTGCATTGATCGAAGGTGTTTCTTGTTTACTTGGTGACTAATTCTTTCACTGTTCCACCTGCTCCATTCAATAGTCATGTAACTGCCTGCTGGCAATGAAGTTTCGGAAGGGCCCTTTCTCCCCTGCAGGCTATAGAGTGGTGGTGGTTAGCCTGCTTTGCGGGTGGGGTCATTGTTAATCTGTAACCTCAACAAGGCAACACCGACCATCAGCCACTGGTGTAAAAGACAAGGGATGGAAGGCAGCTTCCAGGTGGCCAATTCACTCACGGGTAGGATCAGAGAGCTAATGGGATTATAACATGAGCGAGAGGAGTAACATTAGCAATAACTCACATTTACCTGCCTGGCTACTGCTAAGCCCTTGTGCTAAACCCTTACAACAGTGATCACCAACCATTCCACTGTGCAATCTTCACTTTGGACCACACCATACATATTCCTTGCTCAGTTACAATTTTAATTTCTTATTGCCGAGTTATAATTTTAATTTCTCATTGCAAAAAATAAATATGTAATATTTTATATGCCATGTTCTATTGAATTATGCACAAATCATTCATGAAATTATAGTATCATTTATGTAGCAGAAGAAACAGTAGAAAATAAGAACGTAGAAAGTGGACAGCCTGAGCTCTGGACCTGGACCCAGGCTTGCAAGGGGTAAATGATTCTCCCACTTACTAGCAGATGACCTGTATCAGTCAGCACAGGCTGCAATGACAAAAGTAACCCAGACTGGGTGACTTAAACAACAGACATTTGTTTTCTCATGGTTCTGGAGGCTGGAAGTCCAAGATTGAGGTTCTGGCCTTTGATTTCCCGTGTTAGTCTCCATCCCGGCAGCCTCCTGCCTGTGTCCTCAGAGGACGATGACAGAGCGAGCTCTTTGGTGTCTCTTATTTTAAGGACATTAATCCTATTGGATCAGGGCCCACCGCTATGACTTCACGTGCCCTTAACTGACTTCTTAGGGGCCCTATGTCCAAAAGCAGTCACACAGAGGGGTAGGGATTCTTTGATCTTTTGGGGTACACATTTCAGTCCTAAACATGACCTTAGGTCCGGAACTTTAGCTCCCTGGGCTCAGGTTCCACATCTGTTAAATGGGGACAGTAGAAACACCTGCTCATGGGGTTCTGCTGAGGATGTGATCAATCGACTCAGGGAAGCATTAGAGCAACGCCTGGCATGGTGTGGGCACTACAGGAAACATTAGTTATTGCTGAAGTGTGTCACGTTTTGCTTTCCACTTATGATAGCTAATCTATTCCTCAAGAGCCATGCACCAGCCACTGGTCTACATTCGCACCCCTGTCCTGTGCGCTGCACTGGCCTCTACCTGGAGCTTCAGAGCTATCCGGCACGCAGCTAGCTCTCCACACGTGTCAGATGTGGTTACCATTTTCAATGGATTCAATGTTTCAGTGCCTATCTGGCATTAAAGGACTGGCCATCCTCTTGCCAATGGTTAACAGAAGGTTTAATTGCTAAACATCAACATGCTCCCTTTGACCCCCCCAGTCATTTGGAACAAGCCCTGTAGGCCAACTGAATTTATTTCTGCTCTCATCACTATTGGCCAGTAGGTGGCAGTAACCTTTTGCTTTTGTCCCATATAAATCCAGCTCTTGAAAAAAACTGATAGACAGGCAGGAGCAATTTCACAACACCTATGTTACAACTGCTCGTGGAAAGTGACATTATCTGAATCCAGGTAATTGCTGCAAAAGACATGTCACTGGATTTTTCTTCTTTCATTCCCCTTGACCTTGAAGATGCTAAGAGGCTGCCTAAAACAGGCAATGATGAGGATAATGTAACCCCCCAGCTGTGGGATTAAAAAAAAAAAAAACTCATCTCTGCCTGGATGTCCCACATCTTCCAGCTTCAAGGTATTTCATAATCTCAAATGGTTCTTGAAAGTAACACCCAATTGCTATTGGATTTTAATTCAGTTACGTAGGCGCTTTAAAAATTTGTAATAATTTTTCAACTTGTTAAAAGCCACATTTAGCTGAAGACGTGTGCATGTCATATGTTCACACATGTGTTAATACGGAACATGTGTTATGCACAACATGTGTTTGTTGTAACCTTCGCCAACACATTTAACCTGCATGCCTCAGTTTCTGCATCAGCAGAATGGGAATAATAACACCACCACCTTGCGGATTTACTACATGGAGTACATTAGTTTTACTACAAATAAACTCCAAAAACTGTTTCTGAACACGTGGTAAGCACTCATCAAATGTTGTTAATGTTATTACTTTATCGTCACTCCGGTTGTAAGAGTGGTCATTATTTTTATCCACAGAGGTTCAAATTCTGTTAAAATTTCTGTAAAGGGCCACATCGTAAATTTTTCAGGCAACCATTCAACTCTACCATGCGAACATGACAGCAAGCGTAGACAGCGTATAAATAAAAAGAGGGGCTATCTTCCAATAAAACTTTATTTATGGATGCCAAGATTTGTCTCTCCCATAATTTTCATGTGTCACAATCTATGATTCTTCTTCTGTTCTGTTTTGAACCATTTATAAATGTGAAACTTGTCTCTGGCTTGCTGACGACTGAAACAGGCAGCCGGCTGGATTTACCCACAGCTGTTGTTTGCCAGCCCTGGTCTCGCGGATTCAATGTTATATTCATAATGTCCCATTTACAGAAAGAAGTGACGGTCTGTTGTAAGTGCTCACGTTGTGGATTTTATAAATAGAAAATAGTACAAAAGGACAAGTGTCCTGTATGTTTTTGCATTTGTTCAGCTTTATGACATGGTGTGATTAGGAAACGTAGACAATCCCCAAATTTGGGTACGTATCAAATTCCTGCAAGAGAGCAGGTGGTGGGGTCCATGGCCCCTTTCTTGGCTGAGTTTCCTATTGCTCAATGCATCTATCAGCAGGGAGTAAACACTCCTACAAGGGCAAGACGCCCCCAAGAAACCTTGGCGACACATTGCCTCCTTTCAGCCAGAAATCAAAAGTCCTGATTTTCATTCTGAAAGCCAAAGCAGAGCGAGAGCCAGGTCTTGGGAGACAGGCTACAACTGGAATTGTGTGTGTGGAAAAGGAACTTTAGATCTCAAGACTGCTCATCTTTCCAGTGGCTGAAACGACCCTCCTTCTGGAATCAGACATACTGGAGGTCAAGTTCTCGCTCAGCCTCTTTCTCGATGTGTTTCCTTCTGAGAGTTTTGGAGGCTCAATGCCTTCCTTTCTTAGGGGAGTTAATCATATGCAGAACATTCTGGTGGTTGGTAGGAGCACAGGCAGACTGTGTTTGAGTCTTGCCTCTCCCCTCATTAACTGGGTGATCTCTGGAAAGTAAATGAACCTCTGTGGGCTTCAGCGTCCTCAGATTGAGAGTGAAATCACAACACTTCTGTTCCACAGGGGCGCTGCGGGATCCATGGCCCTTGTATGAGGTGGCACTGTTTACAAAACTGAGCATGTGCTAAATAATTATTTACTGTTTTCATTATTATCGTAACAAGACTCATGAGGTGTTCAGAGATGATGTAATCACGTCCCTAGGTCATGTGAGCCATAATGATCGATGGTTATTCCCTCCATTCAACTAACAAGTAATAATTAAACTCCTAATAAATGCAAATGGACTATTAAGAATAGAAGATACAAATCTGGGTTAAAGCAGGCAGGGCCCTGACCACATGGTTCTTACAATTTGGTGGGAAAGAGAGACATCAATAAAATATTCCATTAATTAAATATTCAATTAAATATACAGGGCTTGGCACCCATAGCTCAGTGGTTTGGGTACCGGCCCTGTACACCAGGGCTGGCGGGTTCAAATCTGGCCCAGGCCTGCTAAACAACAATGACAACTACAACAACAAAAAAATAGCTGGGCGTTGTGGCGGGTGCCTGTAGTCCCAGCTACTTGGGAGGCAGAGGCAAGAGAATTGCTTAAGCCTAAGAGTTTGAGGTTGCTGTGAGCCGTGACACCATAGCGCTCTACTGAGGGTGACATAGTGAGACTTTGTACCCCCAAAATAGATAAATAAATAAATATTCCATTGTGCTCCCCAACGTTCAGATGATGTTAGTGGTTATTCCAGGACTGTCCTACCCAGTGCAGCCACCCCCAGCCTTCTCCTGTGTTGCCCCGACCTCATGTTAATATTATTAATCTGCTTTTATTCAGACCATAGAACCGTATGTCTTTTTGTGTAATAAGCACATGTGTTTTGCTTATCTTGAGCCAGACATTATTTTAACCATTTTATAAGCATTAATTCATTGAGTCCTTGTAGTAGTCTTATGAGGCACAGAGAGGCTAACTAACCCTCCTCAGGACACACAGCAGTGAGGGAAAGAGGGTGGATTCAAGCCCAACACTCTTGCTCTAAACTGCACACCCATAACCACTGTACCATGCTGTTTGCAACTATCGGAAATAGCTTGTCAGTGTATTCATTGCCCATTTGTTTCTTGTCTGTCTGCTTACCAGATTTCAGCCCAGGGACTCAGAGGGCTCATCATTTAATTCAGAGCCGTGACCCTCGTGCTTGCTAGGGCATTAGATACAGAGTCATATGCTACAAATGCCCCTTTTGGTCCACAACATATAATGTACCAACAGTAGTCCCATAAGATTATAATGCCCTATTTTTAATGTATCTTTGTTATGTTTAGATATATTTAGATACATAAATACTAGTTTAGATACATTTAGATATACAAATACTAGTGACATGCTGAACAGTATTGTAACCTACGCGTAACAGGCTGTCCCATCCAGTCTACGCATACAGCAAGCCTGCACCATCTCAGTTTGCGTTGGTACACAATGATGTTCACACAAGGACAAAATCACCTAACAATGTTTCTTAGTGTGTATCCCTGTCATTAAGGGACACATGACCATATTTATTAAATGAATGAATGAATGAAAATAGACCCAAAGATGTATATAATAAAACAGTGCTAAGTACTGTGATTGGTTTTTACAGGGAGTTAACAGGGGGAAAACTAAAAATTAGAAGTATTATTTCAATTACCCTCATTCTAAAGTCTCCTTCATATGATATCTGTGACTCTGGCTAGGAGGAAAAATGTGTTATCTACAAATGCACTTTTGCGGATGATAAATATTTCCCTCCTGGCGATGAAATGCAATTGAAAATTGCAGCCGCATTTGACGTTGTTGGATGTATTACGTATGAATCCAAAATCTCCTCTCCGTTGCTCAGAACAAATACAAGCAATTCGTTCTAACTTCCGCTTGTGAAACGCACCCAGAGGGTGACTTGTCAGGGATCTGCACTTCACCTTCCCACGTAAGACTTCGGTTTGCTTTTGGTTTTGATTTGTTTCTCTCTTCCTTTCTTTTTTCTTCTCTGTTGCAGGAGCAATGGGAAACCAGATGAGCGTTCTACAAAAAGAAGAAGACCAAGAGAATGAATCAGAAGCAGAGACTTACAAGGTAGCATGGTGACAGTCACGGGGACATTGGCTACTAGTAGGAAGTGTTAGAGAAGATGGAAGAATAAACTGCCTGCCCGGTGCCCACCACATAGAGAGGATTAAGGATGGGTTGCTCAGTTGTATTTGAACCTCTAGACTCCATCAAGGATCTTGATAAAAATGCAGGTTGTGAGCCCTCCTGAGACTGGGGAACTGGAAGAAGTGGGAGCCCGTAGATTCTCTGGCTTTAAGAAGCTTCACAGGGTGGTGCCTGTGGCTCAAGGAGCAGGATGCTGGAGGTGGCGGGTTCAAACCTGGCCCCAGCCAAAAACTGCAAAAAAAAAAAAAGAAGCTTCACAGGTGATTCCTTTGAAACCGTTTGGTACCTGTTCCCAAGTAGGTTTAGCCCAGATGTTCCTAACTGTGGGTTATTCTTGCCCCAACACCCCTCCCAACCCCCCAACCCCCCAGGGACACTTGGCAACGTTTAGAGCTATTTTTGATTGTCACAGCTCAGGTGGGGGGGTGGCGCTACTAGCATGTGGTGGATAGAGGCCAAGGATGCTGCCAGACGCCCCTCAATGCACAGGACAGCCCCTCAACCCACTCCAAGGAATGATCTGGCCCCAGTGCTGAGGAGGAGAAACCCAGGTTTAGATCAGTGGTTCACAGTGTCATCTGCACTTTAGAATTACTTGGGACACTTTGAAAACTTGTGATTCCTGAGTTGCATACTAGACAAATTCAATCAGAAACTGAGTGTGGGTGTGAAAGCAAGTGTCAGTATCTTCAAGGCTCCTCAGCTGCTGGGATGTATGAAGACCTACTCGAATCAGGACCCTCTTTCAGAACATCTCTCTCAAGGGCTGAGACCCAGAAAATAAAACATTCTCCATAGATCGTCTATAACCATGGAGCAGAAGGCCTAGCTTTTCACCACCAGTTTGTTTTATATCAATTTAGTTGAAGATTAGGAGCCCTGGCCGGGCGCAGTGGCTCACTCCTGCAATCCTAGCACTCTGGGAGGCCAAGGCAAGCAGATTGTCTGAGCTCAGGAGCTCAAGACCAGCCTGAGCAATGTGAGACCCCATCTCTACTAAAAATAGAAAAATTAGCTGGGCATTGTGGTGGGTGCCTGTAGTCCCAACTACTTGGGGGGCTGAGGCAGGAGAACCACTTGAGCCCAAGAGTTTGTCATTGCTGTGAACTATGACGCCAGGGTGAGAGAGTGAGCGTCTGTCACAAAACAAAAAGGAAAATAGATTAGGAGCCTCACTACATGTAGTAAACAATACCTATGACCAAGTATTGATTGTATCTCAGAGGAAATTCCAGCTCAGAATAGTTTGGATTTGATGAAACTGCCTAAAAACTCAAATGCCCCTTGGGTGGCACCTGTGGCTCAAGGAGTAGGGCGCCAGCCCCAAATACAGGAGGTGGCAGGTTCAAACCTGGCCCTAGCCAAAAACTGAAAAATAAAATAAAATGGGAGTTAAAAAAAAAAAAAAAACTCAAATACCCCTTTAAAGTGGGTCTCAGTCTTGAAATGAGTATTAGAATTATGCAGCCCTTGGGCAGCGTCTGTGGCTCAAAGGGGTAGGGCGCCGGTCTCATATGCCAGAGGTGGCAGGTTCAAACCCAGCCCTGGCCAAAAAAATAAATAAATAAAAAAGTAAAAAAGAATTATGCAGCCCACTTTTAAAACACTTGATGTCTTGCCTCACCTGAGACCAATTAAAATGACAGTCACTGGGTATGGGCCGTTACTAGTCTCTCAAGCCCCACAAATGATTCCAAGTCCAGCTAAATCTGGAAACTTCAGGCTTCCAGGAGCCAAATCAGTAACAAAAATGAGCACAGCAGTGGGGAGTGAAGATGGAGAGCCAGGGGCCCACGCCAGAACAGAAGAGTGCTGGCTCCAGCCACGGTAAGGAGACTTTTCCTTAGGAGTTAGAAAGCAGCGTTCGTGAAATCTCCTGATTTTTAATGATTGACAACGGATTTCAAAACACTTAAAACACTCTGTTGATCAAATAAATCAAATTTACATGCCAAGTATAGACCCGGGACTGCCAAATGATTTGGCTGTAATATCTAGGCCAAACAGTTTGACATGGGGATCTTATGATGTCTCGGTAGAGTTCATGGTAAATTCAGAAACACAGATTTATTTTAAACAATTCAAACCATGACAAAAATACAAAGAAAAGAAATCTCTATTCCCCTAGAAGTCTTCCATCTCTAGGAGTGATATTTAGTCTTCTGGTTTTATTTCTCTCTCTCTCATTAACCTATATTCTTAGAAATAATAGTATTAGCAAAATAAGATATGATATGCAAAGTACTTAGCATATAATCAAGATTTCATTAATGTGGTATAATTTATATTATTTTATTGCAAAAATGACGTTATATAACATTCTGTTTTGCAATTATTTTTCTTTCCATGGGAGTGTGTGTAAATGTATCTATATATAATCTTTTAATATGCTGGTAATAAATAACACAAGAGGAAAGATATCAGGGGAGGGGCCTAAAAGAGATTAAAAGAGATTGCAGCAATGAAGATGCAGGTTGGGGTGTGGAACAGAAAAACCAACAAGGAACTTCCTGTATTTGAGCGTTTATTTGACTAAAGATCTGGTGATGATTTTGTCTAGAGAGTGGGGTGAGACTAACATCACAGGTTTCAGAATCCTCGTGTTGTATTCTTGTACCACCCCTGACTCAGTGCCTGCAGCTGGGTGTGGGGCCATCTGAGCTGCAGCACAAACACTGGAGGGCTCTCATGGCTCCAGGAGTCCAGCCCTTGGAGTGGGTTGTTTTATTTTTCTGAGGCATAATAGAGCTCTGGGTAGGTTCTAGAAACAGTCTTTATGTTTGAGTTTTGGGAGGCACCCTGGTCGCCTTGAGTCGCTTCCTCGAGTTGGTCTAATTTTCCTGACTCACAGAGCCATGTATTCTGTTCCAGGTGGCACACGACAGTCAGTGCGCTCCAAATGGGGTCCCAGTGGTGGTGTCAACCCACACTGTCCAACGCTTCGATGAAGGTCAGTGCCGTGCTGGAGAGAGCCCTGTCCCTCTGTGGTGGGGAAGGGTCCACCGATGCTGTTCACAGCAAAACAAAGTGAAGGGGTTGAGGCCACTGCCTCACTTTGAGAATCCTTGTTATTAATTCCTGGGGCTGTCTGATCAAAGTACCACACCCTGGGTGGCTGAAAGACACCATTGATTGTCTCACAGTGCCAAAGGCCAGAAGTCCAAAATTAAGATGTGGACAGAGCTGGTCCTTTGGAGGGCTCTGTGGGAGAATTGACTCCACAGAGGCAGATGTCATCTTCTCCCTGGGTCTTCACGTGGTCTTGCCTCTACACGAGCCTGTCTCTATGTCTAAATCCCCCTTTCTGTAAGACAACAGTCACACTGGGTTAGAGCCCCTGCCAATGGCCTCATCTTAACTTGAACATCTGCAAAGACCCGATTTCCAAATATGGCCGTATTCATAGGGGATTAAAACTTCCACATCTTTAGGGGGAACCCAACGGAATCCATAACAATGACTTGTCTCTTTTGAATATGTTCTCAGGAGAGACTGAGGATTTACAGCAGATAAGATAAAATCAAGGAAGTGGGAAACACAAACAGCTTGCCTGTTGGAGTCAGACCTGGGTTAGAATCCCTGCCCTTCAGACATGGAACAAAGCGTTTGATTTTCCAAGCCTTGGTTTTCTGAGCTCTACCATTGAGCTGTGGGAACCCAGCCAGTTTTCTGATCTCTAAAGTGGGGAGAATTGCAGAATTGCTGAGAGTATTCCAGGAGCTCAGACATAAAGCATTTAACGCAGGACTGAATAGTTAGGAATTCCTTAGAAACTGGTAAATTATTGAAGATGACAGAATGTTGCCTAGATGAAGGCAGCTTTTAAAACTCATAATATATGAATTTATTTGACATTATTTTAGAGTATAAGACTATGAATTCAATACCTCTAAAGCAATCAGGTCCTAGATTATATTTTAAAAGGTAATATAGGTAATATCGGCCAGGTGTGGTAACTCACACCTATAATCTCAGCATTCTGGGAGGCTGAGGTGGGTGAATCGCTTGAACTCGGGAGTTCGAGACCAGCCTGAGCAAAAGTGAGACACTGTCTGTACTAAAAATGAAAAACTGAGGCAAGAGGATCGCTTGAGCCCAAGAGTTGGAGGTTGCTGTGAGCTATGACACCACAGGACTCTACAGAGGGCAACAAAGTGAGACTGTGCATCAAAAGACAAAAAAAGTTAGTATAGCCCAATGTTTCAGATTACAATTACTATACAATCAGACTGCTAGCTTTGTCATCTGCTAACTGTGTGACCTTGAACAAGTTACTTAACCTCCCTGAACCTCAGGCTCCTCATCTGGAAAGTGAGACTAATAAAGTACCTTTAACATAGGTATCAAATGTAGTAAAATCTCATCTCAAAGCATATCTAGGAATTGCTTTTCCAAGCCTTAGTTTTCCAAGCCTGCACATAAGTCTTCTGGATTTATTACCTGTCACTATTATACTATAGTTGTGGTTTTTTGTTATTTACATATAAGATTCTGGATCTCAGTTTCCTTTCCTAAATAATGAGGAGATGATTCATATCATTGGTTTCAGAGGGTTTAGGATTTCCTAGGGAGCTTATTAAAAATTTGCACATTGGGCCTGGCACAGTACCTCACATTTGTAATCCTAACACTCTGGGAGGCCAAAGCAGGAGGATCCCTTAAGCCTGGGAGTTTGAGACCAGCCTGAGCAAAGTGAGACCCCATCTGTACTCAAAATAGAAAAATTAGCTGGGCATTGTGGTGGGTACCTATAGTCCCAGCTACTGGGGAGGCTGAGGCAAGAGGATTACTTGAGTCCAGGACTTTGAGGTTGCTGAGAGCTGCAATGATGCCATAGCATTCTACCAGGGCAACAGAGTAAGACTCTGTCTCAAAAATAAGCCCAAGTGCCCATCGATCCACGAATGGATCAATAAATTGTGGTATATGTACACCACGGAATATTATGCAGCCTTAAAGAAAGATGGAGACTTTACCTCTTTCATGTTTACATGGATGGAGCTGGAACATATTCTTCTTAGTAAAGTGTCTCAAGAATGGAAGAAAAAGTACCCAATGTACTCACCCTTATTATGAAACTAATGTAGGACCTTCACATGAAAGCTATAACCCAGTTATAACCTAAGAATAGGGAGAAAGGGGAAAGGGAGGGGAGGGAGGGGGGAGGGAGGGGGAAGGAGGGGGATTAATGGGATTACACCTGCGGTGCATCTTACAAGGGTATATGTGAATCCTAGTAAATGTGGAATGTAGAGGTCTTAGCCAAATAACTAAGAAAATGCTACAAAAGCTATGTTAACTAATGTGATGAAAATGTGTCAAACGATATATGAACCAAGTGTATGGTGCCCCACGATCATACTAATGTACACAGCTATGGTTTAATAAAAATAAATAAATAAATAAATAAAAATAATAATAATAATAATAATAAAATAAAAATTTGCACGTCCTGGTCCCATCCCATAGCTGCTATTCAGAATACCCAAAGGTAGGAGCCTGAGACCATGAATGGTTGCAAGCTTTCTAGAACGTGCTGATTTATAGACAGGATTGCCAACCACTGGGCAAAATGATACCCTACATCTCTTCCTGGCTTTAAATTCTGAGTCCAACTTTAACACTTTGATGTGCACACAGCGGACTGTGTTTCTAGCTCTGGATGAAAACGGTGCCGAAGCTGGCCACTGGGATACACAGGCTTTGAAATGAGAATCATACATTTATATAACTTGGAAACTATACATGTTGGTTCTTAAAAAGTTTCAGACGATGCTCACTCATTAGTAACATCAACACCAGCTTCAACTGTATTTCAGTGTAACATAGCAGCTCTTTAAGCAGGCATTGAGGCTGTAATATGCCCTGCAGAAATGCCTATACATCTTTACCATCATTTTATTAGCAATATTATCATCATCATCCCCTTTTTGGAAAAGATTTTTTTTTTTTTTTGTAGAGACAGTCTCACTTTATGGCCCTCGGTAGAGTGCTGTGGCCACACACAGCTCACAGCAACCTCCAACTCCTGGGCTTAAGCGATTCTCTTGCCTCAGCCTCCCAAGTAGCTGGGACTACAGGCGCCCGCCACAATGCCCAGCTATTTTTTGGTTGCAGTTTGGCGGGGGCCGGGTTTGAACCCGCCACCCTCAGTATATGGGGCCGGCACCCTACCTACTGAGCCACAGGCGCCGCCCTGGAAAAGATTTTTTTAAGGGAACATTTCAGATTCGCCACCAAATCGAGAGAAAGGTACAGAGATTTCCCATATACTCACATCACACATGCACAGCAAAATGTCCATTGGCAGAAGAATGGTTGATCCAATTAGCGTAGGCCACATGAGAGTCCTGAGTCCATTTGTGCTGCTGTAACAAAATACCACACACTGGGTCATGTATAAACTCTAGAAATTTATTTCTTATGGTTCCAGAAGCTGGGAGGTCCAAGACCAAGGCCCTGGAAGGTTCAGTGTGTGGTGAGAGCCTCATTCTCTACTTTCAAGATGGTACCTGGTTGCTGTGTTCATTGGAAGGGAGGATGCTATGTCCTCACGGGGCAGAAGGGCAAAAGAGGGACTAATTTGTTCCCTCAAGCCCTTCAATAAAGTTCATAATTCCATCCGTGAGAGATTTGCCCTCATGACTTAATAATTATCCCCTAAAGTTCTCGCCTGTTAACAGCACATTGGCAGTTAAATTTCAATGTATCCATTTGGCAAAACATGTTAAGACCGTAGCAGATGGTGGGTGCCTCAGCAGTAAATAAGGATGAACTGCTGGTAAGTGCCGTGGCGTGGAGGAGCTCAAAATCCTTACACTAAGAAAAGGAAGCCAGGTGGAAAAGGCAACATCCATTTACCTGAAATCCTAGAAAAGGGAAAAATGCAGTGATACAAAATAGAGTCGTGGTTGCCAGAGGCCGGAGATGATAGGAGGAGAGTCCCTGCAAAGAAGCACCAGGGAGTTCTGGGGGACAGTGGAGAGGTTTTCTTTAATCCTAATTATGGTGGTGTTTACATTTGTCAAAACGCACAAGATCATGCTATTAAAATCAGTGAATTTTATTGTAGATAAATTATATCTCAATCAGATAAATCTGATTTTCAAAATGCGGCCCAATTGTTGTTTTTTTAAGTTTTTAATGTTTTCAAAAATCAACATAGTCAAAAGCAACTCATCAACTCAAGGCAGAAAAAATTAAATTCAATAAAAAATGCTTTTGTTGAAAAAAACCCATTTTCCCTTTTAGAGGGGTGTTTCTGCTCACCCAGTTCTGTTGTTTCCTTTGAATTTACGGCCGGAGGGAGGTGCCTGGAGAAAAGTGACCTGGTGAGGAGGTGTTTCCTGAGGACATGATATCTCTTAGCTATTTTGTCAGACTGTTCCGGGGCTCCTGTCTACGGCCCCAGGAGGAGGAGACCTCTGAAGACACTGACCTCCCACCATCATGTGTGATATGTAAATTTATCACATTTCCCTGAAACAATCTTGGAGGTGGACCACCCAGTTGAACACGTCACCCCTCCTGTTGAATGCAGGGATCTCTATGTGGCTTTGTTCACAGGCAACTCTGGTGAATTGCGAAAGAGAAACGAAATCTCAGATGGCTCAGAGATCAGGCAGTTGGAAGGAACAGAACGTCCCAGCTCCATACACCACCTCCAGGCCAGACCAAATTAATCATCCTAGAAAAAGAACACCCTATTCCCGTTAGTAAGACTTTACCACCGAGCTGCCACCACCCCTATTAATATCCAATGGTCACTTTCCAGCCTGTAAGGTGGCAGGAGGACAGCTGATGCTCTTACCTTTTTCACCCAAAAGCTAAAAAGAGAGGACAAAGGCTGAGCCTAGAGATTCTGGGAAGTAAATACTTGAAAGGCTTTTAGCCACCTCAGGAACAGAGTTGTGTTCTAGTGTGTTTTTTGAAAAAGACCCTTGTACACCTCCCCTAAAGAGATATACGGCCAGCATTAGCAGAAAACCAAGCGCTAGGAAAGCATGAAGGCTGCTAGGATTTAATGAACATTTTGTTCCTCAGTATACCAAATACAGTTTTAAAAGGCCCGTCGGCTGGCAAGGGAGACTTGGAGCCGCCTTCTCACTCAAGAAGAGCTGAGGTACAGGGCTATGGATGGTGGGACAAAGAAGGAAGGTGGGGAAGTGGTGGCCTCCATGGCAGCTTCCAGAGCTAAATGAGGCCATGCATCAAGAGCTAAGAGAATCCCAAGTATGAAATTGCCATAGCGCAGACAGGCTGCGTGTCTGCGTACATACTATATCTGGGCTTCATACAGAAAAAGAACACGTTTTGTTCATCCTCCCCCTAGTTTTTGCCCCCTGGGGCTAATACATCACCCATGAGAGGGCAGCCCCAGAGGATGCAGCTTGTTTATGCCACTGATTTAGTTTTAAAGTCAAAGAGCCTAACAGGTCAAAGCCTGGACACGGGGTCATGTGCCTCCTTCCCTCCCGTGCTCACATGCTAATCCCCAGAACCTGTGACTGAACTCTGTGTGAGTTTACACAGTAAAAGGAGCTTTCATACTCGAGTAAGGATCGTGAGAAGGGGAGATGGTCCTGGATTGTCCAGGTGGAACCAAGGGCCTTTCAAAGATGAAGGCAGGAAGGTCAAAGCAGGAAAAGAACATGTAGCAAGAGGAGCAGATGAGAGAGGAAGACGTGGGAGACTGACCACAAGGCCTACAGGAACCGTCAGGGTTCTTGGGGGAGGCTCTGGGAACGGGACAGTCCTGGCCGGCATGGAGATGGTCTGCAGCCTGGAGACAAGGCTCAAGCAACTTGGTGCTCTAATGAGATAAGATTGGTGGCTTGTTAGTAAGAAGGTGTTGGACTTTGAACATTTGTGGTGCATCAGGGTGGGAGTCGAGCCCGTGGGGAAAGAGCACATCGGGATCCTTAAGCACCTAGTCCTTGTACATGGGGCCCCCAAACCTGTTGTATAGCGTTTCAATAAAGTCCACGGCGGAGGTTACTCAGGGCTCTCCTGCATCGATGGGGAGCCTCACCTCTTGCAAGCTTGTACTTTCAATCCATGTACTGACTGTTTCCTGCATGTGGCACTGGCAACCACAGTGGCCCCGACAGAGAGAGAGAGAGAGACTCCCCTGCTGGACTTAAACAGGGGGAGGCTATAAGCCAAGGAATGCAGGCAGCCCCAGATACAGGAAAAGCCAAGGATATAGACTCTCCCCTAGAGCTTCCAGAAGCTGACCCATTTTTGACTTAACAACCCTCAGAACTGTAAGATATTTGTGTTATTTTAGGCCTTTTGTTCATTTGTTACACGGCCATAGGAAACTAGTGTATGCAGGCTGAAGCACTGGCGTCTAACAGCCCCGGGCACAAGGTCCTGGCTTTGCCACTCGCTGGCTATATAACCTTGCCAAAAGTCTTGTATTCTCAGACGCACCTGTAAAAGGGGAGTAATAATATGAACCTTGTGGGGAGTTATGAAAACAGCAGCTGGCATGAGATAAACAGGATAAAAGGAGTCAGGACAGAGCTATAAGCAGAGTCTGCTGTGACGCTCCCTTTCTCTGATTGCTCACCTGGCCAGATGTTCCCACCTGTGTATTTATGCCTAAAATATCACAGATCTTTGGAAAAAATGCCTCATTTTCCACCCTTCTTCAATTTCTTTCTAGCAAATTTATTACATTTAGTCCCCTCTTTTAAAAAAAAAGAAAAATGGCTCTGTACTCATGGCTAATGGATGGCAGAGGCAAAGGCCCACTTTATCTGCCAGGACACGTCATTTTTCAGAAAGAGAAGAATGTCTCTGTTTCACCTGGATAAGAAGTTTCTAAAATTAATATCTTCCTTTTTGTTTCCTAGTCCATTGTTCAAAAAAAGAATTGTCTAATTTTGCTTTTAAAAAAAAGATACAAGTGGAATCCTTTTATTGGATTGAAAATTCTACCTTGAGCGAAGGGCTTCTGCTGATAACATAGTGAGAATAGAAGAATTTGCCGTTATCGGTACCTGGGCAAAAGGGAATGGGAGACCCAGTGCCAAAAATCACAGCTACGTGATACAGTGAAAAATCCAGTGGCCTCGCTGGTCCGAAAGGGAGCAAATAGATGTGCCCTCTTAGCATCCACTGTTTCCCCCCAGTTGATCTTTTTTTAAAATCTGGGTGTCTACCATTCTCATAAAAGTCCCTCAGAGCAGAGTACTTGTCATCCTTTGTTACTGAGACAGTCCCAGAGCTTAGCACAGGGTGTGGGATACATGGAGGTCTTGGACATTGTTGATGGAGGAACACAGGTACATGAGGCCAGTGGTCGCAAAGGAGCCAGGTTGAAGGGCAAGTTCCTGGGTCCCAAAGTGCTCAGCGGTGAGGACTATAGCCCAAACTAAGTACAAATCACTGTTTATTAGAGTGAGAGGTCCAGATTTGGTATAGCAGCCTGACAGCGGCATCAGGACACCAAGTAAGTGAGCCAGTTATGTCCCTCCGGCTCACAAGATGGCGGTCACAGAACCAGACACCACATCTGTGCATGATGGGATCCAAAGACAGACAGGGAAAGGCCAAGATAAGCCACTATTCTGTTCTCCTTTGATTAGGACAGAAGGACGATCTTTCCCAGAAGCCCCTGCTCCCGGGCGGGCGTCCTCTCACGTCTCATTGTCCAGAGCCAGGTCCCACGGCCACTTCCAACTGTGTGCGATGCTGGGACATGGAGCATCCCTCAGAGGAGCAAGGAAAAAAATATAGTTTGGGGACCAGAGTGGACGTGCTATTGAACCGATAGCATCTGCCAGAGTTGATTCCAAAGAATGATTATAATTGAGCGGTGGGGGGGGGGGGGGAGGAGTAGCTCCTATCTTTACTAAGGCCTTTCAAAAGACAGTAAAGGGATCGACCTCATTTCCTAAACGCTGCTTTTCTTTCTCTTCCCATCATATGTATCTCATTGATGAGCTCCTTAGCCTCAGCTCTCCTCCTGAAACCCTGCTGGACACCCCATCCTCAGAGGCACTCCCCTTTCCTCCTTTCCCTACCTTGCACTGTGTCATCTTTAGCCTAAAGTAGTAAGAGAGAATTCTGAAAACCGGCTCTTCCTTTTGAGCAAATGCTACCTCGCCACGCTGTCCTTGGGAATGAGCAAGAGCCCCATGTGAGTTTCATCCTTCTCAAATTCTTTTTAGTGCCTTTTCTCACCAAAAAGGTCTAGCAGAGAATTTCTGTTGGGTAAAATAATTGTATACTCCCTATTGTATCGTTGTGTTAATAGTCTGCAAAGAGGCACACACAAACACACCCCCACCTCTCAGTAATTTGTACCTCCTGGTATTCCTGTCCCTGTAGAGTCCTCTCCCTTCAAATCTGAGCTGGTCCTGTCTACACCCAATAGCAGGTAGTGGGAGGGATGATGCCTGGTGTCCAAGGCTAAGTTCAGACAAAGTTCTCTGCTTTGTCTCTTGCAGCACCAGCTCTGAGGGAAGCTAGCCAAAATGTTAGAAGTCCAACTCTCCCAAGGCTGTCATTCTAAGAGGGAGTCCAAGCTAGCCACATGAAGAATCCAGGAGGAAAGAAAGAAAGAGATGTGTAGCCAGTCCCCAACTATTCTAGAAATCTCCAACTAGGAGCCAGAACAGTGGGTAAAAAAGCCATCATGGACATTCCAGCTAATAGATGCCATCTGGGCAAGGACTGGGTAAACAAGCCACAGCCAGAACTAAGTCTCCAGCCAGGTATCCCTGAGGGAGCCAACATCCTAACCACCTTCATCCTTCCAAAGCACTACAGCTGCAGCCCCAAACTCCTGGCACGGAGATAAGCTGTTGCTGGTGTCTCTGCCTAAATTCACTGACAGTCTTGAACATGATAAAATGGTAGTTTATGGTAGCGAAGTTGGAAAGTGGATTGACCGCCATTTAATTAAATTGTACTGTACACTGCATTTACAAAGCTATTTCATAAGACAGTAAAACTGTGTCACAGTAAAAAAAAAAATCGTTGTTGTTTTAAGTTATTCATTTTGGGGATGCATGTTACACAGCCATAGATAACCAAAACAACTGCTGGTCTGCATTTTAATTTGTTTCATTTTAATTTTACATATATTTCATAATTCACATAATGAATAAATACAGTCATATTTTCTGTTATTATTGTTTGGGCGAAAATTTTCTTTCCCTTTTTTTCTTGGCTCATCTCACATCCGTCCAAAAGATGCCAAACTGGACAACTCAATATTTCTTCTTCTGTATGTTTTTTCTTTATTTTTTGCTCTATATTTCATAAAAGAAAAATCGGAGGCATGATAAAAACTTAAAGAATTCATGGATTGGGGAACACCAGACTGAAAGAGGTTTAATGTTTCAATGACAAAGCATCAGTGGCAAGTATTTATGGAGAAAATGTGGAAGCAGAGGCTGGGCGCCTGTGGCTTAAGCGGCTAAGGCACCAGCCACATACACCTAAGCTGGCGGTTCAAATCCAGCCTGGGCCTGCCAAACAACGATGACAGCTGCAACCAAAAAATAGCCAGGCATTGTGGTGGGTGCCTATAGTCCCAGCTACTTGGGAGGCGGAGGCAGGAGAATCGCTTGAGCCCAGGAGTTGGAGGTTGCTGTGAGCTGTGATGCCACAGCACTCTACCCAGGGGGACAGCTTGAGGCTCTGTCTCAAAAAAAACAATGTGGAAGCATAATAAAGGAATTATTTCATTGATTACAGTTACCTAGTTGACTATCCTGTTGGAAAGTCTCTGTTATATAATTTTAAATTTGTTGGCTGTTTCTGTTTGGCTAAGTTCTGTTTTTCTTTAATATAGGCATTTATGAGAAATAGCTCATTAAGTTTCCCTTATACACATTCTGAGCAATGTACATGGTAAGATAGGACAGGAGGAAAAATCCCCGCTCTAACTCTGCCAGCTCCTGACCCCAGCCCCAAATTTCCTTCTTTAGACACAAATACTTGACAATTTCTTGTGGCCAGAGGTATTCTAAGGGTGCATATTTATAAGTATAAATATAAATCCTCTCCTCTACCTCCCAGTATGATTTTTAAAAATCAAATGGGAATGTACTGTCAGGCACGGCTTTTCCACTTACTATATGTTTTGGAGAACTTTAATGCCTGTGAACTATTTCACTGTCAGGACATATGATAATTTGTTTAACCAGGTCCCTACTGATGAGTGTTTAGGTCTTTTCTGGGATTTTTTTGTCACAGTAACAGTAGTCCTGCAAATAGTTCAAAACACGTGTCTTTGAACTTCTATGCAATTATGTTTATAGGCTCATATTTATTCTAGAAGTGGAAATTAGAACTTCTCGGTGTTTGTGAAATTTTAAATACTGATAGATATGGCTAAATCATTCTCCAAGGGTGCCGGAAAGTTACTCTCACTGACGGTGTCTGCTGCTGAGCACCTTTTCCCCAGTTTGATAGGTGGAAGGTTAAGCATCCTTGGCCTTCCATGGTGCTTGTCTCCGCTCTTGTGAACATCTTTTCAGGTGAAACGCCAGCTCGTTTCTTCTTCTGTGACTCATCCCTCTTCATTGTTGTTTATTCCCCGCCTCCTGCCTCTGCGCTGCATCTTCTTTTAAAAATTAGAATATCCAATCTGGATGGATGTGGAAGACATGATTCTTTTTTTTTTTTTTTTTTATTGTTGGGGATTCATTGAGGGTACAATAAGCCAGTTACACTGATTGCAATTGTTAGGTAAAGTCCCTCTTGCAATCATGTCTTGCCCCCATAAAATGTGACACACACTAAGGCCCCACCCTCCTCCCTCCATCCCTCTTTCTGCTTCCCCCCCCATAACCTTAATTGTCATTAATTGTCCTCATATCAAGAGGAAGACATGATTCTTAGTAAAGCATCACAAGAATGGAGAAGCATGAATCCTATGGACTCAATTTTGATATGAGGACAATTAATGACAATTAAGGTTATGGGGGGGAACAGAAAGAGGGATGGAGGGAGGAGGGTGGGGCCTTGGTGTGTGTCACACTTTATGGGGACAAGACATGATTGCAAGAGGGACTTTACCTAACAATTGCAATCAGTGTAACCTGGCTTATTGTACCCTCAATGAATCCCCAACAATAAAAAAATAAATAAATAAAAATTAGAATATCCACATACCGTAGATTCATCTCTCAAAGGGTTCAATTCGCTGTCTATTCACCCGCGAGCACAACCATCCCCGCCTCTTAATTCCAGAACATTTTCACCCCTCAAACACGGACACCGCCCTGGCCCCAGCCCCTGGCAAACCCCTCATCTCTTTGCTGTCTCTATGAATTTGCCTGTTCTGAATGTGGAATCTGGACCCTCCCCCGTGTTCTCCTTTGCGTTTGGCTTCTCTCGTGGCGTATTTCGAAGCACGTGCGATGCTGAGTATTAATAACACTTCATCAAATGGATGTGCCTCATTTAGTTCCCCCATCCATCTGTTGTTTGGGTTGTTCTCACTTTTTAGCTTCTATGAAAATGCTGCTGTGAGCACGTGTGTACAAGCTTTTATATGAACATATCTTTTTATGTTCTTGGGTATGAACCTAGGAATAGAATTGCCGGGTCACACGGTAACTCTGTGGTTAACTTTTGGGGCACTGCTCACCTGCTTTCCAAAGCAACTTGGCATCTTGACATTCCCACCAGCAGTGTGAAGGTTCCAGTTTTTCCTATCCTCACCCACGCTGGTTATTGCCTGCCCCCTACACCCATCCAGGGGGGTGTCAAGTGGTGTCCTGTTGTGATTATGATTGCATGTCCCCAGTGACTGAGGAAGGTCAGCATCTTTCTGAGTGTTTTTTGGCCATTTTTATAGCAACTCTGAAGAAAGTCATGCCATCTTGAGTATGCAACTTTCCTGCGTCCTTCTCCCCAGAGCCCCTGGGAGCTTACTGTTCCCTGGCTCTTTTTTCCGGAGTCCCAAACTAATAACACTCACCCTGCAGCAGTTTCTGTGTGGTGAACTCCACCTGCCCCCATCTCCAGTGCTTGCTCTGAGGGTCCTTCAGCTGCAGGACTAACAGAATACTGAGCTACCCTCCCTAACAGGTGCTGCATACTGCCCATCGGTCAGTTCTTCCTGGTGCGTCCACCTGCAACCCTTGGGGACACAAGGAGAGACTCCATCAGATTGGAACTGGAAGTAACACAGTAAGGAGTTTCAGCACATGAAAAAATAAAAGCAAAGCAACAAGGGAATCCTTCCTCAGAAGTTTTGAATATTGTAATATAAACAATGTGTGTGTGTGTGCGCATGCATATATATTTAAATATATAATTAGAACTCTGACAAAGCAGCTTGTTTTGATGAGCATACTTGGTACTGTAAAAATGGTCAAAATTCCTGAAAGTTCTCTGGCCCAGATTCTTGTATTTCTGAGGATAATTGGTTCATATCATTACCATTTTTAAAAGTCTTCCCAGCATTCTCATGTTTGTAGATTAAACTATGGGAGTAATTTCTTTCCTTATGGCTTATATTTAAAAATATAAAATAATAATAATAATAACATACGTATAACAAAAACGACTACTGTTTACTGAACACCAACCATATACCAGGCTATGATAAGCACATTATGGGAAATAAATCAATGAACCCCCATAACTCCCCTTGGAAGAGGCAATGTTATTTTTATGTCCATGTTATAAGAAAGCTGAGAGATAGCAATATGAGGTTACTTGCCCAGACCACCTATTAAATAAGTGAAGGGTGAAGCATCAAAGCAGGTCTCTCTGATCCACTATCCAAATTCTTAACAATTAATCACACAAAGATACCACTGGAAAGAAGTTCTCAATTACATATCTAGGTAACGTGACATTCCCTTAAAAACAATGCATGCAGTACAAAATATTTTTTTCTGCACTAAGATCAAATTTTTCAACTCTATCTTCTAAATATTTGGAAACTGCCATTTTCTTTCTTTTTTTCCCCTTTTCCTATTGTTAAATCATAGCTGTGTCCATTAGTGCAATCGAGGGGTACAATGTGCGGAAACTACCACTTTCATTCTTACTTGATTTCTTTTCATCTTCCCTAACTCTTGGGTCTTTTTTTTTTTTTTTTTCATGAAAAGCAAAATCTCTCTGGCATGTCATCCTTATGTATGTTTTATGAGAAAATTTTTTTATTGAAACTAGATTTAAAACGGACTTCTCCCAAGATTTTTCACAGCAACTGAGAGCTTCATTTTAGCCTTCTAGAAGGAGTTTTCTCTTCTTCCCATAATAATGTGAGAGAGGCATGCCCCATCTTTGCGAGATTTTAAACCCCCTGGCTCCGAGAGCTTTTCTTCCTAATGGCTCACACAGATGGGGTGTGGGCGTGTATGCTTGTATTAGAACACATTTTATTTATTTTTAATGTTTATCTGTGGTCTCAAATGACTCTAATCTCTTTTTCCCAAGGGGATTTTTCCTTTCACTTTTTTTGAGATGCCTAAGTGTTGGTGGTGTTTTTCTTTTCTACCCAGCTCCTTACAACTCATTTTCTCACATTGCAACCTCTGTACCATTTTCTCTCCCATCCCAAATCCCTGCTAGACAGACTCGAAGAGCCTGGACATGGCTTCCTGCAGGAGTACTGATTGATGCTAATTGATAAGTGAAACAATTTCCAACCAAATCCCTGGAATTCTCTCCAAGTCTCTGAGTATATGTTCAATGTAATTGGCATAAGGCGAGAACCGGTGATGTGCTCGAGCAATACTGAAGTTCAGCTTCAGGCACAGCTGGCTCTAGATGTCTAAGTGATACCCTTGGGCATCTGCTCCCTGGGCTCTCTGGCTCTGCTTTCATCTGCAACCTCAAGTGTCCAACTTGTTTGTTTGCTGACCCAGCACAAAGAGTGCAACTCTGTTCTAAAAGGTTTATCAAAAATCATAGGATTTATTTTTATTAGTCTTAGGTCACATGCCTACCTGGGAGGTGAGTGTCTTAGCAAGGGAAATGGAAACCCAGGTGATAGACTTACGTGCGTACCCACCAGGTCTGGGCATGGAACATACCATCTAAAAACTCTGTGTTCTTACAAAGTATTGAAACACAGCCGGGCACAGGGACTCACACATGTAATCCTAGCACTCTGGGAGGCCGAGGCAGGGATTGCTTGAGCTCAGGAGTTCAAGACCAACCTGAGCAAGAGTGAGACCCCATCTTTACTAAAAATAGAAAAACTACCGGGCGTTACACCAGGCACCTGTAGTCCCAGCTACTGGGGAGGCTGAGGCAAGAGGATCTCTTGAGCCCAAGAGATTGAGGTTACTGAAAGCCACAATGATGCCCCAGCGCTCCACCTAGGGCCACAGAGTAAGACTTTCTCAAAAAACAAACACAAAACCAAAAAAAGCAAAAAATAAAATATCAAAACACGTGACCCATTCTCTGATGTCAAGCGGTAATTTGCTGCTACAATCTCTACACGTGTTGAAATCTAGTCCAGATACTTGGCTATAAGGAATTTACCCTTTTTCAAAGCAGTATGTTGGCACTTTCTTTTCTTCAATATTGGCACTTTCTTAAAGGTCTGGCTATGGGAAGGTTTTTCATGTTTTGTTGTTGTTACTGTTTTTCAAAGACTTTTTTTCCGGCTGTAACACTCTTTTCTCACCACTAGCTCCTCTGGTGCCCAGCCAGGCGGTAAGGGAGGGAGGGAAATATTGTGGATTTTCAGTGGACGTTCCTGGCATTTTGAAAAGCCTTTGCTTGTTTGAATCTCAGCCTCTCCCTTTTTGTCAACGATTTCCTCTTCTCCTGGCAGGGACCATCTTCACAATTCATTTATATTCACTCTGATGTTTCTGTCGCCTTGCTCACTAACTTGCACCCTCATATGTCCCTTTATCCTTCCTTATTCTCTCCCTTTCCCTTTTTTTTGTATGATATCTGCTGGCACAATCGATTCCTGGACCACAGAAAAAAGGTTAAGAGGAGGTTGAAGATTCAGCCGACGTGCTGGCAGGGTGACTTCCCTGTGCAATCCCGGCCAGTTTCCTCTCTGCTCCTCCATGCGTCAGGAGAAGACACCATTCTGCTGCACAAGAAGCCAGCTCGCCCTCTCTCCTCCTTTGTTTTTTCCTGACTCTACCCACTGTGAGATACTAGAGTTGAGCAAACAGAGAATTGCTAACTAATGTGCCTTGGGGGCGGGGGTGTTTCTCGCTACATATTAATAAGCAGTGTGTGCAGATCAAAGAAATCTCGATACTTCCCTTTTCTTTTTCTCTTTGTCTTCTCATAAACAGACATGAAGAAGTGTCTGGCTACAAATGCATCAAAGGCATGGGAGAAACCTTGAAAATCACAGTATCTGTGTTGGGAAGCGCAGCCTATGGGAAAGCCCTCCCCCACGTCCTTAGCATGAGTTCTCTCCTTTCAGGGTGAGGACAAGCTTGCAAGAGAACCACTAATAGTCCCATTTTACAAACAAGGAAATTCAGAGATTGTTAGTGACTTGTCCACAATCACACAGCTGATTAACAGAAAATCTTCATCTTTAACTGTGATTTAAAAACTTCTTGGTATTGGGTGGCGCCTGTGGCTCAGTGGGAAGGGCACCGGCCCCATATACTGAAGGTAACAGGTTTGAACCTGACCCTAGCCAGCTAAAACAGCAGTCGGAACTACAGCAAAAATGGCCAGGCGTTGTGGTGGGTGTTTGTAGTCCCAGGTACTCGAGAGGCTGAGGCAAGAGAATCGCCCTAGCCCAAGAGCTGGAGGTTGCTGTGAGCTGTGATATTATCGCACTCTATTGATGGCAACGAAGTGAGACTCTGTCTCAGAAAAAAAAAACATCAAGGCAGAGGTCAACGAGGAAATGGATGTTGAAAACAGTGCCCCTCCCAAGCGGGGGCAACATCTATACCCGCAGGCAAGGTTTTGGGGGTTAACCCTGTGCCTTTAACTCTGCACTCACCCAAAGGCTAATTTGCCTACTTTAGTGGACACCTGTGCCTTCAGCCTTCAAAGAAGAAACTCTCTGAGTACTGTATTACTTTTTTTTTTTTTTTGAGACAGACTCTTCCTTTGTCACCCTCAGTAGAGTGCGATGGTATCATAGCTCACAGCAACCTTAAACTCTTGGGTTCAAGTGATCCTGTTGCCTTAGTCTTCTAAGTAGCTGGGACTACAGGCGCCCACCACGATGTCCAGCTGTGTATTACTTCTTAAAATCTTCTGCGTTCTTCCCAGTCTATGCTGGTGTAAGTCTCACAGTAGACAGAGAGAGTATGATTTTAGGAGTCAGATTTCTACCTTAAGCCAAACTTGACTTATCAACTTACTGAGCAGCCTTGGGGGGGTAAACTGACCTCTCTAGCTGTCAGTATTCTCACTCTGAGTAATGCTAATCACTAACATTCCTGACATTTATTGAGCACTTAATATATGCCAGGCACCATTCTGTGTACTTTAAGAATATTAACTCAAGAGCCACGCATGGTGGCTCATGCCTATAGTCCTGGCACTCTGGGAGACCAAGGCAGGTGGATTGCTTGAGCTCAGGAGTTCGAGACCAGCCTGAGCAAGAGCAAAATCCCATCTCTAAAAACTAGCCAGGCATCATGGTGGGCAGCTGTCGTCCCAGCTACTCAGGAGGCTGAGGCAGGAGGATCCCTTGAGTCCAAGAGTTTGAGGTTGCTGTGAGCTGTGATGCCATGACACACTGTAGAGGGTGACAAAAAGTGAGACTCTGTCTCAAAAAAATAAAACAAAGAATATTAACTCACATAATCTTCACACACACACACAAAAAATGATGAAGTAGGTTTTATTATTTGCTTCATCTTAGCAGAATCTTAGGGGACAGAAAGTAAGATAACTTGGATTTGAACAGACTAATTCTAGCCCAGTGGCTCTCCAACATGAGTGATTTTTTTCTAGCAATGTTTGGTTGTCTGAGCTGCGGATGCTACTGGCATCTGGTGGATGGAGGCCAGGATGCTGTGACATCCCACAGAGCATAGGCCAACCCCCAATAGTACAGAGCGATCCGGCCCCAAACTTCAATGGTGCTGAGGCCGAGAGACCTGGTTCTTGCTGCAGAGCCCAAGCCTTTGACCCCTGTGCTGCCTCTCACTTGAAATCACCAGGATGTGCTTCTCAGAGGGTTCCTGCGAAGACAGAAGAACATCCAGGGTCACTGTATAGCACCTAACAGCTAGTAACTTTCCAATAATTGGCATCTCCCCCCCCCCCCACCTTCTGGTCCCCTCTCCCAAGGGGAACGGGGTCGGAAGGCATCTAGATGGCCCAGTTCTGCCTCGCAGAGTGACACAGTCCCAATTAGCACTGTGGCCCTTGCATGTAAAACATCTGCAGTCCATTATTAATCCCTGAGCTTCCCAGCTCGGTTGAATCAGCGCTGTTTATGTTTGCTTTTACAGTTGATTTGGGAAGAAGAGTCCAGGAGGTTAATGTGGCCACTTCGTCCCCCAAGACGACAGGGATGAACGCTGCTGCAGATGCCAACGGAAAGAATCTTGGGAAGGAGGCCAACCCCCGGGCACCAGCTGCTAAATCGCATTTTTTCTTGACGCTCACTCGGCCTGTACCAGGACGTACCGGAGACCAAGCCACAGATTCATCCATTGGGTCAGTGGCGCTCGATGTCAGCCCCAGTGAAGCTTCGGCAGACAAAGGCCCGAGTGACAGCCAGGCGCTTCTGGGAGCAGGTGCAGCGGGCCACGCCGTGGATAAAACCCCCGGGCCCACCACGCGCGGCCACCAGGCCCTCCCCGCCGCGTGGGACCCCGCGCCGCCCCCGCCAGAGGCCGAGCGAGCAGCGCCCGCCAAGCCCAAGGACTCCAGCTTTTTTGACAAATTCTTCAAACTGGACAAGGGACGGGAAGAGGCACCTGTGGACAGCCGGCAGGAACCCGAGAGGGCAGAGCGCCGAGACGAGGTGGGCGAGGTCCCTGGAGCGTCCTGCGTGTCCCATGTCGCCCCTGGAGGGGAGGTGAGTGCGAGAAGGCCTAGGTGGCCCTGAGTGGGTGCTGGGGACAGGGTGGGTGCCCGGGGGGGCGGGGTGGGGTGACACCGCTGCACTCACATCTGCTCACCCAGCACCCCCGAGATAGCAAATTGACCCTTCTAGAACAAAAACACATTGTCACATCGTGTCACCCGCAGAAACACGGGTCTGAAGGACAGAAACAGCAGCACTGTCTGTTTCGTGTAAAATAAAAGAAGCAGTGACTTACCTACGGATGAAGTCGCCCTTCCATTTTTCAAAGGCAGAAGCAGACAGGTTGCATTTTTGATCGTGGAGTCTGGAGGGAAAGGCAGGAACGGAACGAGACCGTTCCTGAGAGACCCTCCTGTGTCTGCAGTTTGCTGAGGGGCAGCCTGGTCAGGGGCTGTAGTCGGAGGCAATTTATTGCTCCCTCTGAACGGCCCAGATTGATCTTTAACTTCCTTCTGCACTGAGATGTGGGTTTGCAGAAAGAGCTTCTCCAGCTCTGGGCAGACTCTTTAGTGCACTAATTATTTTCCAACAAGCCGGAGCAATACCTTTGTGAAAACCTGATTTTTTTTTTTTTTTTTTAGGTGGTATCCTGAATCAGTTGCTTTGTTTCCTGAGCCAGGAGAGGCAGGCTCTTTTTGACATTAAAGAGAGCATTTGCTTTTCAACTTAAGCAAGCTTATTTGTATTCAGGGCAGGAAAAGAGCTCCTTAAATGAAAAGGAAGTAAAACTTGATACATTATATTTTTAAGGCACCCCTTTCCTTGATTAACAGACTTTTAAAGAATATTATTTTTTCAGAACTTGAGAATAAAGTTTAGGGCCTCTAGTTGAGTGTAGAACCAGGAAAAAAGAAGACGGGTTCGTTTGGGGGCCATAGTTGTGTGTCTCTGGTGTCTGTTTGTCTCAATGCCAACACGCTGCCAAAATGCTTCTAGAAACACAGGCTACCGTTTACTGAGCACTTACCCTCTGCAGGCTCTGTCCTAAGCACTGTGTATGAATTATTTTCCTTATTGAAAATAGTTCACATTAATCTCTGGTTTCAACACACCCAAGATGGTATCAAAAATTACACTGGGTACATTGGATACCAGCTGAAAACTCTGGGCCGTTAAAATTGGAAAAAGATTAAATAAAGCCTGTGTGTTTAGGTTCTTACAACTCTTGCTGTTTCTTTTTTATTTTATTATTTTTTTTTTTTTTGAGACGGAGTCTTACTTTGTTGCCGTCCCCTACCACTGGTAGAGTGCTGTGACATCACAGCTCACAGCAACCTCAGACTCTTGAGCTCAAGTAATCCTTTTGCCTCAGTCTCTGGAGTAGCTGGGACTACAGGTTGCTGGCCACACTGCCCGGCTATTTTTAGAGATGGGGTCTCCCTCTGGTTTAGGCTGATCTCCAACTATGAGCTTAGGCAATCCACCTGCCACAGCCTCCCAGAGTGCTGGGATTACAGGCGTGAACCACCACGCCCGACCTATTCTTGCTGTTTCTATACATTCTAACTAAAAGAACTTACTTTCAAAATTCCTTTTAGAAGCATAAAAAAATTTTCTTTCAAATACCCACTTTGCAAAATGCACCAATGCATGACGTCAGTTCTGTAGGTTTCTGTATAATTCCAAAGTAAGTTTTCTAGTGTGTCTGCTCTTTACTGAGTGTGACACTGTTCCAGGCACAGGTGAGACACAGGGACCATGGTGGGGTTGGCAAGGCAGAGTTCCTGCCATTGTGGGGTTTACTGTCCAGTGAGAGAAAATGAATAAATAAAGTTGCAACTGCAACACGGGGGGGTCACGTGCTCTTCTGGAGCAGCAGAGGGCTGGGGAGGCTGCCTGGCCTGGAGTAGAATTAGCCTCACAGGCCCAGGGAACATCCCATCACACGTGTAAACTAGGAGCCTGGAACTTACTTGTCTGGGGTTTGTAATCCAGACAACTACGCAATGACTGCTCAGTCATATTAATGAATATTTCAGAAACAGTTCATTACTTGTCCCTGAGTAAAGAAACTCTTGCTGAAATCTCATTATTAGTCATGAGCTGCTAAAACCGTTCTGAGCTTGTGATTGTTTTGAATAGTCCTGTGCATATTTTGCCTTAGCATCCAAAGCTAATCCATCCCTGACTTAGGAAAAGATGGAGTTATTTATGGAAAAACAATGAAGGACTGTGCTTTACCCATCTCTGGGCAGGTATGGAGTGCTCCATTTGAATCCCCGTCTTCATAAAGTGAACCAGTTCGGCATCTGATTACCAAATCTCAAATGTGTGTAGTCGTGAAATCCCAGGACACTCAATCCATGTCTAGTTCTAGAAAAAGTTTTAAAGTTCTACTTTATTGGGTGGCACCTGTGGCTCAAGGAGTAGGGCCCCAGCCCCATATACCGGGGGTGGCGGGTTCAAGCCTGGCCCTCACCAAAAAACTGCAAAAAAAAAAAAAAAAGTTCTACTTTATTAACTCAGCTTCCTCTATTGAAAAAGAACTCTTAGGGACAGCACTTTGATTTGAGGGGAATGAGTTCCAAAATGAGATTTGAGTCAGACAAGTTGGGATTGTATCAGGAACACGGTGGGCCCCCACCAGAGTCAAGCCCAGGTGTAACATGTTGAAGTTATAACCAGCTCTCAAAGACCTGAAAAAAAACAACCTATCTTCCTTCCTGAATAAGTGACTTAACTCCCTCTGATTCACCAATAAAATCTGCCTCTGATTTTGTTAGACTACAAATTTCAACTTTTCAGCGGTGTTAACATTGAAAATTGAATGATTAAATCCCCTGTGTAAGAAAGTTAGGAAATAGCTATTTTTTCCTTCAGCCTGTGAAATTATGAATTTTCAAGTATCTGCAGGGATTTTTAACACCAAAAAATAAATATAAAACCATCCCTGGATGGACAGTTCTATATATGGGAGGAAAAAACAATTTTTCTATAAGCGTAATAAGAAAGTCTGGCCTTCAGAAAGTAACATAAGTAAAAGGTCTCAGATAGTGGTTTCCTGGGTGGGAGAACCACATTGTGCATTGATGGAACTCAGGGTATTGATTCAGAATTTGTAGGGTAAATTATGCCTTGGGCTCGGCTGTGTCAGCTCCCAGACCCCCACTTACACCACCCCTCCAGTTTCACCCCATGCTCTTCGCTGGTTTGGAATTCCAACCACAAACTCACAGAGCTGTGAATTGGGAGGAAAGATGCCACCATTTCATTCTGGGGGGAGAAACACAAATCTTCTGTGTTTTCAAAATGACAATCTTATTTCTGTGCCTTATAAAACTACATTCAGAGCATAGCATAATTAAAACAAGGCAAGAATTCATGAACAAATGAAGCATTTACTACATAGGCCAAAGAAAAGATAAATTATATGCCTGAAAGGTTTCACTGAGCTGTGATTCACACAAACCAACGTGTTGGCAAGGATGAATTTTTTTTTCCCCAACAACTGAACCATAGCTATAAGATAGGCATTGAAAAGACTCACCACAGAAAAGAAAAATGATCACATAATGAAAATTTGACCTTTATTGGTTAACGAAAACCATTAAGTGTCTGTTGACCGCATGCTATCTCCAGAGGTGTCTTTGTGTTGTGGGAAGCCTTGCCATGTACAGGTTCATAAGATTTAAGAAAAGTCTTCCTTTTCTTTAAAAATTCTGATTAAAGACTGTGATTGTTATTTAAGCACCAAATTCCTGCAAGGCATTTGAAAGATAAATGATGCTTCAAGGAGCATGCGATCTCGTAGGAGACAATGTTTTTAAGGGACATTGTGCTAAGTGCATTGGTTTTCAGATTGGCTCCCACTCCAGATACTAACAATATTCAGTGTTTGAGCTTCTCCTGTTCTTTTCAGTCTTGAACACATTTCAATCAGGTTTCTATCAGAGTCGCCTTGATGTTGCACCTCCCCCGACCCAGCTGCCAAATACAGTAAGTCTCAGGCTGGGTCCTATTAGATCTGACCTGCCAGTGAGACTGATGAGTGAGCCACACTTTTCTTCTTGAAACACCCCCCCATCTCCCCCACCATGCTTCTTCCTTAACCTCCTTTACTGAATCTTATCCTCCAAATGTAGGACTTACCTGGGGCTCAGTTCTTGAACATCTTTTCTAACTAGTCTACTTCCTTGAAGATTTCCCCTGGTACCCCGGGTTTAAATATGCTGACAAGTTCCCAGTTTATACATCTCGAGCCTAGATCTACCTCTGAAGTCCAGACTTGAGCGTCCAGCTGCCTCCTCTTCCGCCTGTCTACTTGAATTCCTACATCTCCGTTTGAATGTTCACTGAGCATCTCAACCTCAATATGCCCCCAATGGAACTAGTCATTCGCCACCTAACAGCCGCAACAAGATGCCCACGGTTTAATTCATGGGGGCCCCATCTCAGTTGATGACACCCCCGTCCTGCCACTGTAGTTCAGTGGTAGAATCAGAGTTAAAGAACCAAAGAGGTAGTGAATTAAACATCAGCATTGGCAGTCAAGTTGCCTAGGTTTCCACCGTGCCTTTATCACCTACTGGCTGGGTTACCTTGGGCAAGCTACTTAATCTCTCTGGGCCTCACTTTCCTCACCTGTACAGCGGAGACACTAGTGTTAGCATATGGTCACCTTAGTCACACTTGTGAAAACTAAATGAGACAAGCCATGTGAAGTAGTTCCCTAAAGCCCGGAGAAATTGCATTTTGAGAAAAAAAGAAGAAAGCCAGCTTAGAATTATGGGCTTTCTCCCTTTCTCTTCCTCCGTATTTGAGTTCTTTTTACTTTTCCTGTCTGCAGACCTCAACCAAAACTCACAGGGAGAACACCACTAAATCCAATAGGAGAGTTCCATAAGCAAAGGCACAAGTCCTAGCTTGGGTGAAAACGGTGCAGAAGCTGTAAAAATTATTTTGGAAAAAATACAAATGTACCTGCCCGTGCCCACAACCCTCACTTTCTTTGCCTGACGTTTAAGGGTCTCCACAATCTTTTCTCTGCCTGTTTTCCAGGGGCGGTTTTCACTCCTCCTTCTCTTTTCTCCAGGCCGTATGGCCAGCGTATGACCTGTGCTCAGGCCATCTGCTTCCCAGCACTTGCTCCGTCTGTATCGTTCCCTCTCTGTTTATCAAACATTGACTTCACCTTCACTGGGTTCTCCATGAAGCCGACCAGATGTCTCTGCTCTTGGGTGGTTTCTGACAACATGAGTCTTTCCAGGGTTCTTTTGTATGCTATATTTTAAGTTCAATTCTGAGATAAAAATCATGTTGAAGGAATCATCTCATATAACCATCAAAACTTACAAGGGAATTCCTATATTTTCACCACTTTACAGATGAAGACATCAAAGCCTTAGAGAAACCATGTCACCAGCTCCTGTCGCACAGCTAAACAGTAGCAAAGCCAGAACTGTTCATCTTTAAAGCCCTTTCTCTTAAATGCTCAATGGTACCATTTTTACCAGTTAGACTCGCACCTGTATAAGGTGAACACCCAAGGGACTGTAATAAACTGGTCAACACACCGAGGCAGTGAGCATAAAGAGCTGAGTCTATTGTACTGATATGTACCTGTGATGCAAATCCAGTCTACGAAAATTAAGTCAACTTGAGGTCAGTGTAGGTAGTTAGTCAACTATGGAGGGTCTACTGAATTTGAAACTTGTGCAATAAGTTGGCAACTTATGCAAACTTGAATAAATGTTCATTTGAGGGCATGCAATTCAGACTGTTAATATGAGCATAAACTGGAAAAACCAAGTTGATCCCAAATTAGAAAAGGAAAATAAAAAAGTATCACCTAATTTCAGAGTTAGAAGGCCAAGTGAGTTATAAACTGGGGTGGGGGGGGTAGTTAATGTGGTTTTTTTTATTGTTTTGTTCCTATCTTACGGCCACAAAGCCAGGTCATTTCAACTAGTAAAGAGAATTATCCATCCTAAAGCCTTTGTCAGAACAAAATAAAAATCAATCTTAAAATTATGCAAGTTTTGAAGTAAGCAAGATCTTTGGCTGTAGTGCTTTAATGTGGATGCATGTAGCAGTAAGAGCACTTGACTTGAGACGTCTGCAACAGCAAAAGTGATGTAGACGTGTTAGGAGCCCCTGTGACCTAAGTCCAGACTCTATTATTCAATAGCTGGGTAATGAAGTCAAATAATAAATGCCCCATTTTTTAATAATTCACTATTTCTAGGCCACATAGGAAGCGTTTTTTATATGTTACCTGCTTTGATTCTTAGAATGACACAAGGTAGATTTTTTAGTGCCAGGGAACTTGGGCTCAGAGAAGTTAAGTTACCTGCCCAAGGCCACACAGCTAATTGGTGGCAGAACCAGAATCAGTCACCAAAGCCTGTTATACTGAGCCATTTCCAAACCTTGTGTTTTCATTTTCAAAAGGAAGATACTACCTGCTCTAGGGTTCTTGCAGGCTATAAGATGATACAGGCCATCAGTGGTAGTAATGTAAGTTAAGACAGTGTATTTAATAGTGCTAAATAAAACAATGTTTTTTCTAAATTGTTGGAGACTTGGAAGTAAAGAATTACGAACTAGGACAAATGGCCTTCCAGCATGATGGAGTTTGAGTCTCATTTAGGGATTACTAATATATCATTTTCACTTTAGCTGTAAGAAAAACACACACTACTGATTTAACAGTGGTTCAGCTAAGGAGGAAAATGTACTATTTCTTGCACATAATAGGAACTCAGAAGTTGGGGAGCTTGGAATTCCAACATCTTCACAGGCTTGGGTCTAGGCATGGCCTCTTAAGGTTTTTTTAAAGATGACTGCCACCGTTTCAAATATTGCACGTACAAGCATGCCTTATTTTAGTGTGCTTTGTTTAATTGCACATGGCAGCTCCTGCATTGATTTGTAAATTGAAGGCTGGTGGCAACAGATCTGTTGGCACCATTTTCCAACAGCTTGTGTCTCTATGTCAGCATTTTTAGCAATAAAGTATTTTTTAATTAAACCGTGCATATTTTTAGACATCATACTTTTGCACCCTTAATAGGTTACAGCGTAGTATAAACATAACTTTATATGCACTGGGGGAAGTGTGTGTGACTTGGTTATTGCTGTATTTGCTTTATGGCAGTGATCTGGAGCCAAACCCGTAAGATATCCGAGGTGTATATAGTCATAATACTCTATCGAATGAAAAAGGAGTTTCCTAAGATTTACCCTGAGATGCCTTAGGTGAAACTGAGTCACCTATCTCCGTCGAGGCTCGAGGGAGACCCAGAAAGCAAATAACTAGTTTCCTGAGCAGAAAGCAAGTTCTGCCTGCAAAGATGATCAGCTGCAGAGGGAAAACAGGTATATCTTTTCTACCCAGCTTTGTATCTGGAAATGATTAGGTGAATGGAGTAAGTAAAAGGCTGGATAGAGGCCTGAATGGAGTAAGTGAGGCTGCTCCATGCGCCTCTCGCCCCATGCTAATTCACTTGAGTATACACATTACATTAGCTTTCTAGCTTGACTATGATACCCACGGTGAGAAAGAGATTTTATATCTTGGCCTGACGCACACGCACATACTTGGAACAAAGAATTCACAAAATAATACTATATTTCCAGCATGTAACACATGCTGGGATTTTCTATTCTTCTCTGCTCTATTTTGTTTGATTTCTTTTTTTTTTTTTTTTTTTTTACTGCTTGTTTTGACCCACTAAGTTATTTTTAAATCCTCTATGGGTCACAATCTGAATTCTGGAAATTCTCGTCTGCTATCACAACCCCTTTAATATATGGTGACAGTGATCTTAAGCGATGTGAGTGTTTTTTATGCAAATGGGGTTTCCCCATGGCTGGCACCCGTTGGCACACAATAAGGTTCGTTAGATGAACCCAGCGAGAATAAAAATGGTTTAGATCTCATGTCACGCCTTTTCAAGGAGTATTAGGATGTGTTGTTGCAATGTCATGATCAGCTCTGCCTCCCAGAACTTAAAAGTGATTTCAAAACATATATGATGTGTACAATTTCACTTAAACTGTGAGATCATAGTACAAATTCATTATTTGTATTATTGATTATTATTAATTCAGTTTTCAACAGTCCTGGTGTTCATCACGAATGTAATATTTAGTGAATTGTGTTTTCCCTTTTTTTAATTTTTTTTTTATTAAGTCATAAACACATAGATCACGTCTACATTAATGCATTTATGGGGCACAATGTGCTGATTTCGTATAGAATTAGGAGCGCTTACATCACACGGGTTAATATATACCTCATCTCGTTTACTTAGCTATTGTGTTAAGACATTTCTACTCTGTACTACAGATCTGATATGTGCCCTTGCATTATGCACCAAAGGTGGGATCCCACCATTCACCCTCTTGAATTGTGTTTTCCAATACATTTACAAAATACATTTCGTGCTACCGTCTAGTATTTTATCCCATCTACTTCGCTCCTTCAGAAGTGATGATAACAGCTACAATTTAGTTTATCAAGTGTTTACTAGGTCACAGGGAGGGAAACTAACTGACACAAAATCATATGGCTAGAAAGTGGTACAGCGGGAATTTGTAGCCAGTTAAGTGTTGTGCATGTAAATTCAAAGAGAGAAAACGCTTGAAAAATTGGGAAACCTCTTATATTTTATAAAGTTTGTGAAGCGAGTTCTTTCCAAGTTGGTCTGTGGAACATCAGCCCAATAAGATGGGCCTACAAGTAGGGCTCCCTCGTCAAATAATTTTGGAAAATAGGACTTGCTTTGTGCAATCTACTGAAGACTCACAGTGGATGTCAACTTACTGACGGCCCTGAGTGGTCCTGCAGACGGTGCCCACTTCCCTTTGTTTAACCAAGCATCTGCCACACTGACTTCCGTGTAGGTACCAGCCAGCTCACAAGTAGGCCATACCTTCCAAGGAGGGTTCTTCAAGGAGATGATAATCTAGCTAGGCATTGAGAACAGAAGTACAGACCTGGCCGCCTGTAGAATGCATTGAGGCACAGTTATGTTTTATTTGACCTACACAGTATTTTAAATTTTTTAATTAATCGATTATATTTTAAATCGACAAAGTTGACCATATTTTAAAAACAGGATATGTCAGTACAATTTCATAGTTCAAACATTTTGGGGAGTTTGTGCTATGTGTTTTTCCAGATGGGATGTGAGTTGTGACTGTCCCTTGAGATGTGACATCCAGTCTCCAGTTCACCTAAGTCCCCCGCTCTCCTCCATCGATTCCCAACAGGGCAGCCCCATGAGTTGTCCATAATAACATTTGCATTGTACTTTTTCTTGTAGTACAGTTGAAAGTCGAGCCAATCCAGTCAAATCCCCATAGCTGACCACCTTCCTACACTGACCACCTCCTTAAGTCAACCTAATTTTCATAGACCGGACATGCTCCACATATTCTCAATGGAAGTTTCTTATGGTGACCACCTCCATATATTGACCAGTTTGTTGCAGTTCCTTGAATGGTCAGCTTACAGAGCTTTTACTGTACGCTCATCACAGACCACTCCCTTCACAGTGCTCAGCACAATCTGAAGCTTGTTAGGTGACCATCTGGCTACGACACTGTAATCCCAGCCTGAATCACAGCAGGTGTTAGACAATACATAAGAGGAGAGCTGTTTTTAGTTTTTCATGCAACAAACATACAATTGCTTTCTTGGTGTCAGAAATGATTCCAGGTTCCACAGTGGATAGAAGCGTGTGCTTCACAGAGCATTCATTCTGATGGAGAGATCAGTGATAAGAGGAAAGAAAAGGGAGGGAGGGAGGGAAGGAAAAAAGGAACAAATAGTTCCAGAGTTTTAAAAGAGCCCCGCATGAAATAAACAGAGTTCTGAGATAAAAAATGAAGAGGAGAGTGAGACTTAAAATTCGTTGGGGGCAGAGATGGGAAAGACTCTGGTCTATTCTAAAAGTCCAGAAAGAGGGATGTGGCTTCGCTTGGTTCCTTCCCACAGGCCAGCCACTTCCTAGGAAGTCTGCCGCCTCACCTTGGCAGCATTCAAAACCATTTTCTCGCTATTGGCAAGTGTTTGTTAAACAGATGACAAACAAGTTCTAGGCTGTGGATTATTAGCTTTTGTGTTTTGAGAAATATGAACTATCCCCACGTCAGTCTGGAGGGTTTTACATACAGGAACTAATCTTGGAACAGGAGAAGCTTCCGCAAATCCCTTTCACCCACCATGACTTGCCCTGAGAATCACTCTCTACGCACTCTTTGCTCACAACAAATAGATTTTTCCATTTTAAATCATACATAAGTAGACTTTCCTTAAGTGTGTGCCAACTCACGTGCCCTTAGGAATATCTCCAAAGCAAAGATTGCTGCAAAAAAAAAAAGAAAGGAAGAGAAAAATATTTTGTTGCTTAATTCTCTGCCCATCTTTCACTTGCCAGGGTATTTACTTACCCTGGAGCAGAGTTATTGAGGGAGAAAATCTTTATTTTATTATTATTATATATTTTTTAAAAACCCTTACTTATAAGAAGCAAGTGCAGAGTGCTTTCTTCAATAGATTTCTGTCTACCCTCCACCTATGACTACACCAAGTGACTGGTTTATTTAATCTTACAAATATAACATCTCCACATCAGTCAACAGCTATGATTTAATGAGGATTTACCATGTCAAGGTCCTAGACTACACTTAGGCTGTGAAGAGACGCAATCAATCTTTAATATCCTGAGTGGTAATGTGACGACTTACAGTAAAGAGCAACATACTGACAATTGGTCCAACCTAACTTGGTTCAATTAGTATAAGCAGATAAAACTAATAATATTCCCTTTCTCTTTCCAAAAAAAAGGAGGAAAAATGGATGAGTAGAACATTTTTGGATCTGGGTTATCCAGCTGAAATTTCCCTTTTAGAAAAGATACCAGCAGATGATGAAAATCTTGATATCATGTTTGATATTTTTGTTATTTTATATCCCTCTGAAGTCTTAGATTGGAAGCAGTCTAGAATTTCTCAGCCAACTACCTGGAGCACTAGAAAGTTTGTTTCAACTATGGCACTTTGGCAGCGTGCAATTTTAAAATTTTAGAACACCTGCTTTCTGAATAAGCAATTCTATATTTAAGAAGGTATTGATCAATACATCAGTGGAGTGACCTTAGTTTACAGTAATCTTTTGTACATTTTAAACGAGCTAGATGTGAATAACTTGAATGTTTCTAGCATAAAGAAAACACAAGTATTCAGGGAGATGGATATTCCAAGTACACTGATTTGATCTTTATAAATTATATGAATGTATTAAATTATCACTTATGCCCCCAAACTATGTACACCTATTATGCACAGATGTTAACAATTTTAAAAAGAGTTTATTGAGAGAATGAGCAATATTTTATCCACAGGCTTTCAGTAGAAATTCCAAAATGAGGGTTTTTATATTGATCGTGGTATACCCTTACACTAAAGGCCATGAACAAGTGTGATCATAGAAACAGAGGTTGACATGTGAAGACAGTCATAATGTCATGTCAAATGAGAAAAGCAGATTTCAAAATAGTGTTCAAAGTAATTCCTTGGGGTAAAAATGATCTCTGCCTGCCTGCCTATCCATCATTCTACCCAAAGACCAGTGTGAAACGAAAAATTGCAAATTGTCAATAGCTGTTGTCTTTCAGTAATGGAATGGTGGGTGCAATTTTAAAAATTCTTTGTCCATATTTTCTCTTTTTTTATGGAAGAGAAACTATCAATCTAAATACAAGAAAATGTCCCCCTCCAGGTAATTTCCCAGTTTCTCCACTAGGCTGCGTTGTGAGGCTGAGGCATCCGGAGTTGGATTAGAAACAGCCACAGGCCACTAAGCAACGTGGCTTCAACAAGAGATTATTTTTCTCTCAGTAGTTCCCCAACCGTGCAATCCAGAGTTTATGTGACAATTCCTTGTTCAGAAATAATAACGAGTTTTTAAATACACTTATAGCTGATGTGATCAGAAAGGGGAATTTTGTTGTGGGCAGGCATTTCTGAGGTCCTTTCCTCAGCAGCCCTCCCTGTGTTGTGCTGGCTGAGTTCTTTCCCTGGTTTTGCCTTGATTTTAGAAGATGTGAGTGCATTTTTATCAGTTGATGTAGGTTGGACAGGAATAGTAAGAAAAATAACAGTACAGAATGGCCTATGTGAATATACGTTTATTGGCCCTCCTTCATGGCCTGAGCTTTGTAGTAAAACAAAGTTTAAAAAAAAAAAATGACAATCTGGTTAGGAACTGTTGAGATTCCACAAAGTATTTTTAGTATCTGGTCTTGGCAGTCCTTCTTGCTTGTTTATTAACTTACATTCTTTTCTAGGCAAATTGGAAGATTAATTATATCTTTAAGAATGAAACAAGCCCCATTTTTCTTCTCGAATCTGACAATGGCTATATGCAGGTGACAGTGCCCTCAGAAGAACAGTGAAAACTTGATGACCGTCTGGTGACTGCCGTTGCCTAGCAAATGGAACCCTTTGTCTAGTGTGACATCCGAGGGGCAGAGGAAACACAGCCTTCCCTTTTATCCCAGGCAGCATGTGGCTCAAATTTCTAACAGATGGAAAAGAGCGACTAATGAGTTTCTGTCCCATTCAATGTTTTTCAGATGAATTTTCCCGTGTTCAACTATACTTTAGGCACTCGTTTTTGGTAAAAAGATTAAAAATAAAATCAGGGATGCACCATGAAGAAATCTAGATGAGATAAAGTCATCACACATTGTTCCAAACGAAGCTTTTTTAGCGTCGATCAAACTTCCTTACCTTATATTTTCTGCTTGGATAATGTAGACTTTGCTTAAAGGAAGCTGAAATCCAGTGGACAATTTATAGTCGAAAGAAGGTGCCAGAAATTCCATATGGGCTTTATTATAGATAATCAAATTATGATAAGGCTGCATTATTTTTCATCATGACAAATGATAATCAAGCAACTAATGTACCTTGCTTCTTGTTCTTTGAAGCCAATGGAAAGGAAAAAATATAACCTGTTCACACAGAGATGAACAATAAAAATACTAATGAACACTTGTTGGCTTAAAAGAAGTTTCCAGGTATTGCCTGGAGAACGTTTCTGCTTCCGTCTAAAATTTCTATTTGCTGAGAATGACTCAGAGGCCTGATGTGAACAGCAATGGCCTAACTACTTATCCTATTCACATTGGATTGTTTGTAGTCAAGGATAAAGATCACTCCAGGAATAACACGTTTAAAGCATACCCTACACTGGTAGCCTGGAAGCTGGATTCTTCTCCCAACTGTGTTTAGTTTGTCCTTTTAATGTTTTAAAAAATGTTTAACTAGTCATGCACATTTTCTTGTAATCTTCATTTTAATAGGCAATTTACCTTACTTAAAATTTTAAAAATTACAAAATGCTTACCAATTCCACCCAGTAGACGCTTGCTATTTGTATTTTTTTAAGGTTGAGTTTCCCTGGGCGTATGCAACATAAATTCTTATTCCTTCTTTTCTACATAAATAGTAATATAATATACACTCTGTTCTAGACCATGCTTGTTTTCAGTTAGCAATTCTTGTCTGTACTAAGAGAATGTCCTCATTTGTAACGCCAGCAGAGACTTCCATTGAATGATTATACCATGATTTGTTTAACCAGGATCCTATTAATGACCTTGGCTGGTTCCCAGCCTTTTGCTATTAACTTCCCTGAAGTGAATAACATTGTACATCTGTTATTTCACACACGTGTGGGTTTAGATTGAGAATCAGCTCTTAGACATAGAATCTCTGGGTAAAAGAATACATTCCTTCTTACAGTTTTGGTAGAGAATGCCGCATTCCCCTCCACTAGGATAGAATCCATTCGCATGCCTGTCAGCAATGTATGAATGCCCCCTTCACCCGAGCCTGTCAAATCAATGTTTCTATAAACATTCGGGATTTTCCGACTTTTCGCTATTTCTTTTCATGACTTCTAGATTTCAAGTCATAGAAATAAAAGACTTCTCAATCCAAAGTTAAGAGACTTTTTCCCCCATGTTTTCTTCTAGTATTTTTATGCCTTTGGATTTTATTTTACTGGAGGGTTGAGTTATGTCAAGTTAATTTTTTTTCTCCAGATGGCTGCTCTGTTGCCTTTACATCTTTAATTTTAAAGTCCTTCTTTACATATAAGATTTAGGTGTCATCTTAATCATAAGACTAAATTCCCATACGTCTTTGGGTAAAATATATTGTATGGCTGACGGTAACAAAGTGGAGAAATAGAAAGGAAGAAAGGGAGAGAGGAGGGAAGTTAGAACAGGAAATGCTTTGGTGAGAAGATGCTGTTTGAGTAAAGGCCTAAAGGACAGGATATGAGAGTCAGGGAACTTACAGCTTGGGCCTCTGATGTCATGTTAGAGCCTGAGTTCAAATCCCAGCTCCACTTGACCTTCCGCGAGGTAGTTATCCTTCTCCTGCATTAATTGTCTTCATGCATCAGTAAAACTGGAATCATTAGACAGATAGTGCATACTCCATGGGATCATCATAATAAATGAGGGCTTTGTAACTACTTATCCTATTCACATGTGCAGCACCGGTCATGGCACACTCTTACCTTCTGAGGTCAGTGACGTCCCCACATCCTACTGGGTGTTGGTAATTTGCATCTTTGTCCTCCCGCCCTTTCCTTTTTGTTGTTGCTGTTCTGTGTCGAACAGAGGTTTTGGCAGATTCTTTCCTCCGTCTCTCCCAGGATGCTGTTGATATCATTGACTGGGCTTTTTATTTTGGTTCTTCTATCTTTCAGTTCTAAAATTTCCATTTCAGTTCCCCTTTACATCTTCGATTTCTTTCCCGAGACCTTCTTTTTGTTTCAAGCACATCCACAGTTGCTCAGTAAAGCTTTTCGTTATGGCTACTTTATAATTTGTGTCAAATAATTCCAGCATCTCCAGGTTGGCACCTATGACTGGTAATCTCTTTTTCATTAACTTTGAGAACTTCTTAGTTCTTGATACGACAAGTTATTTTCTTTTTCTGTTTCTTTCTTCCTTTTTTTTCAGGTACCCACAACACACAGCTAGTTTTGTTTTGTTTTTTTCTATTTTTAGTAGAGACGGTTGTCTCTGTGAGTAAGACCTCTATTGAAGATAGACAAACTAGCCAGAAGTAGTGGCAAGCACCTGTAGTCCCAGCTACTCAGGAGGCTCAGGCAAGGGGATCCCTTGAGCCCAAGACTTTGAAGTTGCTGTGAGATATGATGACACCACTCACTCTACCCACAGTGACAAAGTGAGGCCCTGTCTCAAAAAATGAAATGAAATGAAATAAACTAAAAACCACAGCAATAGAAACGAACCAAAAGAAAACACAGGTGTAGGGAGGAGGGCGTGCAGAAGGTCGGTGAGCTGAGCACAGCTCCGTTCAGGGTAACAGCTATGTGGCTGGAGTCCATGAAAGCATCTCCCTTGTATTAAATCCTTCATTCATCAATCATTTTTGAGCACCTTCTATGAGCGTCAGTCTAGATTAGACAGGGAAAAAACACCAAGCGAGGGAGATCTGGAGTATGACACAGGGCTTCTCGGTTTTGGCACGTGTGATACTTGGGCAGCATAATTCTTTGTTCTGGGCGTGGTAGAATATTTAGCAGCATGTCTGGTTTGTGTCCTCTACAGGATGTCCCCTGTGACAAACTAAGAAAAATGTCTCCAGACATCACCACTTGTCCCTGGGGGAAGAGGGAACCAGGGATATATTGGAAGAGCAATAGGTTAGGAAAACAAAACAAAATAAGGCAATTAGCCCCAACAGGGCACACGGGGTGGAGTGATGGTGTTTGAAAGTATGGTGGATGGTAAGGAAAGATCTCCAGATAAATGTGACGTGTGACCAGATTTGAAAGAGGGAGGGAGGAAGCAGGCAGAAGCTCAGGCTCCTAGAACCTGAGGCAGGAGCCTGCTGGGCATGTTCAAAGAACAGCAAGGAAGCTGCTGGCCCCCAATCAACTCAGCTAGGGAACCAGTAAAAGAAGAAAAGGTCAGGAAGGACGTACAGATGAGTGGGAGAGGGGGTGTTCTTCCTCGGGGAGGAACAGGGAAGGCCCTGTTATCACCCAGAGCAAGCCAGGCTGCTCAGATAAAAACAGCCACTCGTGTTCTCACTTGCCTACCGTGTGGCCTGGGACACCGTGAAAAACCTCTTTGGGCCTCAGTTTCCCTATCTGTAAAATGCCTCCACAATCTCCACAAAGATCCAATTAGGCAGCAAGTCTGTGAAGGCATCTCATAGTTCAGCTAAATTGACATTCAGTTCCGGCAGGACTGACTCAAAAATCCCCACATTTGCCCCTCGAGAGCTTTGTAACCCTGGACAAGTAACCTAACCTCTCGGAGGCTCATTTCCTTGTTTGAAAAACTACTAATTGCAACATTGGTGTTAGGAAATTGTTGTGAGGGTTAAGTGACATAAATTTAAGGCACTTATTTGCACGGTGGTTCGCATGCTATAAATGTGAGATGTCTGAAGTTATATATCATTCTATAATAAAGAATGACATTAAGATTACTTGACCTTGTTCAAATTACATCCATCTAGAAAGAGAAAACTCTGGTATACATGTGGTATTTAATAACTAGTCATTGAAATGAGTTCAATTGTCCTTGAGCAGCAGAGGTAGTCAACTGGTCTATCAGTTTATACCAGCTTGCCTGCTGCCACCAACCCAGGAGGAAGAAACAGAACCTGGGAGTCTGGGTGCAATGCTACCACACCCCCCTCCACGGTGGGGGGAAGTAATCAAGATACACAGAAATGCCAAGGATTCAGTGGCTTCTCCCAACTCCCACACAGGAATTGTCAGAAGTCCCTGTGAAAAAATAAAAGAACTTCCTGCTGGGCGTGGTGGCTCACACCTGTAATCCTAGCACTCTGGGAGGCCGAGGAGAGTGGATTGCTTGAGCTTAGGAGTTTGGGACCAGCCTGAGCAAGAGTGACACCCTGTCTCTACTAAAAATAGAAAAATTAGCTGAGTGGGGTGGCTCAGCTATTTGGGAGGCTGAGTCAAGAAGGTCGCTTGAGCCCACAAGTTTGAGGTTGCTGTGAGCTATGATGCCACGGCACTCTACCCAGGGGATGCCACGGCACTCTACCCAGGGGATACCACAGCACTCTACCCAGGGCAACTGGGTGAGACTCTGTCTCAAAAAAAAAAAAAATGATTTCCTTCCATTCTGCTCAAAGTCAGGAACTGACCGTATGGGGGGCAGGGAGAGGTCATGGGGAAGGCCAGAAGCCAGGACCCTGAGACCATGGGATGAATATGTGGGGGGTTGAAGAAGGAAGGGGATGCCCAGACTAGGAGCTGAGCATCAAGTCAACTTCCCTCCACCCATCGCCGGACCAAGCCCCACTGTCAGGCCACCACCCCGCACACTGCCCTGGGGGCCTGGGCATGTTTTAGTCTCACCTGCCCCCACCACCAGCACACTAAGACACTTCTAAGATCCCGGCGGGTGGGAGGGGGGCTGCGAGACCATTCTAGTGAAATCGTCTAATTTTTTGCAGGAATATTTATCAAGTTTTAAATTCATCTACCTCTTGACCCAGAAATTTCACTCTTCGTAATTTGCCCAAAGAAAACATAGACACCATGAATGATTAAAAATAAATGTGTGGCACATCCATTCCAAGGCTGCGTACAACACCCTCGATGTAAAACTATCAGCACCATAAAGGCTCATCGATAAAGATAACAGGCAATAAACAATGTTACGGTCAGCGAGGGAATAATGGCCTGGAGACTCCGTCACGCAGACCTGGCAGTGCAGCCGTGGGGAGAGGCCTGTGCTGTTTTTGTTATATGAGAAAAGCAAGTCGATATCCATAGTGCCATCCCATTTCTGCCGGATATTCATCCATTTACAGCCATCGTCTGTTGCATAGTCAAAGGGTACATATTTGCTGAATGGCTGGGCCTCACTGTCCTGGGTATTTGAGAGAAGCAGTGTGCCCGGTTGGTACTGTCTAATGGGGCTGTGACCAAAGTCGCACCAACTGAGCAAGGGAACAAAAATGCTGTCATAGCAAATTTTTTTTTTAAGAGCAAGGTGCCGTGGTGGAGATGATAAAAGGGAGCACTTCAGAGGGGGTTTAGGGATGACCTCCCCAAAGAGGTGACACTTGAGACGTGAAGGATAAAGGGAAATTACCTGCAGGCAGACAGAGGGCAGCATGTTCCAGACAGAGCCAGGAGATTGAAAATACCGTATGGAATGTTAAGGAACCAAAAGAAATCTGGCCAAAAAATGGAACAAAAGAGGCCCGGTGTGGTGGCTCACCCCTGTAATCACAGCACTCTGGGAGGCCAAGGCAAGTGGATCAACTGAGCTCAGGAGTTTGAGACCAGCCTGAGCAAGAGCAAAACCTCATCTCTACTAAAACTAGAAAAACTAGCTGGTGTTTGTGATGGGTGCCTGTAGTCCCAGCTACTCTGGAGGCTGAGGCAAGAGGATCACTTGAGCCCAGGAGTTTGAGGTGGCTGTGAGCAAGGCTGAGGCCACACCACTCTACCAAAGGCAACCGAGTGAGACTGTCTCAAAAAAAAAAAAAAAAAACAACGGAGTGAAGGAGAGAGTGATACAGAAAGGGTGGAGACTTAGGCAGGGGCCAGACCAGTGAGACATGGGAGACCTTATGTCAGAGTCAGGGCTTGGGTCCAGGCCCGTCAGAAGCCACTGGAGGTGGCAGGAGCAGGAGGATGGAGCCTGTTGAGTAAAGAATGGATTGTAGGAGCGAAGAGCCCAAGAAGACAGGTCAGGGGACCATGGCGTGGGAAGGCGGACAGACGTGGACATGGAAAAAGTATCCAGGAGGCACCCTACCCTCCTGGGTCAGGGGAGAAAATCTGTCCCCAAATCCCATCCCTTGCACCAATAAATTCCCAGATCCCCAAAAAAGAAGAATAGTTTTTTTAAATACCAGCCCTGGTTTTTCTTTTTTTTCATCGTTGATATGATTCACCCGTGTGGGGATGAAGGCCAACAAGGTGGAGCCAGCACTGGGGATAACGTACAAATCCTCAAACAAGGAGACCACAAAGCGTCTTACACAACCTCTTTGCAGAGTGGGGAGAAAAGGGTTTTTGTTTGGAAGGCAACGTGCACTGCTGTGTTTATTACCCTCCAACCAACTGCAAATGCTGAGTATGTTAGAAAGAGGGTGTCAGAAGGAAGAGCGATTCTCATAAGCTCCCGATTGTTCCGTAGGCTCGTGGGCAGAGGAAACATGGCAGGAATTAGGGGGCGAGGGAGAAAGGGGCGTGAGGCAGAAAAAGCGCTGTGAGAGTTCACATTCATCCAGGGGCAACCGTGGCACTCTGCTTTGCTCCTAGGACTTAGTTGGCGGCAAAGGAAAAGAAGAAGAAATAGGAACCGTGAGTTACTCTGTCCCTGGGGACGCGGAAGGGCTGGACGTTGCAAAGGACTCCAGGACGACGGAGACCGAGGAGAGTGATAATCCCATCATGAGTTTCTTTAAAACTCTGGTAAGTGCTTGTCCCCTCTCTTCCCTCAATTCTTTTGCTCAAAAGTCATGTCAATTCTAAGACAAGTGCACGTTTGAGCATGATGACGCAGAACAAATTATCTTCATCATGCAGCTGGAACACAGGAGAGCAGGAACCAGGGTGTTCCATAGCGGGGTGGGCAGCATCGGGCTTTCAGAGAGGGAGGCTTGGAGCTGGGAACCATGGTCTGAACAGCAGGGCCTAAGCCTGGGACAGGACCGCCTGTGATGGAATTCTGTCACAATTGGCTGTCTGATGGCCAGTGATCATAAAAATAATTAGAAAATAACCTCCAGTTGTGTTGTTGGTCTATCAAAGCAGTGTTGCCACTCACAAGGCAAATAAAACACTGCAGAAATCACTTTCTACCTTGTTGCATGGAAGTCTATCCTTTCATGCCTTTACATTGCTTATTTATTTCTGAGCCCCAGGGCAGAACACATGGCCTGGCACATGTCAGATGCTTAAAAAAAAAAAAACAACTACCAGGTGGTGTCTATGGCTCAAAAGAGTAGGGCACCGGCCCCATATGCCGGAAGTGGCGGGTTCAAACTCAGCCCCGGCCAAAAACTGAAAAAGAAAAGAACAAGACAACTACCACCTCGATAAATGAATGTGTAATTAAATAGACAGCCTAAAATGTATCTGGGCTACTTCCAAATATCAAGACCAACTTCAAAAGATAAAACAATAGAAGTCAAGAGAATGGGCCACAAACTCCAAAGCGTTATGCATATGTTTGGAGGAATGATAGAATTTATGGAAAGTTTGTGATCTTCCAAGAGGCAATTTTGAATGTGGCCAAACTCTTGATGAATGACTAAGATCAGATGCATTTCATTATTAGATATTAATATGTTAACTTCGCAGTCACCCAGCACTCCTTGGGCTTCTGCTAAACTGAAAGTACATTTCTCATTTTATCCTTTACCTATGTGGTGAACTGGATCACTCGGAAGAGTTTTGTATCTAATGAAATGAACATCACCTTCAAGGGCCATGATTTTTAATGTTTGGTTTTCTCGTACTTTTAAGGTTTCACCTAACAAAGCAGAAACAAAAAAAGATCCAGAAGACACGGTAGGTATTTTGAAGTGTGTTTATGTTTGAGTTTGCACATGGAATTGGATTTGAAGTTGGGTCTGCTTGTTTGTTTTTTGACTATATAAATATGTATATACAGCAGATACCAAAAAAAATGTATACACATTTTCAGCAATGTTATCTATGTGTTACTTTTTGAAGTTGAGTTGAAGGTGCTGTTACTGGAAATGGATTCACCTCCATTTCCCCTGTAATTCCTACTCTTTGGGGGAATGATTGATCTTATTCCCAATAAGATGTGTTAAAATGTGTATGCATTTTTCGTACCCTCCATATATACAGTTAGCAAATAATAGTATTGTCATTAATGGTAGTGTAATGACAATGAAGCTTTCAAGCTTCTAATGGGAAGCTTGAAAGATACGCCAATTCTGTCGAAATAATATCACAATAACCAACTTCTTATACAGTAAGAGGAGAATGCTCGTAATCATATCATCCTGTCAGTGTTCTTAGTTGTGTGAAAAGAGACCCTGGAATAGACGTGGAGTATAAAAGACTCCATTTAAAGTAGAAGAAAGCTGCTATATTTTTTGTTTTCTAAAAAATACGTTCTCGTTGCTCGCATAATTTGAAAAAAAATGAATCTCCACTGCAAAGACAGTTGCTTGATGAAATAAAGCCGCTGTGGGGCCCTTGCCAAATGGAAGGCCGTGGAGAGGGGTTAGGATGCTCTAGAAAGCTTGGATTTTTACTGTTGTCTTAGAAAATCAGCCAATTCTCCTCAAAATACCTTTAGTTTAAAACAACTTCCTCCTAAAGGTGTTTTCCCTTTACATGTGACCGGGCCAGTTGCCTTTAGTAGAATATATGGTTTAAATTTCAAAGAAACCATGAGGGCGGTTTAACGTGGTGACAGATAAGTGTCTTGGGTCCTTTCTTTTGATAACGCAAAGTGCTTTGAAAGGCAAAGTGCTTTGAAAGACATGGGGATCAAACGCATGGCTTGGAACGCATGGCTTGGCCAGCTCCGCATCTGCTACCCAGATTGGAAGGAGTTGGTCGTGGAAAAAAGCACCCTAGGTTTGGTCTCAGAAGACCAGTCTTTGAGCACCAGTTCTGCTACTTGATAGAACTGTGACTATCCCCTGTCTGAACCCAGTTCTGTAAAATGGAACAATAAAAATGCTCTCCTGGACCCCAGGATTAAAAGATCTGACAATGTCTTGTAAACTGTAGAGCTCTGTTTAAATGTAGCTGATCCCTATTTTCATACACATGAAAGACTGGTTGAACACTATGACATTTTATGGTGTTGAATGGTTCTTATAAGATTTTCTTCTTCCATTGGGGAAAAAAAAGGATAGCTGAAGTATCTACATGCGTTTTCCTATAAAATTATCCATTTGCTACAAGGTCACGGGGTCAAGTTCGATGAATGGTGGAGTCAAAATGTTTCTCTTTGGGTTCTGTGTTTTGCATTGTTTGAAGCCACACGGGGGAATAGGATATAAACAGTGGGGTATGTGGGTGTGCTGTGTGGCTTCCCACGTGACCTGATGTACTCAATCTAGGCCGATCATGCACCAAGATTCTTCCCTGACCCAGAATGTGGTCCTGGCTGGACATACTTAGCTGATAAAAATCTCTCTAACCTGCCCAGAGAGCTTTGAGGTCACCACTGGTGCATCTGGGGTCTCAAAAGAGGATTCTGTGAATGTAGGTTGTCTATGACTCCCCCAAATACATCTCTTTCTGTCATCTTTTCTAGTGGTGTCCTTGGACTCAGGCATTTGAAAAATCTGTATCATTTCTTAGCACGCTACCTGGCCCACACAAAATGCCCTGCCCTTTGTAACTTGAGTCAACAGTCTCCAGTAGTTGTTGTTGGGCCATTTCCTTTCCAATCTCCCTCACGCACAAATTTAGCTCAGTGGACTGGTTCACACTAGACACTTCCTTTGCCTGGGAAATCTGCCCATCTAGAAGTGAACTGAGATTTTCCAGGTGATAATTACTCCCTGGAACTTTGTAGTACTGAATTAAAAGAAAGAGGTTTGAGAATAAAAGCTATTCAGTGGCAACATTTGCCTTGACTCCAAGGTGCAAAAATAAATCATTGTCTGTAAGTTTTCTTTTCTTTCCCATGTGACAATAGCAGTTAGATATTTATTTTTAAAAACCTATCAGGTAGAGAATGCATTATCTTTTAAAAAAATTTTTTTTCATTAAGGTATTTGAAGTCTCAGAGACAGAGATTAAAAGTCCTATTATTTGTCTTTAGCAAATGGAGATGGGCCGAGAATTTTTGTCTGGTTCAGTTTGGGTTTGGGGGTTTTGTTTTATTTATTTTTTTTTTTTAGGTGTGTTAATCTGGGTCATTTAAATAGGTCACCCTGTTGAATATCAGTGTATACTTGAAGTTGACTGGCGAATGTGCTGTTTAGCAAATTGTCTTTGAGAGTTTACAAAAGGCAAACAGGTACACGACAGTGTTTTGTGGTTAGGGGATCAGGGTGGTCTACCAGTAGCTCCTGGTCACGGTATATTAACACACTTAAAAAATGGATTTTGTTTAAAAACAAAGTTCTAAGGCAGTAACTGCTGTTGCCCCAAAGGCATCCAAAGCAGAGAGTGTGTGTGATGGGCAAGCCAAGACATCGGAGATCCAGGCTAAAGTCGCCAAGAAAAAGCACCTGGATAGCCCCAGGCTAGGACTTGCCTTTAGAAAATTCTTCAAGCATAAGGTCTGTATCTTGTAAACTAGAGAGAAAAGAAGAGCCCTGGTCCTCACCCCACGAAACACGCACCATCTTCAGCCCGCCGGCTCCTCTCCAGTGGAAGCAGAGCCTGGGGTGGCTGGGATTAGTTAGGGGGATAGAAAATGATGTGACTCACACTTCCATGATTTTTTTTTTTTTTAATTCCTGTAGTTATAAACATCTCAGAGTGGTTTCTTGCTTGTGTGGACCAGGGTTCTGAAAGTACGACTCTAACCCAGTATTTCCCAAAGTTGGTCATTTGCATACCACCATTCCTGGTACTTGATATTTTTATACTGAAATTGAGCCATTGCCTATTTAACACATGAACTGCTGTATGAGTTGTATTTAACTCGCGCTGGTTTAGACCCCAGGGCCTTGTGAAGCATATCTAATCCACGTGTCTCTTGACCTTGAGAGCTACATGGTGTGTAGGCAACTCACTGCCATGCGGTAGCATACGTATTATGTGATGGGTGGCCCCCTGAGCAAAATGATAAAAATAACAAATACTTATTAAATTAGAAAGTATTGTTGTGTTTTCGAAGTCTTTATTCTATTTTTATAATAACACACTGCGGCCTCTAGGAAAGGAAAAGTTTTTTCCAGGGTTTTAGTCAGTGTGTTAAATTTATCATAAAAAGAAACTTTGTGTTATGTGCAGAAAATCAGAATTATTTTTCAGAAGGCAAAAGAGACCATTTGTATGGCTAATAAAAAAACCAGTTACATTCTATCCACCTCATTTGTGTTAAGCTCTGAGTCTATGCTCTTTCTAGCTTTATTAAAAGGCAATGAATTGGCTCAGTGCCTGTGGCTCAAGCGGCTAAGGCGCCAGCCACATACACCAAAGCTGGCAGGTTCGAATCCAGCCCGGGCCCACCAAACGACAACGATGGCTGCAACCAAAAAATAGCCGGGCGTTGTGGCGGGTGCCTGTAGTCCCCACTACTTGGGAGGCAGAGGCAGGAGACTCCCGTAAGCCCAGGAGTTGGAGGTTGCTGTGAGCTGTGATACGACAGCACTCTACCCAGGGTGACAGCTTGAGGCTCTGTCTCAAAAAAAAAAGGCGATGAATTGGCCAGTTGTAGAAAACTCCTGCTAAAAATGTACCAGCATCATCTGAGACTTTCCCAGTATGTTATCAGAAGGATTAAATGAAAGTTGGAAAAGTATTTCCACTTAACGTTACTTAATATTATATCTCTATACAATCGAAAATTATCTCTAATCTGCCGATGGTATGCTTTCACCACTTTGGGATATACTCCACTAACCTCAAGATAACAATTTTATCTTTCTGTGGTCTGTTTCATCCCCTCTCACTATTAACTAAGCTTATACTGAACCCAAATGAAATCCCAGGCAGAAAAAAAAGAAAAAGCAATGAATGAAGGCAGAGCCTGTCATATCTCCAAATCCTTGGGAAGTTAAGAAAACTTCGAAGTCAATTTTGGAGATATTACACTTCTAATGTCAGAGAAGACACCAGTGCTTGTCTGAAACCATCAATTTAAAAGATCGCTGATTTGGGTCAACTTGCTTAAAATATCAACCACTGGCCTGGCGTGGTGGCCCACACCTGTAATCCTGGCACTTTGGGAGGCTGAGGGAGGTAGTTTGCTTGAGCTCAAGAGTTTGAGACCAGCCTGACCAAGAGCAAAACTCTGTCTCTACTAAAAATAGAAGAACTAGCCAAGTGCAGTGGCAGGCACCAATAGTCCCAGCTACGTGGGAGGCTGAGGCAAGAAGATTGCTTCAGCCCAAGAGTTTGGGATTGCTGTGAGCTGTGAAACTAGAGCATTCTACCCAGGACAACAAAATGAAACTGTCAAAAAAACAAAACAAAGAAAAAAAAGAACCACTTTCCACCAAGTTGAATGAACATACTAAAACATCCCCAGATGGATATCATAGTATCAGAACTCTACATGTCAATAAGAGCTCCATAGAAAATTCTCATGGCTGAATCTGTACTTTATTAAAAAACTGTGTCGTGAAGCCACCCTGTAATTTCCATACAGGCTTTGTTTCCTAAAGAGACAGTGGTAAGTATTGCAACGAAGGAAGGGGAATTAAAATATGGTCCAGTGGAAAATGGAAGACAAGTTTAACTCCCTCTTGGAGCGTTTGTGACTAGAGTCCTTGAAAGTTTGAGAAGCGCGTGACTTTCCCCCGAGATCTGTATTTCATTATGACATTCATTTTTCCATGGACTGCAAACTTTCACGTCTGCAGTATCCCTTGCCACCCATAAAAGGGCCACCCACGTTTGATGTTGTTATTCCCAGGGCTTCCCAAAATCATTGCCCTCAGATCCTGCCTCTGAGGTACCTGGGGGAGAATATGATTCTGAAATACTAGGAAGATGGAGAGAAAAGAGTCCTTTCCAGGATTCTGTAATACAGACACAAGGACATGAAGGTTTTGCCTTGAGTTACATGCAATGCATTTAGCTAAATGTGAATTAAAGTATAAGAGATACTTATAAATGTTCCAACGTCATTTGTGCAGCAGTTTGGTAGACCTCATTGGCTTTTACCTCCAACTAGGATAGTTTATTTCTTTTCCCTTTTTGATTATTCAGTTGTCTATAAAGTTAGCAAAACAAGCCTGTTAAAATAACCGGTCTGATTCTACCAATAACCCTTGTTGCATGGTTGAAGGAGGTGTGATACCCTGGGTTTTACCACGGGGTTGTAGCTCAAAACAGAAAGGGAAGAAGTTCAAGCAAATTCAAAGATAAAACACTATCTTCTAGTTTTGCTGTTAAAATAATAATAATACAATGGTTACCAATTTTGGTTAACTCCTGGGCTTATTTCTCTACATCTCAATATTCCCTCCTATAAAAGGAATTTTTATAGCTTATTCCAGACTTAGAAGCCTGGAATTAATAAATGAAATATGTTTATGGTTATAACTGATCAGAGCTTCAGTTTTCCTTTGCTGAGTCTGAATCTTGGCTTGATCATAATATGTCTCAGAATCAAACTTTTTCACGTGGCCTCCAACTTTGGTGACAACGTGCCCACATGGCAGGCATTGTCTTAGAATGTTTCTCTTAGGCCCTAAAGTGCTCCCCTCTCGAGTTTTCTCAATGCCCCCCTCTCTGCAAGGCAGGTGAATCATTACAACTGGCTCACGTGATTGCTAAGTTCTGCCACACATCTATTGCTTGGGATCCTTGGTATCACGAACACCTACATCTTACTAACATCTCCTCTCTCCCGCATCCAAATGTGGACACACATTACAAACTTATTAAGAAGGTAAAGTTATTTGCGATGCAATCTCCAAATGGAATACCTTTGAATTTCATGCGTGGGGTCACCAGATAAAATAGAAAGAGTACCCAGTTCAATTCAAAATTTAGATAAACAAGGAATTTTTTTAGTATAAATATAAATATGTCCACGGAATACTTGGGACGTATTTGTACTATAAAATCAGTCTTTGCTGGTCTGAAATTCATATTTAATGGAGCACCCCATATTCTCATTTTTATTTGCTAAACCTGACACCTTTATTTCTGAGATGATCTCTGAAAACATGGTTAGGATTTCTGTAGTCTCCTCTGCAAAGCAAAGAGAAGATTAAGCTGGTTAATGGGGGGAAGCACTCCACTTGGGGGACTTGGCAAATGAGATGGGCAGGGTGTGAGAAGGCCGACGGTGCTCCGGTAAGGACAAGCTGCCCAGCGATGAAGGAGGGCTGGCTCTGGAGTTCATGTCACGCACTGTATCAGTGACCACCTGGTTTGATTATCTGTTTTGCCCCAGACACAGGGCCTGATGGAAGTTAGGGATGAAATTAGAGACCAAGACCCTCTTACCCTTGAGAAGATCCAAGTCTAGCAAGGGAGAAGCATAGTCCACAATTTGCATCAATTGCAAAAACAATTATGCAAATACGCTGGAGTCCTATTATGTTGCTGTAACTATCATATAGTCATGCCCTGGTGATGTTTTTTCAAGGGCCTCTTAGTATCTTCCCAGTGTAAACAGAAGAAAATTTGCCATTTCTTCATGAAACTGATCCATGTAGAAGTGTTTTCCTCGTTATCAGCCCCTTACCATTATGCCTTTTCTCCCCCAGTCACCCTTTCTGAATGAAATTTTAACATAACAAGTACAACGTGTGTCTGTTTAAGGACTGTGATCCTTTTCAGGGCTATTGAACCTGTTGTTAATATCTAATTATTTATAACCTCCCTCCCAATGACAAAAGCAGCATCACCCCCAGATGTCCCCCACCCCTTAGAGGGGTATTGTTGGTGTAGACATTTCCATCCCTCATTGTGTGGAATAGCCCAGAGGTTAAGGCGACTTTGATTCCCTGGGAACAGTGTGGTCTACAGTCACTATCAGTGCCTGGGTTAGGGGATCACAGTCCCTGGATTCACCTGTCAGCTCTGCTCCGTCCTGGGCAAGTTACTTAACTACCAAGCACCTCAATTTCCCTCTCTGTAAAATGGACATAATAATTAGTTCCTTCCTCCCAGGACTATTGAACATTCCATGCTTAGAATGGTGCCTGGCACTGTAACCTTTTATTGTCATTACTAAATCTACGTTTATAGTTGGAAATACGCCTCAAAGAGGCAACGTTGGTCCAGGGAGACTTGGGAGAGAGACACAGAGGAGACTGTGGTGAAATCAGCCAAAGATGTAATGCAGCAGGTGAACTGGCGCTGTCCCAGAGAAATTCTAGAACTCTGGACCTGGAGGAAGGGAGCTTTCTTTGTCACCCCATGTGACTCTGGTCAAGTGGGCTGAGCGATTATCAAGGGGCAGCCTTGAGCTGGAGAAATAGTGCATCTGTTAGAGAGTATAAAAGCCGAGAAACATGAAGCCATGAAGCTGCTGGGCACTTACCGCAGTGAGGCGGGCAGGGTTAATGACCAGACCAGAGCCCTTGCTCAGAGGCAGAGGGGAGGGCAGCTCCTGCCCCCAGGTTCTTGGTCTAAAATGGGCCCTGGAGCAAATAGGGATTCTCCAGGAAAGTAGGAGGAGAGGTGGATGTGGGGCGGTAGCCCCTCTCAAATACTCCTTGCTCAGACCTCTTGCCAGAGGACCACAGGGCAGCTGTTCCCTGTGCATGGAGCACACTTCCTCCCTCCCCAGTTAATTCCCAGTCAGATGACAGTGTGGCCATCCCTCCTCAGTAAAGCCTTCCCCATTGTCATGAGTTGGTCCAATTCCCTGATTTAGATTTTTTTGGTCCAATTTCCTAATTTAGATTTTTTTGTGGGGGGGGTGATGAAGCTTCATTTGATGAAGCTTTCATTGTGGAGAGTAAGGCCCACATCTGAAAGTGAGGAAATGGGGCTGGCGGCCAGGCATGGTGGCTCCCTCCTGTAATCCCAGCACTCTCAGAGGCCGAGGCAGGTAGATTGCCTGAGGTCAGGAGTTTCAGACCAGCCTGAGCAAAAGTGACACCTTCCATCTCTAAAAATAGCTGGGCTTGTGGCAAGTGCCTATAGTCCCAACTACACGGGAAGCTGAAGTGAAAGGATCGCTTGGGCCCAAGAGTTTTAGGTTGCTGTGAGCTATGACACCATGGCACTCTACCAAGGGTGACCAAAAAAAAAGGAAAAAAATGGGAGTTTGGGGATGCTCTTCTAATTCAAAACCCTTTCACCAAGTTCTGTTCATGCTGCTTTATACCACAGATCAGGGATCCCGTAACGTGGAGTATGAGTGTGGTAGAAAAATTTCTTAACTTCTATTATAATTATAGTTTAATCCATCTTTCATTTCTAATTTGGATTAGTAAAACAAGGCAGGTTTATAATATATACACAAATATGTGGGAATTGGGGGTGCATGCTCAAAATGTTTTTACTGATGGGAACCTTGGTCAAAACCATTTGGAGATCAGCAGCCACAAGCAATCTCCCTCCTAACAGCACAGTGACTCCTACCTCGCCTTCCTGCCTAATGAGTTACTTACGTGAACGTAACTGATAATGCTGCTATGTTAATTTTGGCCTTCTTTTAACAGAAATCTACATGGGTAGTAGAAATGTAGAAAACACAGAAAATTATAAAGAAGAAAATTAACATCATAACCCCAGCCCATGCTTATTAAAAAATAAATAAATCTTTCACTTTGAAAATCTTAATGCCATTTTGAATGTTTTTAACTCCGTAGGGTGCTGAAAAGTCACCCACCACTTCCGCCGACCTTAAGTCGAACAAAGCCAACTTTACACCCCAGGAGACCCCTGGGGCAGCCAAGAATCCCAAAGGCAGCAACTCTCCGGGTCACGTGCAATCTGTGATGTCCACTGAGACGGGGAAGGAAGGTGCCAAGGAGAAATCGGGACCTGCCTCTCTGCCTCTGGGCAAACTGTTCTGGAAAAAGGTAAGTCTGGTTTTCAAGATCTAGAGAGTCCCTTAGGGCTAGAGTGAGTTCAGAAATTATTTCTATAATAATAGAAATCCTTGAACGTAATAGTGTATGGAGGGTTTGTTTGTTTGTTTTTGGGTTTTTTTTTTCCATCTTCTTCAAAATGACAAACTCCCCATTGAGTTGAGGCTTTCTAATGTTCTCATGGGAAGACTGAGAGGCCGATCACGTTATCAACATGGGTGTGTCGGGAAGAAAAGGAAATGAACAAGTAGAACTTTTCATTCTTTGAATGACTCCAATGTGTGAGGGAGGGTTGTGGTATTTCATGATTTCATTTTCCTTCTAAAATGGTTTATGACGTGTGTTCCCCCCAGCTTTCTCTGAGCACTCTCAACCTCCTCGGGGCTCCATCTTTGCCTCTCCCCAGCCACATAGTCAGTCATCACCAACCACTAAGTCTTCTCCTCTCTCTAAGAAAACCAGGGTGTCCACCAGTTCACCTCCAGGGCAAGCACGCACTGTGTTCCATGACAGGAAGATTCAAATCACTGCCTGGTATCCGCCTCCCCCATCTACAATTTAAGTACCCAAGGGAGGTGCCACTCATGGAAATGGTGGGTGAGGCTGAGTCATCCTGAGAGCTATGCCTTAGTCATCACAGCAAGCAAACTCCAGCTGCCACGCATGTTCACAGCTCTTGCCTGTTTTAAATTTGGCCGAAAGATAAGCAAGGAAACAGAGATGAGGGGGTGGGCATAATTCCCAGAGCTGGCAGCATCCAACTTCGTAATTTCATCCAAACATCCATGCCACCTGGCACACCGCAAAAAGCAGATGATAAATTCAGATGCCGCTGTGGTTTCAGCTACACTCCCTCATCCAGAATCCAGCTGGGTTTCTGAGTCTCTTTCCTGTTCGCTTCTGTTGTACAGAAATCTTCCATCTAGCTCATTCCCAGAACACGAACTCCAATATTTCATGAAAATTTTGGATGATGTCAGTTGACATGTCTGTACTAATCCTCCTCCTTCCCCCCACCCACCATTACTTATCTTAAAATATCTTCATCAGCAATACAATATAGGGAACAATACCCGAGTATCTGTTTGCATATTAGTGGCCAGGAAGATGACGCAGGAGACTCATGTTTGAACATTTTATTCCACTAATTATTATATAGTCATACATATACTCAAAGTCTATTGGAAAAATAGAACTAGTGCATTAAACTTGAGATTTAATACATATTTCCTCAAGGTGAGAGTACCTGTATTTAGGAATCTAATTAAAAGGAAAGTGTTCCGTGAAAAACGGCACTAATATTAGGTAAATAATGGTCAATGTGGGTCCTCCAAGAAGCAGACAGCAAGGAAGAATTGACGCACGATATTTTTGGAAGAAGATAAAGGGGAGAAGGCAAGGGTGGGTAGAGAGAGACTTCAAACCACAGGGAGGGTCTGACATTTGGAGAGGAGAGAGAGAAGGGAGGAGGAGCAGCTCCGCAGAGCCTGAGACTCAGAGTGGGCTGAGGAAGTCTTGGCCGTGACAGCGGGGCTCTTAGAGAGTGGATCGTCCACTCTGGGAGTTTCCCACTGGACAGGAATGAATGGCCCAGTCCCTCTGCCACGTCTGTTGAGAGGCAGGGGTCACCAGGGAGAGCCCGAGCTTGGCACTAACACTGCCATGGAAGCTGAGGGCAGGTGGGGCCGGTCCTGGTAAGGAAGCTTGCGTAGCACACTCCGTGGCTGTTAGAGATGACGCATAAATACAGCAAAGACCGGCTCGGCACCTATAGAGCAGGGGTGACGGTGCCAGCCACAGACACCGAGGCTGGCAGGTTCGAACCCGGCCCGGGCCTGCTCAACAACAGTGACAACTGCAACAAAAAATAGCAGGGCGTTGTGGTGGGCGCCTGTAGTCCCAGCTACTTGGGAGGCTGAGGCAGGAGAATCGCTTAAGCCCAAGAGTTGGAGGTTGCCGTGAGCTGTGATGCCACAGCACTCTACCCAGGGCAACATAATGAGACTCTGTCTCAAAAAAAACAAAGCCCATGTGGACAGTTGACCAATGACCGAAGTTTTGGGAATACTGATGTGAGCATTAAAAGTCTGGAGTCAGACAGATCTGACTTTGGTTCAACAGTGTGCCTCAGTTTCCTCATTTGCAAAATGCAAATAATAATACTACCTATGTCACAGAAGTGAAGTAAGAATTAAGTGAAATGATGCTGGTAAAACCTCAGACACCATGTGTATCACAAACATGCCCGAGGAACCGTCTTTGCTACCTCTGTGCTCAGGAGGTGGGGGAACTAACCAGGCCAAGGCTTTGCCTTTCAGTACTGTCTGGTTTGGGAAGGCTGTTAGCTGTTGATCAAGTGCTTCCTTAATGTCTGGAATCTGTAGGGCACACAGTGGGTCCTCTTAAAATAAAGTCAGTTTGGAGGCCATGGCTCACGCCCGTAATCCTAGCACTGGGATATCAAGACAGGTGGACTGCCTGAGCTCACATGTTTGAAACCCACCTGAGCCAGTGCGAGACCCCCGTCTCTAAAACTAGCCGGGCTTTGTGGCAGGCGCCTGTAGTCCCAGCTACTCGGGAGGCTGAGTCTGAGGTTACTGTGAACTAGGACGCCACAGCACTCTACTGGGGGCCACAAAGTGAGACTCTGTCTCCAAAAAAAAAAAAAAAAGTCAGGATCACTTGCCATTCATTCCCCTATTGGTAGAATCGTATTTATTGCAGGCTCACCGTCTGTCTTTGCACCATTATTCAGCTTTATAATTTTTGGTAGATTATTAAAAATGTGAAGTTATAAGAAACTAAAACCCAAATCACCTGCCTTTCCTTCTTGTACCCAGTCAGAAAGGAAAGCTCAGTATGGAAGTAAAATGTGGAAGTTTCACTTATTCAACAATATTTTAATCACTTTCTTTGTGCTAATTTTTTTTTTTTTACTTGTTATTTTTTTTTTTTTTTTTTTTGAGACAGAGCCTCAAACTGTTGCCCTGGGTAGAGGGCTGTGCCATCACAGCTCACAGCAACCTCCAACTCCTGGGCTCAAGCGAGTGTCCTGTCTCCGCCTCCCAAGTAGCTGGGACTACAGGCGCCGGCCACAACACCCAGCTATTTTTTGCTTGCAGCAGTCATTGTTGTTTGGCAGGCCTGGGCTGGATTCGAACCCGCCAGCTCAGGTGTATGTGGCTGGCGCCTTAGCCGCTTGAACCACAGGCGCCGAGCCTGTGCTAATTTTTTTGTGCTAAGGACTAAGCATTGAAAAACTAGCTGTGAACAAACACCTCTCCTTTTCCAGCTTTGCATTCTTGTGGAGAAGCTCACACTCTAGCAGAAAGTGAAATGGGGACCTTTGTTGTCTTCTTTAAATTAGAAACGCGGTAGTTAAAAAATCATCCGCATAAAAATTTTGAAAAATACAAAGAAAAAGCTGTGACATTCTTAAATTTCCACTGATACCTCCCCCTAAGCCCTCTGCCTTCTCTCTCTTTTCATTGAGAAGCTTTTAAACAAATTGATTTCAAAGTTTCTGAGTCTAGAGGTAAGGACACCAGGAATGAATTGTTCCCATCACAGACTGTTGAAAGGCTGTTATTTCACTTGAAAGGCTAAGTTATTTTAATTTACAGTGTTGATAGCTGATATACTTCTTATTCTAAAATAAAAACAAAAATAACCTTTGAGGAAATTAATTTCAAGTTACTTTGTACTTCCCTTAAAATGTGTAAAATCCAGTGGGTTAATTGGGTTGCTACTTGCTCTGTGACCTTCCGTAAGTTATTTCTTCTGTTGGATGAGAGGGTTAAGATATCTAATTTTGGCAATTCTTGTATATGGTAAGACTTGCATAACAGAATCAGAAAGATTAGGCTGTGTAACCCCAGCCAAGTTGCTGGACCGCTCAGAGATCTTATTTTCTTATTTGTAAATTAAGGAGCATGTTTAGCCCACAGTGAAATTATTAAAAAAACACTAATTGTACATACAGAGCACCGGAGACATACTGAGTGCTCAATGCATGATGTCTTCAACTATGAACAACAGATCAGTGGTCATGACTCACTACTCATGTGTGGTTTCTAGTGCCAGCACCACCCTAAGTGCAAAACAAGTCCATGGGTCACTACGAAAGTTTTGAGACACACTGTGTCATGGCCCATTATTTTACTTCCAAGGAACACAGCCAACAGTGTCCTTTCTGATTCACCCGTGCAACTTTTAACTTGCCCGGCTTATCGATGTTGCTGGGAGGGCTTCCTTTGTTTTCCGTTCGTACAGATTTTACATTTCTTGATTATTGTGTATCTCAGAACTTTCATAATGATCGCACATAAGACTCACTTGCTATCATCCTAAGACCTGCCAGCCTTTTGGAGGAGCTTGGTATATAAACACACGCCTGTGGGAGTGCAGGTGTGCACGTGTAACTCGTATTAATAAGTGATAGATTTGGAATGTCAAGATTCCAAAGTTTTCTTGCTTTCTTTTGGGGAGACAAATGCTGGGGTTGGTTGGGAAGATTATGCAAATCACTTAAACTTTCAAGCCTCAGTTTCTGCAGCTGTAACGCTGGCCAATCATGTCTACTTTTCATGTCTGTTGGGAGAATTGAGTTAGAAAAAAAAGAAAAGCTGTGTGACTGGTCTTCAGTGAGTTATAGCCCCCTTCCAAAGCAATGAACTTCTCAATCTTATGTTAATCTATGGGGGGCAGGTTACAAATGCTATGGGTATTTTTTTTTTTTTTTTTTTGCAGTTTTTGGCCAGGGCTGGGTTTGAACCCACGACCTCTGGCATATGGGGCCAGTGCCCTACTCCTTTGAGCCACAGGTGCCGCCCGCTATGGGTATTTTTATTATTTTTATTTATTTTTTTTTACTAAATCATAGCTGTGAACATTGATATGATCATGGGGCATCATTCACTAGCTTCACAGACCGTTTGACACATTTTCATCACTCTGGTTAACATAGCCTTCCTGGCATTCTCTCAGTTACTGTGCCAAGACACTTACATTCCACATTTACCAAGTTTCACATATACCCTTGTAAGATGCACCGCTGGTGTAATCCCACCAATCCCCCTCCCTCTACCCCCTACCCCCCCTCTCTGCTACCCCCTTTCCCCCTTCCCCTATTCTTAGGTTGTAACTGAGTTATAGCTTCATGTGAAAGCCCTAAATTAGTTTCATAGTAGGGCTGAGTACATTGGGTACTTTTTCTTCCATTCTTGAGATACTTTACTAAGAAGAATATGTTCCAGCTCCATCCATGTAAACGTGAAAGAGGTAAAGTCTCCATCCTGCTATGGGTATTTTTAAAAGACAGCAATTGGTGTACATCAACATAGACTTAGGGAACTGAAAAATCCATCTGAATCACCTGGGTCATTTGTTTCACATACAGACTTTTGTACCTTCCCCTGGGGATTCTAGTTAGGAAAGTCTGGGCATATGGGGGACAATTAGAGAAGCATTTGGAAGATGGGCTGAGACGTGTGGGCTTGGCAGGAAAGGTCTTAGGGCTACTGTGAATCACTGAACTCAGAAGAGCCATCACATGGTCACAGGGTACTTGGGAAGACTCGCTAGGAACAGGACAAATGCTGGCTTACATGATACCAGGTGAATGGATTTTAAAGAAACTTTTTTAAGAAAGTTTGAATGTGCCCTTTACAGCAGGGGAACTCTTACTGTTCAAGCTTATGCTGATAAGTGATATGCTGGTTAGCGCCTCATTCTTGGCCACATAAATGTCCAAACAAGATCCTGCAGATGTTGAACTAGACTTTAGTGTTGTTGTTAAGGAAGCTGAACTGTTTTCAGATTCACCGGATAACAGCCAGAGCTCCAGTTCATGGCAGAAGACTGGGGGTGTTTCTGTTTTTTGAGGTTGGGATGAGAACCTCACCCTCTGTAGTTCCCTGACTGTCCTGGGGAGTTTGAGGACCTAATAAATGCCTCTCAGTCTGCAGAGATGACACTGCATTTCAAATCATTCTGTGCCTCTCTCTCATGTGCATGAAGTGAGATGCAACATCACCAACTCTGTCCAGCTTGCCTTCTCACCTCTGTCATCCCCTTCCTGAATTTGTTCCCAAGGTGGGAAAACAAAGTTATTTTTCCTCCTCGTGGGAGATTTTCCCCCTATGACATACTCATTAGCAGCAGAGAGTAATGAATTCGAATCTAATCCTTCCGGTTCCTCCGCTCAGAGTCAACTACCTGGAAAACGTGAAGAAAAGCAAAAAGTCGCCTGAAGGCTTCATGTGTCATTACGTATTGCAGGTGGAAACCACGCTGCGTACAAATGCGGATTAAATGTGAGATCCAGGCTTGGCTCACAGAACTGGTACAGAGGGTGGGGTACAGCTCTCAGCTGGGAGAGACACACCTTAGATCCCACGGGGAGGTGTGACATTAGATAGGAGTAAAAGTCTAATCCGTGTCATGAGCCTGAAAATTAGAAGAAATCTGCTTCCATTTTGGACACTAACGGGGAATACTGGTAAAGCTGCATAACATACGGTCTGACAATAACAGCCCAATAATGCAATTTGTTATCACGATTATCTTTGTTAGCACTACCACTGTTCTCCGCTCTGTATGGCTCAGTTAATGCATGCTGAGGTGGATACAAACCAATAGGTAACAGAACACACTGCAAGAAGATATCTTTGGAAATGCCCCTGGAATCTAGCCTTGACCTTGTTTATTTAAATTTTTTCATCAAGAACTTGGACAATGACCTGAAACACACCCTTATCAAGTTTGCAAACTGGGTGGGCTCACGGATGCAGTCCAAAATATAAGCAAGAAAGATCTCAACATACTGGCACCACAGGCTGGAGTTAGTGTGACCCAGAATTTGCGTTTTGCGAAGGGTCAACCTGCCAGTCTATTATGTCATCAGTAACATGATGGAACCCACATCATCCCTACCACATTCCAACCCTGGAACCTAAAATAACCTATGAGCGGTGTTAAAAATGTCTGTTCATAAAGAGTTTCGGAGCAAACACACATCTGACTTGAACAGACTGAAGGACATTTCAAAAATAACATAGAATTTGTTGAGAGAAATCTTAAATAGGTCTATTAGATTTAGCCAAGGTCACTTCTTCCCAGTATTCATGAAAATTGCTACCGTTAATTGAAAACAGCCTGTGTGCAGGTGCTGGGCTAGGAGCTTGACAGATGTTAAATCAGCAGCAGTGGCTGTCACAGACCGATGGACATAAATCCATAGTCATCCTGCCTAAGCAGTTCTAGGACCCAGGACAGGTGATCGGACTCAGTCTGGGCTGCCGCGTGTCCCTACTAGGTAATCGTCCCCAAGGCGCCCCACTGCCACCTCCAGAGGTGCCTAGGGGAAGATCCTCACCAGTTCACCCTACCCCCACCTGTCACTGCTGTTGGGCCTCATAAGCCTGCCATAGTTCACCTGCCTGGGCCGCAGAGCGACCCCGTTTAACAAGACCCACCCTTGCCATGCGCACAGCCCTCTTTGTCCCCAGTACACACCTAATTCAAGGACAGCTGAGCTGACTGAGTTGCTCTACCAGCCACCAGCACCCTGACCAGAACTGCTATTTCCCCACCCCTCTGGAGCAGCAGCTGCTCCCGGCGTTCCTGCTTCCACTGGTGAATGCTCTTTCTGGGGCCTGTTTCTTGGAATCTTTATTTCTTCCCCCACTTCATACACCGTGACTTATAGAAAAGGCTATAGACAAGTGAACCCTAATTATAGTTCAGGTTGTTCCTGCCCTGCCCATACACACATCTTCCAGGTCTCCGACTCCCATGTAAATCAGGGTGTTCATGGAAGTAGCAAGAGGAACTGTTCAGCTTGACTCCAACTCCCAGACATCACTGAGTTTCTGCTCTGTTCCAGCCATGATTTTCCCCACACATGCTTTATTTTTTCCTTAAAACGACCCTGTATTTGATAAATCTTTGGGTGAGTGATCTGAAGCTCAGAGAGATGTGATTCATTTGCCCAATTAATTTGAACCTGACTTTATCACCCATGATGATCTGGACAGGGTTCTGGGTGTCAGGAATGAATTCCTCTCTTCATGTACCAAATTCTGAAGAGGGACCAGCGCCTCCCTTCTCATTATCCTTGTTTGGATCCTGGTATTAACTGAGGATTTCAGCTGCTGATGTGAAGGCTGCACCTGTGGGCCTCTGTGCAAACATACAAAAAAGTTCAAAATGGGCTTGGCGCCCGTAGCACAGTGGTTACGGCACCGGACACTTACACCAAGGGTGGCAGGTTCGAACCTGCTCTGGGCCAGCTGAACAACAATGACAGCTGCAACAACAACAACACAAAAATAGCCGGGCATTGTGGCGGGCGCCTGTAGTCCCAGCTACTTGGGAGACTGAGGCAAGAGAATCGCTTAAGCCCAAGAGTTGGAGGTTGCTGTGAGCTGTGACACCACAGCATTCTCCTGAGGGCCACATAGTGAGACTCTGTCTCAATATAAAAAAAAAAAGTTTAAAATGTGTTGGATGGTTCTTAACAGATTTAATCAGCTACATAATAACGGTATCTCCTCTTTCCATTCTACTCCAATTCTTTCCGGGACATGGAGAAAAAAGTCTCCTCTGGATATTAACAGGCATTTATCATGGCGCTAACCCTTGCTGCACTCTCTCCTCAACAATTATGTTTTATTTATCACGTGTTTTAATAATTCTCTTTATAGCATGGATGTTGATATTGTGTTTACTATAATAATAATACATTTTCAAAAAAATGTATTTGAGTAAAAAGTCAATTTAAAGAAAAATATCTAGTAAATCCAGGTGATCCATGGCCAGGTAGAGAATTAGAAGATGGTGTTGAAGTCCCAGAAGCACAAGCGTCGCTCAGATGGACGCATTCCCAAAATGAGAAACCTTTGCTGTGAGGTGTCTCTTTAAAAGTAATCAATAGCTATTTATTTGGAACAAGCAATATTTATAATGCTTATTTTTAAAACAGCAGAAAAATCTGGAAATCTGAAACTGTAATAAACATCAAGGAAACATCAGAACTCTCTCCTGTTCCTCTGGAATTCCTAGTGTCCTCTGGAACACAGTGAATGGTCCGTGGCCAGGAACTCTCCAGACTCAGAAAGTCAAAGATAAAAAACGAGTCCTGTTACAACCAACTGGGACAGGAAAGAAGGTTTGAAAATAATTCAGAAGAATTATTCTGAAATATTGGCAGAGTTTTCTCAGACCACTGTAGACAGTGTATTGACTTCCACCATCTTCATAGGCAAGGCTTGAGGAAGTCTGGCTTTTAAAATACCGTTTGACTCTTTGCCTGTTTATAGTATTGAGTAGTGTTCAACTGGTCTTGGAGAAAAAGGAGGTAGTTCCAAGGAAGGAGCACTCGCCACAGATTTCTTTTGAATGTGCTATCATTTCCCGATAGAAGCCTTTAGAAATGCCATGATTCTTTTCAGGGCCATTTTTGTGCCCAAGGAACCTTCACTACGGGAAGAAGATAAATGGAAATAAATGGGCCAAGCTGAAGAGCTCATCTAGACAGACAGCATGTCTGTAAGTGAAGAAAGAAGTTCAAGGCTGGGCTCGGCGGCTCACATATTCTGGGAGGCTGAGGCAGGTGGATTGCTTGAGCTCAGGAGTTCAAGACCAAGAGCAAAACCCCATCTGTGAAGAAAGAAAACTAAAAAAAGAAAGAAAGAAGTTGACACAGTCACCAAAATATGTGTTTTAAGTCATCACAGGAGGAGATACATCTGACTCTTAGAACCATTTCCACCGCATTCTAGCTATTTAACCTGAACAAGTCACTGCACCTCACCTCTCTGTGCCTCTGTTCTTCTACATAAATGAAGATCTTAACACTTAACCGTCTGGTGGGGACTTTAAGTAAGATTCTTAGTGAAGCATCACAGGAGTGGAGAAGTATGTATCCTAGGTACTCAATTTGATTTGAAGACAATTAATGACACGGATGGGGGAAGGGAGAGCAGACAGAGAAGGAGGGAAAGGCTGAGGGAAAAGAAAGGAAGAAAAGAAAATAGTGTCTAATTTTCACATAAATTGGTTTTAATTTTGACCACAGTATATTACTTAAACATTAATTTTTAACTCAACATGTTAATATGTTGTTTAGGATATTGCATCCTCATTTATAAGTGACATACGTTTGTAATTTCTCCTTTATAATAATATATTTTCTCCAACTTTAATATCAGGTGTACCCAGATCAATTAGAATGATTTTGAAGTATTTCTTCTTTGTCTATTATCTATAAGATTTAGCATGATCTGTTTTATGAAATTATCTTTTACTTTTATTTATAAATATTAGTTGTCTATTTTTTGATACTTAAAAAAATAAAAAGTTAACTGATGACTCCAAAAAAAAAAAAAAAAAGATATCTCAGTGCAGAAGATATATTTTAAGTATCACATCCCTTCTTCCCATCTCTCTGGACAGGAGTGGGGGAGGTGGGACTGAGTAACACAGTTGATACAAGGAAGCATGTTTAACCTGGAGTCCAAGGAAAGATGGACTCTGAAATTATTTGAGCCCCCAAATTATTTGCCAAGTATTTTACGTTTATTTTTGGGTGGGTGGAGAGTCCAGATCTATCAGATAAGTCTCAAAGTGGTCTGTCACCACCACTGTCCTCTCAAAAGTTTAAGAACCACTGAAGGAAAAATGCAAAGATAATCTCGAAAGGTGGAGCTCAGGCTCAGCGCCCGTTGCTCAGTGGTTAGGGCTCTGGCCACATACACCGAGTTTGGCGGGTTCGAACCCAATCTGGGCCTGCTAAACAACAATGATGACTGCAACCAAAAAAATAGCCGACCGGGAACGTATAGCCCCAGCTACTTGGGAGGCTGAGGCAAGAGAATCGCTTAAGCCCAAGAGTTTGAGGTTGCTGTGAGCTGTGATGCAACAGCACTCTACTGAGGGTGACATACCAAGACTCTGTCTCAAAAAATAAGAAAGTTGAAGCTCAGCTAACTGGTAAAGCAATTAAGGCATTGACCTTTGCTGGAATCAGGATTGTTCCTCTACTTGGAGAAGGATTGTATATGCCAGAATTACTCTGGAAAATAGAGCAGTGTTTAATCCAGATGCGTGAGACTCCAGCCCTGTAGCCTTCCATGAGCCAAGTTGCACTTTGGCACAATGGAACAGGCCCAGTTTGAGGGATGCTGGCCATGAGATGTGGTCAGGATAAAGCTAAGGACTGGGCTTGTTGTATTACTGCGTTTGTTTATTGTGTGGTGACCAGAGAGGGGCCTTCTCTAAACTTATTCCCAGGATTTTCCTAAGCACTCGTTGTTCTTACCTAACAGTAATTGTGCATCAAGATTAACTATACATCTGTCTTTTTATCGGCCACTAGAAAATGGCAAATGTGTTGCTTGCCTACAGCCAAGACTCTGTGGCTCGCATTTTCTGTAGCTACACCTCTCCTGTGTACATTTGTAGTCTGACTGGGTCCGTGTATTAATTTTCCCTTTGTCGCATTTTAAACACATAATTTTTAATTTTTTTAATTGTTTCTGGTGAATTTGAGGGTGGAAAGAATTTTTTTTAATGTTTGAATTTGTTAGGGAGAGTCTCTCTTGTAATCGTGTCCCACCCACAGAGGTGTGCCATGCACCTGACATTGTGCCCATTCAGTGGGAGCGCCCCTCTCCCTCCCTCCTCCCCTCTTCCTGCTCCTTCATTTCCTTGTCTCCCACCTTGAATGGATTTGAGTTTTTCTCTTGTGTGGACGTGAATTCGATTGTCCACTGTGAAACACATGATTTGTACGTGCTGCTTGCAGGTTTGTAAACCTCCTGCAAGTTCTTTTTCGAGCAAGATTTGCACACCCAACTCAACGTCTGCAAATTGCACCGTCGGGCTGTTCTGTTAGCCAATTAACCCTTTGCTTTTATGTGACAGTTTGGGGGGTAGCATCTTAACTCTCCCTTTTGTTTTTATCTTCCTTTAGTCAGTTAAAGAGGACTCAGTTCCCACAGGTGCGGAGGAGAATGTAAGTTATGCCTCAAACCACAGAATCATTCCACTTTCATCCTCCGTGGGTCCAACCACTGGGCACTTTTGGTTCTGGGATCCTGAGTTCTTGCATGCTCAACTTGCTCTTGCATAACTCTTGCACGTGTTATCCATCTGCTGTAGACTCTTTCGCTCTTCCACGCCATCAGGGACGGATGGGGAATAACATTGCACGCATTTGTGTAAATTCCCATTGAATCAAGGCAAAACCAATGCGAAATGAGAGCACATATTTTTATCATGTTGTCATTTAGGGGCTGAAAGAGTCTACCAAACTTGAGCAGCTTTGCACTTCCTTAAGGAATAATGATGTGGCAACTTCTGCTTCCCTCCACCGTGACTGATCATTCCCCTCTGTTTCTATGGTGACCCAGTTTCTTACTAACTCTGGGTGGTACCCGGGACCGCTAATTGCATCAGGCATCAGAATATCTTGCAGAGTCTGCCAGTCTCACGTGGAGAGCTGACTCCCTGGGTCTGCAGCTGAGCCAGATGGGGTGAGCCTCGCTGTCTTTATGCCCTCAGATCTTCTGGAGAAATATAATTCAGAGGGTTTTTGTTTTTGTTTGTTTGTTTTGCAGTTTGGGGCCGGGGCCAGGTTTGAACCCGCCACCTCTGGTATATGGGGCTGGCACCCTACTCCTTGGAGCCACAGGCGCCGCCCATGTAATTAAGCGTTTTAGGACAGTATATTCATGTCTGAATGGATGGTGCTCTATTAAGGCATCACAAACGTGCATCTTTCCAAAACATTTTCCTGGTTGATTAACAAACTGGCCTCATGAATTTCAGACCCACAACAGCAGCTCTCTGCTCTGAAAGAAGTGCAGTGTTTAAAACATTATATAAGGGGGGATAAATAAATTAACAGCTCCCTGAGCTAGAGATGTGTATCTATAGAATTTCCACATGTGTGGCTTCTTCTGCGTGTCTCTAGTTTGCATGCCATGGATAGAGCCAGTGTTTTCTTTCGTTTTTAATGAGTGGGGCTGAACAGATGTTGACAATTCACACATGTTCCGGAAACGTTGTCCAAGATGTGGGATAAAAATGGGCATGACTGTGTTATGATTCTTTTTTTTTTCTCTCTCTTTTTTAGACTGCGTTATGATTCTTATTAGGAGGAAAACCTTTGAACTCTATTTCTCATTTTAGTTGTTTTTTTCTTCTTCTCTTCTTCTCTCCTTCTCTCCCTTCCTTCCTTCTTTTTTTGCTTCCTTCCTCCCTCCCTTCCTTCCTTCATTCCTTTTATGAGCCAAACTTAGTAGCTCAGCAAAGCTCAGGTAGCTCATAATTCCATAAAGTTCTCATGAATTACTGGCTGTATTCTAGAGAGTCAAAGTCAAAGTCACTATTTCAGCAGCCTACAAGGAAGAAGTCCATGAGTCTTCTTCCCATGACCTTTAAATTTTGATGCTGTGGATAAAATGAGCAAGGACTCCTACAGCTTATAGCCAGTCAAGGTTAATGTCAGACCTACTCTCATTCCGTTCAATAGAGCAAGTCACACAGCAAAGGACAGAGTGTAATTCTTTTACAGAAAGATGGAATAAGTAATTGGAGAAATAATGGGATTATACTCCATAGTGAAATGATTCAGCCACAGATGATTCAGTAGCTGTATAGATTGATGGACTATGTTAAACCGAGTTAGTTTAATTTCCTCCTCCCCAGGAAGAGAGATCACCTTAGTCAAAACTATGTATCATGTTCTAAATCTTCACAATAGGGCAATTAGACATGATTAACCATATTACGAGAGTGCTTGAACTAGTGACTTCTAGCTAAATAAGGCTAAGTATTCATTTATTTATTTATTTATTTATGCAGGGCTTTTTTGGCAGGGGCCAGGTTTGAATCCGCCCCCTCTGGTATCTGGGACCAGTGCCCTGCTCCTTTGAGCCACTGGCACCACCCCTGAGTTTATTGTTTTTAAAATTTCTCTACCTACAACTTTCAACCTACAACTAAACCAATCTATCAACGAATGTGCTGCCTACCTGTGTTTTACAAAACAAAAGACAGAGGGCTTTCGACATTTCTCAAAGTTTTTTGTAAAAAGAAAAATAAGGCTTTTGAAGCCCCTGGAAATTTAGCCCTTTCCCTAGAATGTGCCTCTAGTCCTATCAGCAATAAGTTTATCTTGATTATAGAAACGAGAGAATCCTTTAGCTGTAATCTATTTGACCATTGGTTAGGTGAGTTCATGTTCTCAAAAAAGAAAGATCTTTTCTTCCAATGACTTATCAGACCCAGGGGATAGGTACTGCTGTTGTTTATCTCTCTTGGTGAGTAACTTCTCAGTTGCAAGTGAAAGAAACCCAACTCAACCTGGATTAAAAAGAAAATGAAATTTATGGGTTCTCATTTTTAGAAAATAGAACTGGTTTCAAACAGAGTTTGATTTAAGGCTCTCCCTTGGCTGAGCCCTGTGGGCCTGGCCACATTTTCAGCATTCCAACATCACATCACCAAGTCCAGAGTAGAGAGATTGTTCCAGGAGCAATCCTTCATGTCTTGGGATTCTCTGCCATTGACTCAAATGCGTTCACAAGCCCTAGTGGTCAGCTTTTGCCAGGTTATGCTGCAATAACAACCAAGCCCCTAATTTCAGTGGCTCTCAATGGCAAAGAGTTGTTTTCTTCCCCTCACTCCTGCTGTAAGTCATCTGCACACTGACTGTGGCCTACCCAGGAGCTGTCTTTCTGCTGATAACTAGAGAGAAGAGGCTGTCCCATCAATAGCAACATCCAGTTCTAGCTGCAGAAAGGAAATAGTGTCATGGTGAACCACGAGATGGCTCCTACAGCTTACAGCCAGTCACATTAATAGGTTAATATCACACCTAGTCACATTCCATTCACCAGAGCAAGTTGCACAGCAAAGAATGCAGTGTACCATCCCTTTACAGGAAGATGGAGTAAGTAACTGAGGAAATAGTGCATTGTGCCACTTGCAGCCATCACTGAACAGCACCATCCAGGAGCTGGACTATGTTGACTGGTTCAGAACTTTTCAGTTGCCTTCATCAGATCACATCGGTCTTGAACTTGGAAGGATTGTTCCCCTCAAGCAAAACTGGAGTGTGTTAGCAGATGAGGGAGAATAATTACCAAGCAGAAAAAAGAAATCTCTGGAAATTCTTTATAATCAAATAATCACATTATAAACCCAATAAAAATAATTTTAAAAGATTCTAAAATAAAAATCTTTAGTATCAGGGTGGCGCCTGTGGCTCAAGGAGTAGGGCACCGGTCCCATATGCCGGAGGTGGCGGGTTCAAACCCAGCCCCGGCCAAAAATCACCAAAAAAAAAAAAAAAAAAAGTCTTTAGTATCAATATTCTTAAGTTGTGAGTAAAGTTTAAGTGGAAGAAATCTATTTTGGTGAAAATGAGTTTCCAAAACTCACAGCTCTAGTAAAAACCATATAATCCAAATTTTAAGGGTAAATATGGTACAAAATTTGAGGCAAAAAGTGAAACACTTTACTGAGATGTATTTTGTCTGTATTAAACATACAAGCCATCTCCATGAGATGAATATCATATCACCTACTGAAATCAAGTAAGGAGAATTTATTTCTATTAATAAAATATAGCGTATATGTGATTTTAATAATGTCTATCATACCCAAAATTAAAATGTGCAGATTCAGTCATACATTCTAAATAGGGAAAACTTTTTCCAAAGCCTTGGCCTGGAAGGAAGTTGGAAAAATATTCGAATAAAAATTGAATTCTTATGTCTGCATATGCAAATCATGCCCTTACTCAGCCCAGATTTTCTGGATTTCCATACTGGTATTAGTAGATTCTCCTTGACCAATTTCTTGGCCTGACTTTAACCTAATTGAAGTCTCTCTATCTCTCTCTCCTACTGGAACAGTTGTATCTTAGAACTTATGACTGAGAATTTATAAGTTGATACCTCTCAACATTTAGAAAATCCCAACAAGGGAACCATTAGCATTTAAATAAAGTTGATTTACAAAGTTAGTGCCATACAATCTGACCATTTTATTATATGAAAAATTTTCCCTCCTGGCCCATGCACACATACTAAAAAGAACTCTCTTCTTCAAAGACAGTATAGTTCTGAACCCAGGATCCCCAAGTCAAACTCTCTTCATTACCTACTTCAGGGTCATTCTCTATTCCTCCCTTTTTCTACCCTTGAGCTTGAGCAAGATTGGCAACTGTCATACCCCCAGAGTATTTTATTGTGATTGCTCGGGTGATGGGTCAGTGTTTCATTTTCTTCACCCATAATCAGCTAAGGGGTAAGGATGTAACCTACTTCTGACCGGTGAAATTTATGTGGAAGTTCATTTGAACCCCATCTTTCGCTGTGACCTTCCTTCCTTCTCAGGACCCTGAGTTGAGGTTGTGATATCTGTAACTGTGGCAGCTAGTTTGTTACCGAGAGGTAATCAGGAAAAAGAAATCCAGTGTGCCAAGAATGGCAGAGCCAAAGAATAGAAAGAACTAAAGTTCTCAGAGACATTGTGAAACCACAGAACCACCCCCAGAATTTCCTGCTATTAAACTTGTTTCCTGTTTGGTTGATTAAACCACTAAGGAAGGCCATACCTGGTGGCTCATGCCTATAAACCCAGCACTCTGGGAGACTGAGGTGGGTAGGTTGCTTGAGCTCAGGAGTTTGAGACCAGCCTGAGCAAGAGCAAGACCTCACCTCTACTAAAAACAGAAAAATTATCCAGGTGTGGTGATGGGCACCTGTGGTCTCAGCTACTTGGGGGACCGAGGCAAGAGGATCACTTGAACCCAAGCATTTGAGGTTACTATGAACTATGATGACATGATAGCACTCTATCAAGGGTAACAAAGACAGACTGTATCTAAAAAAAAACTAGGAAATACTCAGTTACTTGCAGCAAATGCCATCCTTGCTGCAATGGCTACTTGCCCATAGTGTGACTTTGGCCAAGTCATTCAACCATTCAGACTTTTCATCTGTAGAAGGGGAATAATGTCATCTTTCCTGAGCTGTCTGTGTAACCATTTCTTGAGGTTATATTCAGGGTGGCCGTAAATTCCATTTACAATTTTAAATTGCACATGAACTTTATGGCCACCCTCTGTATTAAAAAAATATATACCTTGCATAATGCCAGGAATAGTACAAAGAAGTAGTTACTAATAGAATCATTGGTAAATAATAGACCAGTGTACAGTGGGTGAGCCCAGATAATTCATGTTCATAAATAGCCTAATATTAACACAAATAACAACCAAGTATTCATTAAGCACTTGCTATGTGTCTGACACAGTTCTAAGAGCTTCATAGGTGTTACCTGATTCAGTCTTTGCAACAACTTCCTCATGTGTCCACCATCCCCCTGGAGAACACAGAGGTGATGGGCACTGACCCTCAATTAGCAAAGACCAAAAGGATCAAAGACAAGACTTAGACCCCAGCAGTTTCCTTTGAGCCCAAGTTCTACACTTACACTTCAGGCTTACCCCAAAGGCTCTGGTGGCTGGTGCTTATTTTTCAGAAATACAACTGAATCAGACCAGCTCCGTATGTAGAGACCTGGTCCACGGCTGACTGCTGATCCCAGTCTGTTGTTTGCTCCAGTTGCAGGCTGGTTTCCTAAACACAGAGCAAAGTCCAAAACCAGCAGCTCAGCAGAGGAAGCTCACTCACAGTCCTGTCTTGTTTGGCCAACCCGGCATTCTTATTCTTCTATGTCTAACCATCTTTCCCACCATTCTCTTATCTCCTATCTGGTCCATTCAAGCCAATACCACCTGCCTTGCCTCCTGGAGACTTCTGAGTTTTTAACTTCCCAAAGCCGATCTTAGTTTACAAAAAAAAGAAAGAAAGAAAAAGAAATACTAAACATCCTATCAGTACTTTAAGATATAGAAGGTGGGGGATATACTACTGTGATTTCATTGCCAAATTCCAGGGTCTCCTGAGTGTTGATTTGTTGATGGGCACCTCCATGAATCAGTTGACAATGTAGAAACTAAGGGTTGTTCTTGATGGGGAAAATTTGAGTCATTGCAAACCAATGGTTTATTCCAAAAGAAAGGAAAATGGTTTCTCCATGAGCATAGTGTATCTTTAGAAATAATTAAGTCCCCTTTCCAAGCCCTTGACATTGAGAACACAGCTCTGAAGCAGCAGGGGGTCTTCTACCAGCCTTCTACTGCACCTTTACAAGTGCGGCCTTTGTAAGTTCTTTCCGTAGCAGCCAGGAACAAAAAACTTGTATAAAAGGCTAGATAGTAAATATTTTAGGCTGGGTAGACCATCCCATATTTCTATCCTATATTCACATCATATATTTCTCATCTTTTAAAACATGTATTACAACCCTTTCAAAATATAAAAACCATTCTTAGCCCAGGCGCCACAGAGGCATCCACCAGGCTGGATGTGGTAGCTTTGCCAAACCCTGATTGAGGAAAAAGAGGCCTTTATTAAACCCTCTTCTGGCCAACTCACTCCGTCCAGTCACAGGGACCCTTGCAAATGTAGAAGCTGTCACAAACAGGACAGGCCCCTGGAGGGACACAAAATAAGCAGAGCTGGGCTCAGGTGCAGGGTGGCAGGCTTCCATCCACACCCCTGTTCACCCTCCCTGCTCCCCGCTGACATTCAGTGAACGGGGAGTTCACTGGGAGCTGGGCCAGGGGACATAAACAACTTGGCCATTTTTTGTTTTTACCAAGTTTGTTTCTCTTCTGAACGTGTGCTTCGACTGAGTACTAATGACAAGTGACTGGCCTGGGGAGTGGTGAGGAAGGAGTTAATGAGGAAGGCCAGTCCGTGGAATTGAGTGGTGTCCCCACTCTCCTTCCCGCAGAGAAGACTGTTCTGGGGAACTAGGGTGTGGACTGGAGGTGTCATGGCTACTGTCTCTAAGACTCAATTCGTAAGAAAATGATTATTCCTGATTTCTACACAGGCCAGGTATAATTGATCTTTGGGGTGGACCAAATTGGTGGGCTTACTGGGAGGAGCGGGGTGTTGGGCACACCCTGAAGGGTAGCAGAGACATCCTCCATGTGCCTGCACCTTGCTGGTGGAAGGAATAGTGTCCCTTCCACCCCAATTTGGGAGCTGTTCAGAAATTGGCTGTTTAGGAGGGTTTCTTCTCTACATAGGAGGGCCTGTGTAGAAATGATCGTAGATTCAAACCTAAGAGTACTATGCGGACCCCACTTTATATGATGTGTTTTGGGGGATTTTTTTTTTCATTTTCTTAATACCTGGCAAAATAATCCAGGTGGTGTGTGAATCACCAGTAGAGATTATAAAGTCTGAGGAAGTAGACTCAGCCTTACGAACGGTGGATCTCAGCGAAGGAGATGCCGCTACCCCGGAACCCGGTGAAATCAAACTCGGAAGAGAAGACAGCAAACCTCCCAGAACCTCGCTGATGGCATTTCTCAGACAGATGGTAAGCCACTTACTTCCAGTACAGGAATACTGGAAACCCAGGTCTGCTTCCGAGAGTAAAGACCCACAGCCCAGAGGCAGAGGGTAGGATATGTCACCTGCCGTGTTGGGGCTGGATAGGAATGGAATGTGAAAGGTGCAGTTAGAAAACTACCTTTTCTCCTTTTGATTTAACCCTGGAGAAAGTCTCATTTTATTGCTAATATTCTTTAACCCCTTCTTAACCCCTGCTAACTCCCTTTTAAACATAGAAGTGTTAGCCTTGGGTCGGATGGGACTGGAGCCCATATTGTTTACTTCTAATTGTTTTCTTTTTTCTTCTAATTGTTTTTATTTTCAAAGTGTGCTTCTGTTGGTGGTCCATGATACTGCTTTTCTCATTACTGGAATGATATGACATTTCCTTTGACAATACAATTATTTACATAAAGAACGTAAGATATTTTTAGCTGGGTACGGTGATCATGCCTCTAATCTCAGTTGTTTGGGAGGCCAATAAGGGAGGATCGCTTGAGGCCAGGAGTTTGAGACTAGCCTGGGCACATGGTAAGCCTTCATGTCCACAAAAAAATAGAAAGGAAGTTATCCGGGTGGTGCCTATAGCTCAAAGGAGTAGGGCACCGGCCCCCTATGCCAAAGGTGGTGGGTTCAAACTCAGCCCTGGCCAAAAACTGCAAAAAAAAAAAAAAGAAAGGAAGTTATCCAAGGGTGGTGGTGAGTGTCTGTAGTCCCAGCTACTCAGGAAGCAGAGGCAGGAGGATCACTTGAGCCCAGGATTCTGAGCTTGATATGAGCTCTGATTACACCACTGCACTCCAGCCTGGGAGACAAGAGCAAGGCCTTGACTCAAAAAAAAAGGGGGGGCAGGGGATGGGAGAAGAAAAGAGAAAAAAGTCCAATTTACATATTGATATGGCAAAAATTCTGAAAGTGACATATGAGTGACACAAATTTGTAAAAGCTGATTTATAGATAATTCAAATAAGGAAATGACAACCTCTGGGAGGCTGAAGCAGGCAGATCACTTGAGCTCAAGAGTTTAAGACCTGCCTGAGCTAGAGGGAGACCCCATCTTTAAAAATAGCTGGGCATTATGATGGGTACCTGTAGTCCCAGCTACAGGGGAGGCTGAGGCAGGAGGATCACTTGAGCCCAAGTGTTTGAGGTTGCTGTGAGCTGTGAGCCACAGAACTCTACTCAGGGCAACAGAATGAGACTCTGCCTCAAAAAATACCAAAAAGACCAAAAAGACAAGAAATGACAACATAACATTCTACTAGTGAAGATATATAACTTAGCTGGTGAAATTTGCCACATGTTTTTAATTTGTATAGAATAGAAAGAAGGTGAACAGCCATCTTTTTGGTGTTTGTAATCAAGTACATGAAACGTCTAAACAGCCATGAACTTAAGTAATATAATGCAACAAAACCTAAATCAGTTGGAGGACCAAAACCAAAAACCCATGTAAAAAAGGTCATTGAGTTTAATTCTCTTTTGATGAAAAACAAGAATTTCATTATAGTGCACCTTTATTTTCAGGAGTATTTAGGAGTTTAATCCTTTAAGAAAGCAACTCTCTAATTGCACAGGCTCAACCTGTTCAGGAATTCTTTCTAGTCCACAAAACAAAACAAATCCTTGCCACTAGGAGTTGAGGCATATTAGAAATAATTATGGTAGAAATAGTTGACTGGAATCATTTTCTTCTCTTGTTAGACTCTCATGAAGTAAAAAGTGTAGAGTAAAGAGTGGGCCTGCCGTATGGCCTCAACCCTGTCTGGATTGCTGGCCATTTGATCTGTAGTTTGGTGCTGAAAATGGAGATGAAGATTTGAGATTTTTTTAAACCAATTTTTACATGATGCCAGGAAAGAAAAGAACTTTTCTCCCGTTTCTAGCAACTCATCTAACTCACGAATGGGATCCTCAATTAGATCATAATAATATTGAAGATGAGCAGCTTTCTCATTGCTGTATGGAAAAAAGTAACAAATAGAATGACGGTCTTTTCCAAATAACCAAAATGATGCTGCTTCATTTAAAAGAGGGGGAAAAACAACCAAACATAATGCATTTTTAAAAATCCTCTAAACCATTCACTGCATCTATCGAAAACAGATTCTTCAATTCAAATGAGATCCCACATTATTCAGACTTACCTCCTTCAGAGCTATCTGCTAAATGTTATTCGGGGAACATTTTTAAAGTGTAAAGGGAAGCAAATTATTAACAAAAGGTCCTTTGGAATTCATTCTTCATGAGAAAACTCAATGACCTTTTACATGGGTTTTTTATTTTAGTCCTCCCACTGATTTAGGGATGGAGGGACACAAGGAAACATTTTCCCAAGCAATAGTGAATTCAGAGTATCAGGACTTCTCTGCCCATTTTCCTTGTCACCTATTGCCATGCCTGGGAGTGCAAACATTATCCTTTCCTCTTAAAGTTTAAACTCTGCTTCCAAGATTGTTGGGTTTCCCCTAAAATCACAAATATCCCAATTATTCTCTCTTTTTTTGCTGTTTTGCTCTTATTTAAAACATTATATTTACGTTATGATTAATGCAAGTACACGAAAGACAGGTTGTCTAGCTTGCCAAAATCCCCGCCACTCCCTACTGTCACACCCAGGCCAGCTCTCATGTATGTCGCTGGCCTTTCCCTGTGTATATGTGAATCTGCAGCCTCTAATGTGGGACTACCTCATTCTCTAAAACAACTTTTTCGAATGGCATTGTGTAGATTTATCACACTCAGATGGCCCATTGCTCGCCTGATGGATACTTGGCTTCTTTCCAACTTTTTGCATTTCATTCATTCACTTATCCAACAGATAATTATTGAGCACCCATCATATTCCAGGCACAAGGAATACAACTGCGAACATAAACAGATGTAGACTCTGTCCTCATGGAGCATAAAAGCTGATGAAGAAAACAGACATTTATTTTTAACTCTATCCCCGTATTTAGCACCGACAAGTGTCTTACACCGATTATTTCAATTGCTTTGCTAACCTGCATAAAAATTCCTGTCCACCCACTTTTATGCATGTGTTCACATCCCCACAGCGTAGATTCCTGGAAGTGGACTCTAGCAATTATTTTTAAGAAACACTTCTTGATAACATGTTCCTGGCTTCCAAACTGATTGAAAGTCTTTGCATTCATGCAAGGGGAGGGGAGAAAACTTCTTTAAGTTCTTGGAAACAGAAAAGGCATCTGGCCCATCTCTGAGGGTTTGGGGGGGGGGCGGGAATTTGGAGCAAATAAATATTTCAAAAGAAACTTTAGATGCTGTTAGCAAAATAAGGGTTTGCTTAAACAATTAAGAGACTAGAAAACCTCTGTTTTGTGTTCACTCTCATCACGATTGACTTTCTACTCTACCCTCTGCCTCTCTTTTTTTTTTTTAGAGACAGAGTATCATCTTGTCACCTCAGTAGAGGGCTGTGAAGTCACAGCTCACAGCAACCTCCAGCTCTTGGGCTTAAACGATGCTCTTGCCTCAGCCCCCCTCCCCCAAGTAGCTGGGACTAAAGGCATTCACCACAACGCCCGACTATTTTTTTGTTGCAATTTGGCCGGAGCCGGGTTTGAACCCATCACCCTCGGTATATGGGGCCGGTGCCCTACTCACTGAGCCATAGGCGCCACCCCCCTCTGCCTCTCTTCAGTTTCTCTCAGGCCACCTATTTTAGTGTCCCCTAGTAAAATAACTCTTCGCGAAGCATTTCTTTCCTTACAAATGCATTGCCCCATTAACTTCTAAAGTGATTTTTTTTCTTTTCAGAAATGAACCTTTCATAAAAATAATAGTAGAAAAAATATTATGTTTCAAATAACTATATTTCAGGGAAAGAAAAGCAGTCAGGTAAGCCTTCCCATTGCCTTCAACACAGGTGGGTGTGTCACTTCCCCAAAATCCTGTGGGCTCCTATAGGATTTCAAAATAATTGGGAGGGATATCTGAGATATGAGTCATGGCCTAAATAGGAAAACGTCTTATACATATTAATTCAGCTGCCCGTCAAGAAAGTGAATGTCTGAAGTGCTAGCGTGTTTTTCTCCAGTGAGTGGGTAGCGCTGCGTTCGTGTGTCTACAGGCCAGGTAGGCAGATGAAACCGCAAAGGTGGTAGAAAGAAAGAATATACATGCGTGAATTTATAGTTTGTCAATATTAATAACATCTGGCCCTTGAAAAGTGCACTCCTCCTCCACAGTATTTTCACATGCATTATTTCATTCAATCCTCTTCATGTCTCTTTCCTTAGACCGTTGCTTAGTTTTATAAGAAAATCTTTGCTGGGATAACATTCTCAGGGTTCACAGAGAAATACTGTGAGCTTTAATATGGGGCACATTAAAGGCTCCAAGGAGGACAGAGCCGTGAAATCAGAAGGCTTTGTTGATTACATCTAATCTGTTTATAAAACCTGTTGAATTTACTGTCTAGAAGGGAAAAAAGAGGGTGGTCTTTAATGGTGATTATAAAACACGAAAAAAGGCTGGGCGTGGTGGCTCGTGCCTATCAATCCTCATATTCTGGGAGGCTGAGACACGTGGATTGCTGGAGGTCAGGAGTTTAAGACCAGCCTGAGCAAAAGCAAGACCCTGTCTCTAAAAATAGCCAGCAGTTGTGGCAGGTGCCTGTAGCCCCAGCCACTTGGGAGGCTGGGACGAGAGGATCACGTGTGCCCAGGAGTTGGAGGTTGCTGTGTCTGCCGAGGGCGACATAATGAGATTCTGTCTCAATTAAAAAAAAAAAAGAGCTGGGTGACTGTACTAAGTGGTTAGAGCACCAGCCCTGTGCACCAGGGGTTGCAGGTTCGAACCAAGGCTGGGCTTGCTTCACTGGAAAAAAAAAAAAAAAGCCAAAGTTCTTGATCCCAAATTCTCCCCATGGTATTAAAATATGAGTACTAATTTGCTCTTGCTTTGCATAAGCATTTCTGTAGGCAGTTCCTGTCTCCATCAGTAACTTGCATCCTCTGCCCTTAAAGTGGCTGTGTAGTCGAGTGGCACATGTCAGTCATCGGTAGTCACGGCAACAACAGCGTCCATTAATTTACCGCGTGCTTACGACATGGCAGGCACTGTGCTAAGCAGACTGCAGGCACTAGCTCACTTATGAACACAGAACCCTGCAGAACCAATGCTCTCCCTGCCTCACCACGGAGTTCAGTGTTTAAGACTACCTAAGTGATTTTCCCACAGTGCTAGGGCTGGGAAAGGGCAGAGCCAGAATTCCAGTTCAGGTTTTTGTTTACTTGTCACTTTTGTGGATTCTAAAGCTCACCTTTTTGCTCCTGTGTTAATGCTGGGGTTTATGCTTCTACAGCTGGTTTTCTTTGAAGGAATGGAGGGAGCTAGACCCCCGTAAGCTCAATTTTTGTAATTCCCTTGGTGCTGTCTTCTGTGGAGATACCATTTGTACGTGCTGGGCTGTTACATTTACCTACCATGACAACAAGGGAAAAGAGAAGAAAGCTAACAGGTGGCTTACGTCAAACTTGGCCAGAGGCTTTCTGAGTACATTTGTCATTGAAATAATATTTACTTACTTGCCTGAATAATCTTGTCTGACTAGTCTGATTCCATTTTAACTGAGCAGCTTGGTATAGCACAAAGCTCAGACTCATAACCTTTTGCTGATCCTGGAAATGTCTAGTGGGTCCAGCTCCTCACAGTTGTAATGAGCTTGATCTCATGGACAATGTTGCTGATATACTCACCCCAATTAGATTTTTGTCCCAATTCTTTTTCATTTTTTTTTTTTTTTAATTTTCTTAAGACAAACTTTCACTTTGTTGCTCTTGGTAGACTGCCATGGTGTCATAGCTCACAGCAACCTCAAACTCTTGGGCTCACGTGATCCTCTTGCCTCAGCCTCCCAAATAGCTGGGACAACAGGTGCCAGCCACAATGCCCAGGTATTTTTTTTTTTTAAAAGATGGGGTCTCACTTGTGCTCAGGCTGCTCTCAAACTCCTGAGCTAAGCAATTCACCTGACTCTGCCTCCCAGAGTGCTAGGAGGCGTGAGCAATTCTTTTTCTTTTAAATCTCAAGGTTGGTGAAATTTCTTTTCTTTTAAATCTCAAGGTTGGGGCGGTGCCTGTGGCTCAGTGAGTAGGACGCTAGCCCTGTATACAGCCCCAGCAACAAAAAAATAGCCTGGCGTTGTGGCGAGCACTTTAGTCCTAGCTACTTGGGAGGCTGAGGCAAGAGAATTGCCTAAGTCCAGGTGTAGGAGGTTGCTGTGAGCTGTGTGATGCCATGGCACTCTACCACGGGTGATAAACTGAGACTCTGTCTCTAAAAAAATAAAAAATAACAAAAAAATAAAATAAGTAAATAAATCTCAAGGTTGGTTAAATTTTATTGCCATCAAAATACATTTATATTCCTTTCAAAGAACTGTCCACCAAACACTTCTGTTAGAATTTGGAATATCTAAGTGATAATATATTGGAGATGGTTCAAACGTTCCTCAGAATACTAAACTATAGGACGTAGTGATACAATGAAAGAAATAAGAAATGACTTCATTAATATGCAAGACTTGGATGCCACAACTAGATTCCATCTCAAAACCGAGGGCTGCGTGCTCTGGGGGCCTTCGCCTTGGACTCTAGGGAGGGAAAGTAAACTCCATGAAGAAAGCTGCTCCGTGTCACACTGGAAAATCTCTGAAATTATTTCCTAATCTTTAGCCTGTTTTCAAAGTATTAAATAGTCTCTGGAAGAATTTTAGTCTCTTTAAGCGAAAACTTTGCTATGTTTGAGAGCTGGAGAAAAATAAGCTTCTGCGATTATGGTCCTCTGAATACAAAAGTCCAAAGTGGATTATTCTGATTTGTCTCCAACAAAAGGGAATTGCAAAGAGAAAAGAAAGAAATAGAAAGAAAAAGAAAGCAAAGGAGAGAGACAGAGGAGGGAAGGAAAGAGAGGGAGGGAGGGAGGGATTATTATTCGTAATAACTGCATTTATAGACGTGACCTCAGGCTTAATAGGATCCTTTGTCTAAACTCAACATGCAGGCACTTTACATACACACAGCTTTATAGGTTTCAAAATAAACGACCGAGGAAAATGCCTGAAAAGCTGAGATGCTCTCTCCTTTTGTTTGAAGAGGTTTCATCTCTTTGCAACAGTCTCCCTGACAGGCTGAAGGTCTGTTCTCATGATGAGATCCCGTTGCTGCCACACAACCTTCTGATTCAATCTTCATTGTCCTCCAAGTGTTATCAAAGAAGTGGAAAGGGAAGAAGGCAAATTGAAACCTTAAACTGGCGGAGCACCTAACCAATGCCAACTTGAAACTGCTAAAGGGACCTTAAAAGCCTCTCTCTATTAGAGAGCAAAGAAAGAGAACTCTGTTCTTTAGAAGGTGGTGGAAGGGCCGTACATGACTCCTGACAGCCAGTTAGTTTCTGCTTAGAAGGCCGTATTGTTTACCTGGTTTTTGCTGCTCAACATTTCCCTAAGGCAGCTTAGGAACGTGTTTGAGTAGGAAGGGCTCTTAGGACACATCCTGAATTCTGGAAGCCAAATGCAATCCCAAGGGGTTCACACCTTCAGGTGTGATGGGAAGGCTGGCAGAGCTGGTCTTGGGGAGGGGAGCAGTATCCCAGATAGACAAGTTCTTTTTCTAAACATTCTCAAGCAAGACTTTGTAGACCAACGTGGAAGACCCGTAGGAAGGAAAGCTCGCTTTTCAGGATAAAGGATCTGAAATTTATCTGGAGTCAGACTCATGCTTATTTGCCTTTGGGTTGAAAACCTTAGTGAAATTCACAGTGATGTCTCCAAGAAAAGTTCAGGGAGCTTCCAGACACCACGTCCTTTATCCCTAACCAACAGAGAAGCACACGACCAGGCTCCACTCTCTGCCAAGCTCTGTAAATGCTGCTTTGGGGATAGAGAAGTAGACAGCCTCCCACATAGTGCGTTAAACCACTGCAAGTCCTACTCAAGGCTTCTGAGTGGAGCGTAGCAGCAAGCAATGTCTAAAGGTGGGCACAGCTGACCCCTGACGACAGGCCCATCCCACACGCATCCATCTTTGTGGCTGGGCAGCCTCCATCTTGTCCAGGCTCTTACCATTTTGCCTAATCTAACATGAAGTAACTCCATAGAGAATGCTCAATAAACATTTCTGATTGGTACCTTCTGCCTTCTGGGGGGTACTATGGGGAGGGGGTAGAGAATAAAATGGAGTCATTTACCTGCTGTCAAATCCCAGTCCCCATACCTGCTAGTTCCATGACCCAAGCCAGTATGTCTGAGCTTCCATTTTCTTGTCTATGAAATAAAGAAAATAACTACCCCTCGGCTGTGAGGTTCTGAAGTAATGAATAAATGAAATGACACAAGTTATTATTACCTCATTTAGCATAACACCTAGCATTTAGCAAGCAATCCACCAGAAGCTAGCCTTCATGAGTAACAATTTTTGTTACCTCTAATGTGAGCACCGTATCTCAGATAACAAAGACACATGGCCTTTATTGGTCTAAAAGTATCTGAGTGTCTTCAAGGCCTTTGCTGTCCTTAGCCGTGGGTTATGGGCTTCTGCTGTCAGCTAAGGGAAAAGCCAGAGCTGCCAGTAGAATCTGGAGTCTTCCTCTTTGGTCTACATTGCTTAACCCCCACTCTCAACACTCTCTCCATAGCTGGAAAAAGGACAATTTAGGCAGTAACCAAACATGCAGGGATTAGACCCGAGTCTGTACTGCTAAGAACTGAGCCACCCACTACCAGATTTCATAGGCATTTTATCAAGCACAGAACGTTACTAAATGCACAGCTAAAACCACAGATTCCAGAATTGATCTGAACTTGCCTGTGGCTCGTTCGCTCAGAGCAGTAATGCTCAAACTCACCCCAGAACACCTGGAGGGCTTGTTAAAACACAGATTATTGAGCCTCACTCCCTTCCCCAGTTTTTGATTCAGTAGATCTAACGCCATTCTCCAGAATTTGCATCTCTAGCAGTTAACTGATGTTAGAAGCCAGTGGTGCTGGAATCAAACTTTTAGAACCATGAGCATGGGGCTATAGCATTGAAGACAACCTCATCCAGCCCTGTCACTGATGTTATTGGCTATAGGAGGCTCTAGATCAGGCGTCCTCAAACTTTTTAAACAGGGGGCCAATTCACTGTCCCTCAGACCGTTGGAGGGCCAGACTATAGTTTAAAAAAAAAAATATGAACAAATTCCTCTGCACACTGCACATATCTTATTTTGAAGTAGAAAAACAAAACGGGAACAAATACAATCACACTGCTTCATGTGGCCTGCGGGCCACAGTTTGAGGACACCTGCTCTAAAGGATGGAAGGTGGAATGTTTAACTCCATCAGAGAATTCATAGCTCTACTGAGGAGAAACACAGCAAAACACCCACCACCTAGATGTATTGGTGCAAAGCTACTAATGGGTCGATTGTTCGTCCAATTGTGTATTCAGTTCATATATTCAACCACTTCCTTTTTCCAATGTTAGTATTTTCATTAGCATGTATTTATTTATCCCAGAACTACAGAGTCCCAGGGTGTAGAATTCTTCTTGTTGTTATTTTGAGAGCCCAACACTTCACTGTAACCAGACTCTTGTTAAATACTGCATGGCAATCGTGTCTCTCAGAAGCAGCGTATTTTCAGCTGGGCTTCCCTTGGGCTTGTTACTGAATCCCAACAGTCCATGACCGAGCTCGTCCATTTCCTCTGTCTTTATGTTCACCATGTCTCTGTACGTGCACGTGGTAGCTGAAAGGCCATTGTCTGTTTGTTATTTTAGTCAGTGAAAGGGGATGGAGGGAGCACCCGCTCAGAAGAAGTAAATGGGAAAGACTCCAGCGACCAAGTAAGTGACTTTGAACTCCATTTGGTGGTGGGGCCAGCTGGTGTATTCTTTCTTCTTTCCAGCCTTGTTTCCTATGCCATTCTCAGCCATTCCCAACTCATTTAGTATCTCTGGATTAAGCACCTACTATGTGCCAACCTGTGCAGACTAGAGTTCCTCAGCTATTTCCTATAAAAGGTTTTCACACATGCTCTTCCCTGTTTTCATTTTCTTTTCTTTTTTTTTTTTTTTTTTTGAGACAGAGTCTCACTTTGTCACCCTCGGTGGAGTGCTGTGGCATCACAGCTCACAACAACCTCAAACTCTTGGGCTCAAGCAGTTGTCTAGCCTCAGCCTCCCACGTAGCTGGGACTACAGGCGCCCTCCACAATGCCCAGCCAGGTTTCAGAGATGGGGTCTCACTCTTGTTCAGTCTGGTCTTCAGCTCCTGAGCTCAAGTGATCCACCTGTCTCAGCCTCCCAAAGTGCTTAGATTATAGGTGTGAGCCACCATGCCTGGCCATTCCCTGTTTTCCACATGGAAAATTCCTTCTGCCTCTTCACTTCTTGGCATAAATGTCACCTCCTCAAAGAGACCTTTGGTGTCCGCCCATCATGGCTACGTCTTGTTCTTTTCGTATTGCACGGCCCTTATCTCCCCTACACCTCCCACCTCCACCTGGAACATCAGTGGAGCAGTCTTTTCTCTTTTTATTTCACATTGCATGACACCTGGCAGCTAGGAGGAGCTATTTCATGAACAGATTAATTAAAAACATGGGGTCGCATAGTTCACTTACATCATTTTCTCCCTCCTAAAGAAATGTAGCTATGACATGTTTATAACAGTGTGTATTCTGTTTTAAAAATGGGATTATATGGAACACCCTGTTTTCTAACCTACACTATTTTTCTTTACTTTTTAAATATTTTAATTTTTTTTAGTATTGTATTTCATTTCATTTCATTTCCTAGAGCAGAGTTTCGCTATGTTGCCCAGACTAGACTCAAACTACTGGGTTCAAATGATCCTCCTACCTCAGCCTCTCAAATTCCAGAGATTACAGGCATGCGCCACCAGGCCCGGCTTACACCCATTTTGTTAACCTTAAACTTATACTTCCACAAAAACAGCATCAAATATTCTTCTGCTCGTTTGAGAAATAAAAGCAGATAACTGTAGGAGTTGTAGGGTCAAACCATCTGTGTTCAGACCACGGCTCACCCATTTTTTAGCTGTGTGACTTGGGAAATTGCCAATCTCTGAGCACCTCAGCTTTCTCATCTGTGTAATGGAGAAAGGCAAGTGCCACCTTACAGGTTTGTCAGCTAAACTAAGATGTAAAACACTGGATATTTCCATACAGAAGGCTCAATAAATGTTAGCTAGTGTATCAGTCAGCACGGCTGCCATAACAAAATGCTGGAGACAGTGGTGTAAACAACAGAAATCTGTTTTCCCATAGTTTTGCCGGTTGGAAAAGACAAATCAAGGTGCCAGCAAGGTTTAGTTCCTGGGGAGGGCTCTCTTCCTGGCTGTAGACAGCCACCACCTTGTCCTCACATGGCAGAGAGAAAGATACATAGAGGAGTCCCTTCTTAAAAGGACACTAATCCTATCAGGTCAAGGCCCCATCCTCATGGCTTCACTTAACCTTACTTACCTTCCATTCCAACTATAATCATCTTTTGGGGGGTTTTTTTTTAGCCTAATTTTTATTAAATCGTAACTGTATACATTTATGGGGTACAATGTGATGATTTGATATACAATGTGGAATGCTGAAATCAAACTGCTTAACATAACCATCACCTCACTTACTTATTTTCGTGGTAAGACATTTATAATACACTCTTAGTTGTTTTGAAATGCACCCTTGCATTGTGCTCATTAGGTGAGAGCCCACCAAATAGCTTCCCTCCACTCACCCTCCCCCCTGCCGTCCCTTTTCCCTCCTCTCCCCTCCTTCTGTCTTGGAAGTTAGGGCTTCCGTGAATTTGGGGTTGGAGAGACACACTTTAGTCCATGACTTTGGGGTTGGGGGGTTACACTTTAGTCCACAGCAGTTTTTACCTGTTATGGTTACTCTTACACTGCTCCTAGGAACGTATCATCTCATAATGTTGCTCATGTCACACGTGCAAAGGGACAGCAATGATTGTCATAGTACTTCATATTTCTATTTCCATAACAACTGATTTATTGTATGTATTTAAACAGAGAATACATGGCTTTTTGCCACATTCAATTGTTTTTCTTTTTTAAGTTATTACTATGCCTGGCCCCCATCTTCTAGACTACTTTGGAACACAAATTCCTACAGGCTACTACCTTGGGAATGTGATAAACGTACTCTATTCTATTTATTTATTTATTTGCAGTTTTGTTTTGTTTTGTTTTTGGCCCGGGCCAGGTTAGAACCCGCCACCTCCTGTATATGGAGCCGCCGCCCTACTCCTTGAGCCACAGGCACCGCCCAACTTACTCTATTCTAAAAGAAAACTTACATATGATGGTACATTTTTGTCTGAAATGTTATGGTGAAACAGTTACACCAACAGTTTTGGAGTTTCTAAAATGGGCAAGGCGTCCGTGAAAATTTGAGTGAGCTGAAAGCTTTATTTTACTTATGCTCACCAAGTAGCGCTTTGAGAAAATATTTCAGAATTCTATTTTCCAGAGCTTGGATCCAGACTTACGAGCACTGGTGTGTCCTCACTGAGAGATGACACATGCTTAGTTTAAGTTGAGGGTGGGATAGGAACAGACATTCTCTGCTCCTTCCAGATCTGCCCTCCCAGGGTCATAAAAGTCTCCATCGCTATTTCTGGGAAAAGCAGCCCGAGGCACTGCCGGCCAAGGTTGGATGAAATGAGACTTTCCATGACTCTGTCCTGCCAGCCTAGCTGGGTTCCAGGAGGACCTGCACTAAGATGTCAATAACTTGTGTTATAAAATGTGAGACCGAATCAAACTGCAAGCAAAGGTTTTTAATCTTCTGTTTTTAATAACAAAGCAATTGTCACGCCATTTAGATTCTCCGTGCACTCTAAAGATAGGGAGATGGCCAACTGTTATCTTCACATAGTTTCTAAGCCATTAAAAATAAAATTTAAGCCTAATTGGGATGTGGTTACCATAGGGTAAGTGGACATTGAAAGCTCCTCTTATTTAAAAAAAGCATTGTCTCGTGACAGCTGTTGGTTTGTAGATACTGCCTACTTCCCACAATGACTTGGGAAGGAAAATATTTTGGAAACGTTTGGAAGGCGACCTGCTGGCTGTTCATTCAACACATTTGGATGGGGACTGCTCTGTGTCACTGCTCCCCAAGGTGCTGCAGAGACAGAGGTTTGTTCTCTGAAGCTGCCCTTTCACTGCAGGGAGAAGAAATCTCTGCAGTGACTGCAGATATAACCAGTGCTCCATAAGGGAGGAGTGAGGGCATCCTTCGGCCAGGTGACCAGGGACCGCACCTCCAAGGTTTGAGCTGAGACTTGGTAGACAGGGAGGGGCAGTCGTCCTAAGCCCTGGGGGCAGCTAGTGAGCCCTACTTTAAGAATGAGCTTCTTCAAGGAATGAAAGAAAACTTGTGGCTGGAGCAGAATGAGGACAGAGAAAGGGACAGGAGTCAGGGCTGGGGTGGCACAAGGGGACCCTACGTGCTGCATCTACCATTATTTGCTGGGTTCTGTGTCTGCAGCAGCCTGGCAGCCAGACCTCCACAGGCAGCCTTAGAAAGAACAAGGTGACCAACTCATTCCAGTTTACCTGCAACTTCCCTGGTTTTTTTCGTTGTTGTTGTTTTCTTTTTTTTGAGACAGTCTCACTATGTCACCCTCGGCAGAGTGCCGTAGCATCACAGCTCACAGCAACCTCAAACTCTTGGGCTTAAGAGATTCTCTTGCCTCAGCCTCCCAAGCAGCTGGGACTACAGGCGCCTGCCACAACGCCCGGCTATTTTTTTGTTATTGTTGTCATTGTATGAGCAGGCCCTAGCCGAGTTCAAACCCACCAGTCCCAGTGCATATGGTCAGCACGCAAACCACGGAGCTACAAGCGCCAAGCCAACTTTCCTGGTTTTAAAACCGTAAGCTCCATGTCCTGAACCCCTGGCTCTCAGACAAACCAAGATGACTGGTCACTCTACTTTTAACCTTTCCCAAGAGCCAGTCACTGTGCCAGATCGGCTTTTCATTCTTAATTAAATCCTCACACCACCACAAGATGTCATTTCTTTTATTACTCCCATACAGATGAGGAAATTGAGAAGTCTTTCTTCCAGGTCACATAGCCAGGATGTGATGGAATTAGAATCCAACCAGGTCCCTCTGACCCCAGACACTGAGTAGCTCTCAGCTACTCACTGTATCTTACAATCTGCTGTACACAACAAAAACAATGAACAAGGCGTTTGAACTGGGGTCTCTGGTTTCTGGCTTTATCTGAAGTGAGAGTTTCGGCCTCATTCCCAGGGGAGCACCTGCTCTGGGCTGGACTGTGCTTGCACATCTCTATCTCAGCATTTGCTGTGGCTGCTGGGCTCTGACAGGTGTATCCAAGACATGCGGTGATAGAACAGCTTCTTGGGTCACAATTCATGTCTGATGCTTTTTTATTTGAGGACCTCTGCCCTCTGGAGAGCACCTGTGGGGGCCTTTTCGACTGGGGACTCTCATCTGTCTGTTCTCTGGCTTCTTTCAAAGGGGCGTGCTCCATTTGCTGGTGGGAAATGGCAGTTCTCTTTTGCTTGCAGCCTTCTGCATCAAAGCTGTAGCCCTGTCATAGAACTTTTTCCCTGAGGACAGGACACAGCTTTATGAATCAGGCGTATAAGCCATGTATCTGTGGGTCAGAGGTGGCCCACAAGGGTACTTGTGTTCCAGGTGTTTGCCATGATCGCTGTTTTAAAACTTTTGAAATCTGGCTCAGCGCCTGTAGCTCAGTGGCTACGGGTGCCAGCCAAATACACTGGAGCTGGTGGGTTCGAGTCCAGCCCCGGCCTGCCAAACAACGACAACTGCAATCCCCACCCCCCACCTCCACCACCCAAAAAAAAGAAAGAAAAATAGCCAGGTGCCCGTAGTCCCAGCTAGTAGGGAGGCTGAGGCAAGAGAATCTCTTAAGCCCAAGAGTCAGAGGTTGCTGTGAGCTGTGACGCCACAGCACTCTACCAAGGGCGACAAAATGAGACTCTGTCTCAAAAAAACAAAAAACTTTTGAAGTCAATATTTAAAAGTTGATGTATTTTGCATTTAGAAAATTCAATTCCCAAGTTATTTTGAAAAAATCGGGTCTGACCGCACGGAGACTGCAAGCATCTGTGTTGTCTCTCAGCAGGCTCTGAGCCACTGCTGCCACTTTATAGAAAGGGCATGTAGCGGTCGAGCCACTTCAGCCTCTGTCCTCCGAATTGTCTCCCCTGCATTGCTCAAACTAGTATTTTTCTTACACTTGCTAATACTTCTTTGCAACCCTTTTCAGCAGGGGAAATAAGATGTCTGTATAGGGCTGTGCCTGTGGCTCAAAGGGTGCTGGCTCCATTTGCCAGAGGTGGCGGGTTCAAGCCCAGACCCAGTAAAAATTGCAAAAAAAAAAAAAGTCTGTATGATTATTCTCAGCTTCTTTTTAATTTTTATGTTATCTTTCTGGATCCCATAGGCATTTCAGGTCAATTAAATGATGAGAAAAGGATTTCTACTTCATAATGGATTTATTTATTTATTTGGCTCTCTGTAATTTACCCACTATTTTGTAGAATTGGGGGGGTTACTGCCTCATTGCTCCAGAATCAGGGGTCCTCAAACTTTTTAAACAGGGGGCCAGTTCACTGTCTCTCAGACCATTGGAGGGCCGGACTATAGTTTAAAAAAAAAAAAAAAACTATGAACAAATTCCTGTGCACACGGCACAAATCTTATTTTGAAGTAAAAAAACAAAAAGGGAACAAATATTGTAAATCTTTAATTTTGGGATAGATATACGTTCAAGAGTAAAGATAAAACAGTCATCTTCTCTTACCACGATTTCATGAAGCAAGAGGACAGTTTCACACCAAAAATTAAGGAAGACAGAATCATGAATTAAACGAGCAGTCCCCAAGGAAAAAAGCCACATGGGTTTGCAAGTGGGAGGAACCCTCTCAAAGCTAGTGCTCGTGTCAAAGGGCTTCAGGAACAGCTAGATCCAGGAGCCACACACAATATCAGCCGTGCCTGGTCTCTCTTTCTTTGTTTTTTATTCTTATTTTTTCTGTCTCTCCCCATCTCTCAGCTCTACTCTTCCTTTCAGGGCAGATTTCCCCTGGAAATAGTGATGGCTCTGAAAATTCCAGTTTTACATCTTTATAGCTTCAAAGAGAACAAACCGCTTTCTCAATTATTTTAGCAAAGCTCTGAGCTTAGCTCAGAGTCTACCTAAGTTTGCCTCCTTTGAACCAATCACAACAACCCAATCAGAGCAGTGCTCTGATTGGCCATGCTGTATCCAGGGATGGAGGTAGTTTGCCCAGGCCAGTGGAGAGGAAGGGGGAGAAAGATGGTTTCCCAAGGAAAATCCAAGTTCTGGGACCAGAAGATGGGGGAAAGAATCCTTGCTGGGAAAGCATAAAATTAATCTACTACTAGATAAATAAGTAAATGTCCACTACCATGACCTTGTACCATAAGTGTTTGTACATTTTTTTCCTTTCTTTTTCTTTTTTCTTTTTTTTTTTCCCCATTTCATTCTGGATTAGGAAAATGTAGAAACCACCCAATATTAGAACATCTCTATTTTGACATATTTATTTCTCTGCTACTGAGAGTTCTCTTGAAGCCATTAAAAATGCATTTTGTCTGAAATTGCTGTAGACAGCCAACTCTGCAGAGAAGCCGGTCACGCCGCCAGAGCCCGAACCACCAGGAGTCGCGCAGAAGGGCAAAGAGGCCTCCTCCAAGGACAGGAAGGCGGCGGCCGAGGGCAGCAAGCGGAAGAACAGCAAGCCGGAAGCCAGGGAGCCGACGCAGTGCCCGGGGCCGGCCGCAGGGGGCGCCAACTCGCTGCAGGATGGCGACAAGTCCCAGAAGAGGCCCGAGAAGCGGCGACAGTCCCTGGGGGGCTTCTTTAAGGGCCTGGTAGGAGGATTTTGTTGCTGCTGCTTTCTGGTTTCACGGGCCAGGGGTGTGGTTCCCACTTCCAAAGGGGATAGACCGGACAGGGCAGGGCTGGCCATTCAGCAAATGCTTCCTGAGGGCCTACTGTGTACCAGACGCTGCGCTGGGCGCAGAGAGCAGGGCGGGAGGCTCCTACTGGGTGCCAGACGCTGCGCTGGGCGCAGAGGGCAGGGCGGACGGCTCCTACTGCGTGCCTGACGCTGCGCTGGGCGCAGAGGGCAGGGCGGGAGGCTCCTACTGGGTGCCAGACGCTGCGCTGGGCGCAGAGGGCAGGGCGGACGGCTCCTACTGGGTGCCAGGCGCTGCGCTGGGCGCAGAGAGCAGGGCTGAAGGCTCCTACTGCGTGCCAGACGCTGCGCTGGGCGCAGAGGGCAGGGCGGACGGCTCCTACTGCGTGCCAGGCGCTGCGCTGGGCGCAGAGGGCAGGGCGGACGGCTCCTACTGGGTGCCAGGCGCTGCGCTGGGCGCAGAGGGCAGGGCGGACGGCTCCTACTGGGTGCCAGGCGCTGCGCTGGGCGCAGAGGGCAGGGCTGACGGCTCCTACTGCGTGCCAGGCGCTGCGCTGGGCGCAGAGGGCAGGGCTGACGGCTCCTACTGGGTGCCAGACGCTGCGCTGGGCGCAGAGGGCAGGGCGGACGGCTCCTACTGCGTGCCAGACGCTGCGCTGGGCGCAGAGGGCAGGGCTGACGGCTCCTACTGCGTGCCAGACGCTGCGCTGGGCGCAGAGAGCAGGGTAGACAGTTCCAGCCACTCTGGAGCCCACACGTGGGTGCTGAGTGTGGGAAGAGCCAGGAGGGGAGGCTGAAGGTGAGGGCCGGGCCTGGCCTTGGGTTTGAGAGAAGAGCGCGAAGGAAGGGGCTTCTTGGAGGTTATTATGTCTGGCTTAGTCTGCAGAGAGCACCAAGGAGGCTATAGCAGCCGGAGCGACAGAGGCAAAGGTGGGATGCCCAGAAGCAAGGGATTAGGGTTCAATCCTGTGGGACTGGGAGGTTGGCCAGAAAAAGATGATGCCCAGAGGGGCCTAACGAGTTTAAATGAGGGCGGCTTCTCCTGAGCCTCACCCATAGGACTCTGCCTTCCGGTACCTCTCAGCGGCTGGCGGGTGAGTGGAGGCCAGACGTTAACTAGTTAATTGCTACATCAGGTTGCTACCTCAACACTTTGGGCCCGACTGTCCCATGCATTGTAAGGCATTTAGCAAAGTGCTAACAGCACCATCCTAATAGCACCTACTCCAGGTTGTGAAGATTCAAAAATTATGTGTTTAGACACTGCCAAATATCCCTGGGGGACAAAATCAGCCCTAATTAAGAACCACTGGATTATGGTACATCCCTTATGATCCACCCCACCCCATGTAATAATTTTTTTATTATTAAGATCTTTTTTTGAGACAGAGTCTCACTTTGTTGTTCTCCGTAGAGTGCCATGACGTCATAGCTCACAGCAACCTCAAACTCTTGGGCTCAAGTGATCCTCTTGCCTCAGCCTCCTGAGTAGCTGGGACTAAAGGCACCCACCACAATGCCTGGCTATTTTTTAGAGATGAGGTCTTGCTCTTGCTCAGGCTGGTCTTGAACTCCTGAGCTCAGGCAATCTACCACCTCGGCCTCCAAGATTGCTAGGATTCCAGGCATGAGACATTTATGGGTTATTTGTTTCTCATTGAATTCTTGTTTATTTCCTTCCCTAAACTGTTAGCTTTGGGGGAACAGTGACCTTGTCCTTCATGGGCTGACAGTGCTGCCCCAACCCCAGAACAGTGGCTGGAACATCGTAGTTTCGAATAGTTATCTGTTGAGTGAATGAGTGAAAAGGTGGATATTAGGTGGATGGATGGAAGATAGATGCAGTGAAATATAACTAGTAAATGTTAAAATATTTAGGATAATGTAAATCTTGGAAAACACGAAGAGTCTGAACGGGCATTAAATTCTAAGTAAGGCGGCTAAGCATAAACTTGGAGGAGAAATAAGCAAAGTCATACCCAGGACCGAGGGGAATGTGGGTTGAGCCAGGGATGGAGATGAGGAAAACACTGACACCAGCAGGGGCCCAGGGGCTGGGGTTAGCCTTCGTGCTGCAATAGAGGTGGGTAGAGAAGAGAAGCAAGCTGGCTGAAACCTACCTATTTGATCACTGGTAACTGTCCTATCTCACAGACACCTGTAGCTGTTGGTGACCTCTAATACATAGAGGTAGGTAAGTGCAGTAGCTTTCCTGCCCCAGGTGTGGTCCGCAGATCAGCATCTCTGAGGAACTTGCTAGAAGTGCAGGATCTCAATGTCAAGGTTAAAGCTTCATGTAACGTGTTACATCTGCCTGTCCTCTCTACATCCCCGAGCATGTGTGTAGAACCTCAATTTGAGATAATGCTAAAAGCCAAGATTCGAGGCCGCCAGAAATGGGAAGGCCCAGCCAGGGACCTGCTAGCTCTTTCCAGCTCCTCAGGAGGAAGGCTCTTTTTTAGATTGAAAGAAGGGATGAAGGAAAAGACTGACCACCACCCAGGTGGGATGCATAAAGCCCGATCACCTTTAGTGGGTGGGTGGTTTAGGTGGAGTACTTTCCTCCATGCTCAGCTCCAGCTCGGTGGACAGGAGTGCACACCTGACCACGCTTTGCTCAGTTATTTCCAAACGGAGGATGTGTTTTTCCTGCCTGAAGTTCTGGTGAAACTTCTTCCAAGCCACAGTGCTCTGGGTGGTGCAGAGTCTGGAGAGAATAGTGGTCCCTGAAGCTTTGAGCTCAGAGCCCCAGGTCCCCTCTCTCTCTTTTTTTTTTTTTTTTTTTGAGCTTTCTTTTTTCAGAGTCCCATAGGGCAATCTCTACACATCTCCTCATCCAGAGAATCCCTGGCTGGGGCAGAGGGGTAGATCTAATCCAGTGGTCCTTAACCAAGGCTGGTTTTCTCCCACAGGGGAGGTGTGACAGGTATCTAGTCACAATTATTTGATTATCACAACGGAGAGTAGGTGCTATTGGGAGGTTGTGGAAAGAGGCCAGTGATGTTGCTAAATGTCTTACATGCACAGGACGGCCTCCCCAACAAAGCCGTGTCCAGATGAAGAAGCAAATCAACAGTAAGAAGAGTCCCTACTCACAGCGTCCATCAGTATCAAGGCACACCTGTTACCTGCAGACACCTGCGAGGCACTGAAATGGGACTGGAGGAGCTCACAGACTCCAGCCAGGGGTCCTCAAACTACAGCCCACGGGCCACATGAGGCCGTGTGATTGTATTTGTTCCCGTTTTGTTTTTTTACTTCAAAATAAGATATGTGCAGTGTGCATAGGAATTTGTTCATAGTTTTGTTTTTTTTTAAACTATAGTCCACCCCTCCAACAGTCCGAGGGACAGTGTACTGGCCCCCTGCTTAAAAAGTTTGAGGACCACCAGCAGTGTAGAAGTGTGCCCTTTTCTCCACATCCACGCCAACATCTCTGGTTTGGGGATTTTGTTATGTGGGCTACTCTTACTGGTAGCCCTTACTGACTCCATGACTCAGTCTCATGGATGGAGCTGGAACATATTCTTCTTAGCAAAGTATCTCAAGAATCGAAGAAAAAGTATCCAATGTACTCAGCCCTACTATGAAGCTAATTTATAGCTTTCCTATGAAGGCTATAACCCAACTGTAGCACAAGAATATGGGGAAAGGGCCAAGGGAGGGGAAGGGAGGGGGAAGGTTAGGGTGGCGGGAGGGTAATGGGTGGAGCCACACCTAAGGTGCATCTTAGAATGGGTACAAGAGAAACCTACTAAATGCAGAATACAAATGTCTGCATACAATAACTAAGAAAATGCCATGAAGGCTATGTTGAACAGTTTGATGAGAATATTTCAGATTGTATATGAAACCAGCACATTGTACCCCTTGATTGCACTAATGTACACAGCTATGATTTAACAATAAAAAATAAAAAAATAGGGCGGCTCCTATGGCTCAGTTGGTAGGGCGCCGGCCCCATATACTGAGGGTGGCGGGTTCAAACCCGGCCCCGGCCAAACTGCAACCAAAAAAATAAAAATAGCCGGGCGTTGTGGCAGGCGCCTGTAGTCCCAGCTGCTCGGGAGGCTGAGGCAAGAGAATCGCTTAAGCCCAGGAGTTGGAGGTTGTTGTGAGCTGTGTGAGGCCACGGCACTCTACTGAGGGCCATATAGTGAGACTCTGTCTCTACAAAAAAAATAAATAAATAAAATAAAAAAATAATGAACAAAAAAAAAAAAAGTTTGAGGACCCCTGCGTGTCTAGACAAATAAAATAGATAATACAATCCTTTCAGAGAGTGAGATGTTTGATGAGAAAGTAAATCGGAGTGAGAGAGCTATATCTCATGGTGCACTTGAACCTATAAACTTCCAGGGCACACTTAAATTATGTTGGTCAAAAAGAAAGAGTGAAAAAAAAGGAATATATTTACTGTGCTTTGAACTTCTTTTGAAAATAATTAACGATCTTTAAAAATATTCACAGTACATCTAAGATCCTCTCATGGCACACCAGTATGCCGTGGCATACCAGTTGAAAATCACTGAGTTAGGGCGGCGCCTGTGGCTCAGTCGTTAAGGCGCCGGCCCCATATACCGAGGGTGACGGGTTCAAACCCGGCCCCGGCCAAACTGCAATCAAAAAATAGCCGGGCGTTGTGGCGGGCGCCTGTAGTCCCAGCTACTTGAGAGGCTGAGGCAAGAGAATCGCTGAAGCCCAGGAGTTGGAGGTTGCTGTGAGCTGTGTGAGGCCACGGCACTCTACCGAGGGCCATAAAGTGAGACTCTGTCTCTACAAAAAAAAAAAAGAAAATCACTGAGCTAGATGGTGATTGAGGAGGGGGGCACTAAAGTGAGGTACATTTGAAGGGGTTTTTACACCCCAGGTTCTGCTCTAAGTGCATGACAAGTATGCACTTGTTTATCTTGGGAACAACTCTCTGAGATGCGTTTGATCACTCCCACTTTAAAGATGAAGAAACCAAAACATAAAAGCCTGGCGCCGTGGCTCATGCTAGTAATCCCAGCACTCTGGGGGGGGCCGAGGCAGGTGGATTGCTTGAGCTCAGGAGTTGGAGACTAGCCTGAGCAAGAGCGAGACCCCATCTCCAAAACTAGCTGGGCACTGTGGCAGGTGCCTGTAGTCCCAGCTACTCGGGAGGCTGGGGCAAGAGAATAGCTTGAGCCCAAGAGTTTGAGGTTGCTGTGAGCTATGACCACCACAGCACTTCACTCTGGGCAATAGAGTAAGACTCTGTCTCAGAAAAAAAAAAAGAAGCAGCAGCAGCCAAAACACAAGGAGTTAAATAATTTATCCAGGCTTTTACAAAGACAGACTATAATATAATTCTCTCATCCACCACTTTGAATAAGATGAACCTATAAATTTAGCACAACCCTGGCATGGCGTGAATGCATGATAAGTGCTGTTGATATTACAGACCCTCAACAGGCTACAACCTCTCTGTGTTTTCCTACAGGGACCAAAGCGGATGTTGGACGCTCAAGTGCAAACAGACCCTGTATCCATCGGACCAGTTGGCAAATCCAAGTAAACAATCACCACAGTTCCCACCAAGTTCTCCTGCCACCAAGATCTTTCCTCCTTACCCCATCTCCCCCCCAACCTATTCCGTGTATATATCCTTCTGATGCCATCACATGAATTCTGCATACAAATTAAGCCCGAGCTGTTATATACTGAGGTGTATTATTTATGTCTTTGGTCTAGTCTTTTTGGGTAAATAACTGTAACGGTGATATAGCAGGTTAACCAGTGAGGTCAGAAGAGTTGACGCTTACCAAGCAGGGAAGGGAAAGTGTGGAGGAATTGGTTTAAGTTATGAAAAAGGTTAGCGACAAGTTGCCAAAGGAAGGTGCCTGCTAGAAAGCATTAAGCTTTGTAGGAAATAAGTGCTCATCCTGTAAGCTTGAAAAAAGGAGATGAAGGGCGGCACCTGTGGCTCAGTGAGTAGGGCGCCGACCCCATATACCGAGGGTGGCGGGTTCAAACCCAGCCCGGGGCCAAATTGCAACAACAACAACAAAAAAAATAGCCAGGTGTTGTGGCGGGCGCCTGTAGTCCCAGCTACTGGGGAGGCTGAGGCAAGAGAATCACCTAAGCCCAGGAGCTGGAGGTTGCTGTGAGCTGTGATCCATTTGTTTTAAGTTCATATTTCAAAGAGGGAGAACCCGGGCTGTGTTGAGTGGTTGCCAATTTCCTGGAATGGAATGTGTGGGGTGTGAAAAAAAGGAATGAGTTAAGAATTGTTTTTCAAATAAAGTCCTTGAAATGTATTGATGAGAGGGAAAAGATTGACTGGAGAGGGCTTAAAATGATTTGGGAAAACAATTGCTCTTGAGGCTCCGTGACAAAGGGCAAGGATTACAACTTAAAAAAAAAAAGCAAACAAATGAAGTTGCAAGTATATTTTACGACACACGGGGGCGCTAGGGTCTCCATTTTTATCCCGCATCCTGTATCCCTAACAAAGATTTTGTCTCTGCGATCTTACATTATTAATGTTTCTCAGATGGCTGAGGGCTCGCTTCATCTGTTCTGTCTGACACTTGCTTCAAATGCATCTGTAATTTCCTAAGGTTCTCAGGATGTGCTCTGATAAAACCCTCCCCATAACCTTAGTTAATAAAAATTTACGGAAGATTATTCAAATACCTGAGTTTTTTTTTAATACTTGTACAGAGGAACAAATAGGACTGTGAGTCTAGTAAAATGTAATCTAAAGTAACATGGAATGGACTGAAAGTCATGTACACTGTATCTTTCTTTTTTTCTGGTTCAATAAAAAAGAAAATACATTTCCTTCTAAAGTATCTTTTAATTTTCAACTTTTAAAGCAAGTCTCTCCTACTTGATGTCCAGATGGCTTTACATTCCAGAATATAAAATCCATACTCTTCTGTTACCTTCTTCGGAAGATAATTTTCTCCCAATCCTCCTGGATATCCTTGGATAGGGACACACACGTGCGCACATGTGCATCTGTGTATTTGCCCATACCCACGTGCACGTATATTAAAACCCTGGCTTAGGTCAGGTTGCCTGGAGCAGAGCCTGAAGCAGGGACAGCCTGAGTGGGCTCCCTGGGAAAGGGAGTCAGAGAATAGAGGGCAAAGAAGGGCTTGGGCAAGGATTGGTCTCAAATGGAGCATGAATTATACCTCACAATTACCCATTCTTGAGGCAAGGGGGCTGGCCTTTGAACCCCTGTAGGTGAGTGCTGGGCTGTCCTGGGATCTGGTGGGATGGGCAAACTGCTTCCACTGAGCTGAGAAGCTGCTGCCCCTGAGCACCCAGAAGGTGACTGCGTCACTGGGTCCACCAGAGAGAAACACATTTGCATTCAGATATGTGCTGACACCTGCATTTGCATACACATGAACATATCATACACATCACATATGGGGACAGGGAAATACATGCACACACTCGTGTTCATGTAAATAAACGCATGTGATTAATGCATATGGGCACGCACTAATCTACCACCCAGCTCATCACACGTGAGTGGAAACAAACCTTAATACACTCTCCTGGCTGGACCTAGAGTGTAGAGACCAGTTTGCCTCTCAGGCAAGTTAAAGCCTGGCTTTGGCACAATAGGCACGTGGGAAGTGTGTTCAGAAACAAGGGACTTCTCTTAAAAACTCAGACTGAAGTGGGGAGAGGGCCCTTTGGACTGGCTGGATTCTGGGTTCCAAATAGAGACCCGAGGGTTCGCTGGTTAGCTTCTTCAGATATCCTGACCACACCTGGAGATGACCCGTGTCTATGCTTCCCCAGTTGAGAACTGTCCCGTGCTGCTCCATGTCAGAGTGTTTAATTTGGCACAGTGCAGGGAAAATCCCTGCGGGGAGGGCCTTCCTGGGGGATGACTTTCCCTACACTGTTGCCATCATTAGAGCAGGGATGCTGAGCCCAGGGAAGCAGGCAGCTGCTACTCCTTTGTCTCCAAACACCATGGGGGCTGCCTGCTCTGACCTTTGGGGAGCTCCTGGGCTGCAGTCCATTGAGGAAGGTGACAGTATCATTTGCAAGTTTCACCTCACTGGGCACAGGGCTTTTTGCCCAGATGAGAAGTGCCCACAGGCAGGAGGGAGAGAAACCAGAGCAAGGAACTGAGCCGCGGGCCACAGCCACCACTGCAGATGGAGCCCTCCCCCTCCCCCAGCAAAACAGAAAAGGTTCTCTGCAGAAAAGCTCTTGGCAAATCAGGCCAACAGTTTTTATAACTGCTGCCCTGTGCTCCTGGGCCAAAAAAAAAGAGAGAGTGAGTGAGAACAATCTTTTAATGACATTGCTTTTTTTTTTTTTTTAAGGCAAGAAAAGTCACAGTAAACTAAAAACCTGACTTCTTAGGGAAACTCTAATAGGTTGTAGCTTAAGAGGCAAGTAAACCCACCTTTTTGTGTGTTGTGTGTGTTTGCTGTTGCTGTTGTTTTGAGTTGAGATCCCAGTCCTGATGCATTTAACAGTAAATAACTAATTTCCACCTCGCCCTGAACTACAGAGTAAAAGAGCAGAAACTCACCAAGTGAGCCCAGGAAAGCCCTAAGGACCCAGATTCCCAGAAATGCCACTCAGAACAATGGAGAGAAAAGCAAAGCAAAACTTACACACAGCAAAACATTCCTGAATGCCCTGAAAGAGAATTTAAAACCTGGGGGGAGGGGGCAAGGGTGCCTTTTATTATTGTTATTATTATTTCTTTACTTACTCATTTACTTATTTATTTTAGGTGCACAGGGAAGTGTGTCTTCTCGTAAGTCAAGAAGCAGCAGCAGCCTTTCCAAGATTGGAGGTTTTAAGCCGAAATGGCCGCCACTGTGCACGGGCACACGGACACACAGGCATGTGCACACACAGACACACACACACGCGCGCACGTATGCATCCCACAACACTTCCAGTCCAGCTGATGGTGACTTTTTGATGGATATCTGTAAACAAATTCATTCAAAAGAGCGGTTATTCCCAGCAGCCCATGAGGTCCCTCTTGAATTCATCCTCTTGGGGGGAGGCATGTACCGAAACAGATGCCCCAAAGGGAAGGGAAAAGAACAGAAAGTGAAATTCTTGTGTTTTTATTGTATCCCCTTGCCAGTTGCTCTTTAAACAAATTATCTGGGATTTAAACACATTCTCTCTCTCTCTCTTTCTGTCTCTCTCTCTCTCACACACACACAGGCTGCATTGTCCTTGTTTGTTTGCAAACAGTCCAGAAGTTCAGGGTCCCATGTCCCGCTGGCTCCTTCTCAAAGTGCCTGTAAGGGAGTAAATTTCTACCACCTGGACCTGACAATGTCATTCTTATGGCTTAAAAAAATAAAATCAGGTGCACTAACCTACAGTAAAGGGAAAGAAAGAGAAGTGATTCCATTATTAACTTACCCAAGGTGCAGACACAGGGAAAACGAGGGAGTGAGCTTGGCAGCAATGTAAGATTACAGGGGTGGTATTAACATCCTCTGAATGTCCCGCTTTAAGCCTTTTAAAGAGGCAATTTTGCACAGTGAGTAGAATTAGTCCTCTCCATGATCAAGATTTTGTTCACTCTATCAGTGAAAATAATGTGGCCCCTGGCCCACTGGAAATTACGGGCTCCATTAGGAAGAAAAGAAATGACTTACTGAGCAGCAAATTCTCTAAATTTGTAATTCAGATCTTTCGTGCAGGCCTGAAAGCTGGTCAGGATCCAGCCCTTTGCATAAATTGGTTTTCTGGGAGTTTAACTCTTTAGGCTCTGTGATCCTTGTCTAGAAAGGCACTCAAAGTAACACCTCTCCATCCTGCGGCCCTTTAACTAACCGTAGCAGAAGGAGCAATCCATAACTTCACAGAAGGAGAATAATAATAATGCTTAGATTATCACACATTCAAGTTTATAAAATGCTTTCTGAATACAATATGTCATTTAAAGCTGGATGTCCCTAAATGAATGTAATAGCTTCTTTTGTTACATTTCACTGGGGATGGAGGCAGGTGGTAGAGGGGAACTGGTATGTACCTGTATGGATTTTTTGTGAATTTTTTTTTTTTTTTTCAAAATGAGCACTTCTTGGCAAAATGGCCCCCAGCTGCCTTTCTGGGAAGGATTGCGGGGAAGGGCCTCGTTCCTCACGTGATTGACAATCAGGGAAGCACGTGTCCGTCCAAATGCGGCCACAAGGGGGCGCTCCAGGACCTGGGGTTCTGCAATCTCCAGCCAAGGCCTTTCCCCCAGATTGATTCCCTGACCAGGAAACTGGGCCAAAGCTGCCGGGGAGGGTTTGCTGATTAACTTCTAGAAAGCAGTCAGGTTTGATGAGACATAGAACAAGAAGGCCAAGCTGGGCGGGTCAGTTGCCTTCTAGCCCTGCCTTCCAAACATCAGTGAGGTTAGTTGGTTGTTTTTTTTTCCATTCTAATGCACTTCATCTTGGAAGATGCTCAAGAAAGACTGTGTGATTGCAAAACGTTAAATTGGTGTCACTAAAGAGCATGTATATGTCTTTCTTACTGGTCCGTCTCCAGGAAGAGGGCAGGTGACTTAGGCTCCAAGATTCCTCCCTCAATAATGGGATCAGAGATGCCAGCAGGGGAGGTGCTGGGCGCCTGTAGTGAGCTGGTGCTGGTACTTCACGAGCACCTAGGACATGAGAGCTGGTCTATGACAGGGAACTTTTAGCACCAAGTAACAGAAAACCCCTGCTCAGATTGGCTAATAACAGTAACAATAAGGATGTTTACAATTTCGGATAATACCTGTTATGTAACAGCTTTGGCTTTGACTCTCCAAGACTCCATCCTGGCTAACAATCATGACGAGGAAGTTGTCGTTTCCTATAACAGATGTTAAGTCACAACCTGACTCTGATTCTCCGACACTCTGCCATGTTCCGTGGATTTGACTTCATCCTAAAACTGGTGGTAAATGGTGGCTGCAGTTCCAGGCAGAGGGCTTATTGGATTGTCACGATCAGTTTTGATGGCTCATTCTGGGGACATCGGTGTTGAGAAGGCAATACAATGTCGCAGAAAGTAGCAAAGCCATTATTAATAACATCTGTGTTGTTAAGGTTGGCCATTCCCCAAATCGAACACATCCCTTCAATTCAGGTTGATGGGATTTGCATAATGATGGCACCTGGCCTCCAAAGAAGGGCTGTTAGACTGAGTTTATCAAGTTTAGGACCTTCTTGTCTGTCTCCTCCATCATTCCATCATCAGTGTCTAGCTCAATACCTGGACACTGGAGATATTTGATAAATAATTGGCATGGATGAATTGTTGGAAAAATATTCTGTGGCCACACCCATTAGAAGTGGGTTGCCTCATCCTCTGGCGTAGGCTTGTTTTAGCCTCAAACATTTGATCACGCTAATCAGACATCCACCCTCCCCAGGTGACCAGTCCAAGCATCTTCCCAGGATCAGAGTCACCAGCATCACCTGAGAACATATTAGGAATGCAAGTTCTCTAATCCCCACTGAAGACCCACTAGGTCAAAAAAACTTGGAGTAGAACCTGGTACAATCTGTGTTCTAACAAGCCCTCCAGGTCTCCTGACACAGGAGAAAGTTTGAAAACCGCTGGGCCAGGTGGACCTTGCCCCTCGCTGAACACCAGCTAAGCTTTTGGTCCAGAGACTGGCCCTGAAGATGCACAGGATGGAAAATGAAAGCTAACCCCGAATCTTACTATATGCCAGGCAACGTCATCACATGACTTAACCTTACTGCTGACCATTCGACGGATGGGGAAACTACCGCTCAGAGAGAGAAAGCGGCTTTGCTCAAGGACACACCTGGCAGGGCCAAGGTGGAAACCCAACGGAAGCTCTTAAAAGCTTGCTTTCATGTCTGTGGGGGGACAGGCAGGCGGAAGGGCAAGAAGACAAGGGAGGAGAAGCAAAAGCGGGATGTCGTGGGACTCAAGAGGAAGGCCCTGCTAGAAGACCGGGGGAGGCTGGTTGGTCTTTAGCTACAGCACAAAGAATGAATAAGGGGGTGCTCGAAGGAGGGCCCAGCAGAAGAGCCAGTGCTCAGATGTGGAGTCAACAGAAAGAATGTCAAGAGGTTCAGCAGAAATGGAGGAGGCCGTGGGGCTACCCCAGACGAGGATCGAAGCTAGAGAGACAGCCCGGAGCAGGTCACAGAAGACACAGAAGTCAGGGAGAAGAGTCAGTTGTAAGAAGTGTACACTGTCTTCTGAGGGCAGTGGGAACCATGGAAGAGATGCGAGCTGGAGGACAGAGTACTTAAATGTTTATTTCCAAATGTCGTAAATGTGGATTTGGAGTTTGGTCCCATTGTCACCCAGATGATTCACACCCAGGGCCCAAGGCTGTGAGATCTTGAACAAATCACTGTGCCTCTCAGAGCCTTAGATTATTCCTCTGTAGGATGGGAATGTTCATGGCCTTCGGGGAGAAGGATAAATGAGACTTAACTAAGTAAAGTGTCCTGCAGGTGCTAAGTGCTCGGGGAGCTTCCTGGTGAGGTGCAGATGACACTGGCCTGAGGTAGAATGGACATCTTCTCTATCATGGGCAGAAAGGCCACCCAATCTTTGGGACACCCTTAAACTTTGCCCCAACCTCTCCTCATCCACGTAAGCAGTTGGCAGGTGGTTCATCCTTAGAAAAGAGTAAAGAAAGAAGATGAAGGAAAATGTTGACTTTCCCTTATGTTTATCTCATTCTAAAGAAAAGCAGAGTTTCGGGCGGCGCCTGTGGCTCAGTCGGTAAGGCGCCGGCCCCATATACCAAGGGTGGCGGGTTCAAGCCCAGCCCCAGCGAAACTGCAACAAAAAATAGCCGGGCATTGTGGTGGCTGCCTGTAGTCCCAGCTACTCGGGAGGCTGAGGCAAGAGAATCGCTTAAGCCCCAGGAGTTGGAGGTTGCTGTGAGCTGTGTGAGGCCACGGCACTCTACCGAGGGCCATAAAGTGAGACTCTGTCTCTACAAAAAAAAAAAAAAAAGAAAAGCAGAGTTTCTGGAGAAGAGACTTGGGTTTCCCTTGACTTTCCTTGGTCGAATTTACTTATAGTAGTAGCCAGGTTGCCATGAGAACAGATGCCCTGGGCACCACCCCATCGCTCTGCAGCCCACCTGAGTTTCCCGGCAGCCCTGGCAGCGTCCCACCTCACAGGCCCCTCTGCTTTGCTTTTCTGCATGGTAGCTTTCTGCAGGGCCCATGACAGCTGCTCAGTCCACCTGCAGGGCGTTCTGGAACAGCCAGAAGTTGTCCGTCTGCAGAAACAGCCCCCAACCCACGAGGGAAGGCAGGTGGTACATGAATGTCTCTGCCTCTCCACTTCAGGGGGACTTCCTCAGTGGAACAACCTAGAGGGGTCTCCTACCTGCTCCCATGAGTGTCCTCAGCAAGACTGAATCGTAGTCCCCTGCAGGAGGGACGCACTCATGAATGTACCCTCCCTCATTCTGCTTCCTGGGATCACTTCCCCAATCAATCCCCTGTGCTCAAGTTCTTGTCTCAAGGCCTGTGACTTAGGTACAAATGTCTGTGTCTCGCGTAAGGTCCCCTCAGGAAAACCTAGCCTGGGCTAAGTAATTTAATAGAGGAAATTGCTTGTGGACACTGGTGTTAAAGGTGCTGGAAGACTTGAAATGGCAAGCATAGGGCAGAGATTAGAGGGAGGAATCGATTAGAAACAGATTAGAAAGGCAAGTGGCATTGAAGATAGCCACGGGGAAGAGGCAATGTTGGGCTGGGGAACCTGGTGGAGATGGGGCACCCGAGGCTGCCTGAGAGCAGCTAGAACGCAAGGAGCTCTGGGAAGCATTGCCTTTCTGTTGAACGGAGGGGGCCAGTGCCTCCCTCAGCCTGAGCCTAATCAGAAGCCAGTTGGCAATGAAAGCCAGGAAGGGAAGCTTGGAAAGGGGTCCAAGGGCAAACAGCCAAATGCCCAGCACAGTTGGGCGTGCTTTGAGGGGAAAGAAGGATCAGAGCAGCCTCAGTTAGGGTCTAAATCTAAATGAATGAACATATATGTTATGGTCCTGGTCACAGCCCTGTCAGCTTCTTTATCTTCAGAACAGAGAGCAGTGGAGAAAAACACAGGCTCTGGGTCCAAATAGCCTTGGCTGTGATCCCAGTTCTGTTCCTTGTGGGCCATGTAGCCTTGACCAAGTTATCCCACTTCTTCAGGCCTCAGTTCCACATCCGGAAGATGGAGTCTTTGCCCTGGGGATTTAATGACAGGACATTTCTTATGCAGGACAGTTAGCACCATGCCAGGCACATAATTCCATCTAATAACCATTCATGTTTATGGAAACATCTTGAGTGTCAAGGCCATCAGCCCGTTCAAATTCCTGCTGGAACTTACTGTTTCTCCTCTTTCCATGCAAACCCCCAATTCAGTGTCTAGAATCTGCCTTCTGTCCCTACTTTCCTCTCTACCTCGTCACTTTAAAAAAAAAAAAGAAAGAAAAAACTTTCCACTTTCACAAAGGTCCTGCCAGAACTGAGGGGAACAGCCTCTCTCCTCCCCTCTGGGTTCACAACCCTCACCCCCTCCCTATCTCTTCTGACCAGTTGTTCACAAGTAGCTGAACAGTTTTGAGAATACAAAAACAGGAAATTATGCTCCAGTCCTAAAACTAAAAAACTCATGTGCAAATCCTTCAGCGGACAAATTTCTTCAGCTCTCAAAAACCAGGGCCTTGAAAAATCAGGTCCCATGGCCAAGATCTCTGGATTTGCTTAATCATTTCCTTTGCAAATGTATAACCTCTTTGACTGCGAAGAAGAGATGGTGAGAAAGGGGGAGGCGGGAGTTGAAAATATTTTAAGTCAACCACAAGACACGACAGGAAATTCTGGATTGGGGGAGGGGCCATCTTTCTTTAATCCCTCCGTGGCAGAGCAGCCTGAGATAGCAATTCTAGAAAACTGTTTATTGTCCAAGAAATGGGCATTCTAGGATCTTCTTTTTCTGTCCACGCTGACCAGAGGAAAACATAGCAGGTTCTGAGGCACACACACCCCCACCCCCGTCTGACACTTTAGTTGATTCTTGTAGCAAACATTTGCTGAATTCCTGCCCATCCCCCCCCCACACACACACACACACACACACTGAAAGCCAAATAGGGCTCCCCACAGGCTCCCTGTTTTCCAACTGACACTGACCAAGCTAAGGAACCTTAAGTTAAGGAGGCCATGAAGAATCTGAAGTGGGTGATCTAAAGTTCTTTTATTTTTATTTTATTTTATTTTATTTTGGCCGGGGCTGGGCTTGAACCCACCACCTCCTGCATATGGGGCTGGCGCCCTACTCCTTTGAGCCACAGGCACCACCCATAAAGTTCTTTTATTATTAAAATCCCTGAAAGGCAGAAAGAACTGGCTTCCTTTGCCTTTCCTTCTCACACGCTGATTTTTTTTCTCTAGCAAATCAGAGCAATGTACTTTTAAAGGTAGGTCCCTGTTATTAGTAGTGGTTTTTATTTGAAACTTGGGAGCAACCAATTTATTTTGATTCAGCATATGGAATGGAATAGAATAAAAAAAATAGAATAGAATAGAGCAGAACAGTTCACGATGTATCAGTGGTAATATGGGTAATATTGATTAGTGTGAGGTTTGTTTTGATTTTATGAGCATGTGTGTATAGAGTCGAGATATATTCCTTAGTATGATTTGTAACAAGAAAACGTTAAAAGTTCCTAGTCTTGGGGCGGCGCCTGTGGCTCAAGGAGTAGGGCACCGGTCCCATATGCCAGAGGTGGCTGGTTCAAACCCAGCCCCGGCCAAAAACCACAAAAAAAAAAAAAAAAAAAGTTCCTAGTCTTTAGTATAGTGTAGAGGCTGCAAGTATGGGAAATGGAGTCTCCTGGTAGGGTTTGAACCGCCACCTGCCACCTGCTAGCTGTGTGAGTTTGAACAGGCTGAGTAAGTTCTCAGAGCTGTGTGAGGTTGGACAGGCTGAGTAAGTTTTCTGGACGTCAGTTACAGCAGGGAAGTACTGTACAATAAAGAAAAATATCAAATCCATGTTGGATATGACAGTCTCTGATTTTCAGAGGGGGCCTTCCTGTCCCTACATCTTTCCTTTGGTTTATCTTCTAGAATCTACTCCTCTTAAGTAAACTACTCCTTCTATCTTAACCTCTCCTCCTCTGAATTTCCCTCATTCCCTCAACCTCCAGTTATTAGCTCCAACATCAGTTGGATAAAACCAAAGCCAGGTAACATGTAAAACTCCTTTCCAGAAAAACATAGCTAAATGGCTAGTTGCAGGCTATCTCACCAATGTGCAACTGCAAAGGCTAGAAAAGGAAACATTGCCAGGTGGCCTAGAAGGGAGACGTGATGCTCGCCTTCAACTACAAGCAACAACAAAACTGACAATTAACTTTTCAGCAGAACTGATAGATACCAGATGACGACATCCTTTAAAAATGAAAGAGAGAGAAAGAAGGAAGAAAGAAGGGAGGGAGGGAGACAGGGAGGGAGGGGAAAGAAAGAGAAGAAGGCTAGAAAGAAGAGAGAAAAAAAACGAAAGAACAAAATGAGTTGAAAGAAATAATGGCCAACCTATAATTCTACACCTAGTAAAAAATAGCCATTAAAATTGAAGATGAAATAAGTATGTTTTCAGACAAACAAAAAACTAATTATTATTAGCAGACCTTTACTAAAAGAAATACTAAAAGAAGTCACAACACCCAGCTATTCTTTTTTTTTTTTTTTTTGCAGTTTTTGGTTGGGGCTGGGTTTGAACCCGCCACCTCCGGCATGTGGGGCCGGTGCCCTACTCCTTAGAGTCACAGGCACAGCTCCACCTGGCTATTATTTTTTAGAGATGAGGTCTCCCTCTGGCTCAGGCTGGTCTCAAACCTATGAGCTCAGGCAATCTATCCACCTCAGCCTGCCAAGTGCTGGGATTACCGTGAGCCACAGCACGGGCAGAATGATTCTTTTAAAATGTGAATCAGATCACCTGACCACCCTTCCTGTGGAGGTGGCAGAGGAGTTTGCATGCTACAGAGTCACCCAGCTCAGAGATGATGGAGTTTGACTGAGGCACGGCCTTGGGAGAGACTAGATCCTGGGGCTGTTGGGAAGCCAGGGAGGGCGGGATTTGCTGTTGGACTGGACGTGGGCAGGAGGGAGAGAGAGGAGCTGAGGTTGGTGGTGAAGGACTCAGTGCTCTGAAGTCCAGGCTGACTGTCTCATGCTGTGTCCTTAGCATTTTGGAAAGGTAGGGGTGTGTGTGTGACGCCATCAGTCAGACCATAGTCAGGGGTATTTGCATATGTGAGTCAACCTGGGAGTGAACCTGTGTCCAACTGAACGTGAAGCGATGACTCAAACTTGGTTTCCAGAATATTCCCAGGGTGAAATAATTTCCTGTGTCTATCACTGCCTTCTCAGTTTAGTGTTAGCTTGTCTTGTGGACTGAGACGGCATCACCAGTTTCAATTCAGAATGGTGAGCACACAGGAAAAAGGTCTAGGGAAGCCCTGGGGAGCTGACAGATGCCTCAGAGAAAATGAAGCGTTCAACATTCTCTCCTTTCAGTGGCGCCTGTAGCTCAAGCGGCTAAAGCACCAGCCACATACACTAGAGCTGGTGGGTTCGAATCCATCCTGGGCCTGCCAAACAATGACAACTACAACCAAAAAATAGCCGGGCGTTGTGGCGGGCGCCTGTGGTTTCAGCTACTTGGGAGGCTGAGGCAAGAGAATTGCTTAAGCCCAGGAGTTGGAGGTTGCTGTGAGCTGCAATGCCACGGCACTCTACCCAGGGTGACAGCTTGAGGCTCTGTCTCAAAAAAAACCTCTCTCCTTTTATATAAGAGGGGGATAGATTGATTTATTTATCAACTGATTGAGTATTGCCTGTGAGTCCAGGGCTGGGGGGAGTAGTAAACGAAACCAGCAGAGAACATTCTAGTCTAATGGGAGACTTCTCCAAAAGGCCCAAAGAAAACTCCTCCCACACAAATCAATATGAGTATTTGGATGTACTCGTTAACAAAAACAATAAATTCGCCCGCAGTAGATGGAAGGGATGATATAAGGAATGAAAGATCTCAGCAGATCTGATTAAATCTACAACTGGCTCTAAAAAGCTGTAAGGAGAATTTTTCCGCTACACACTATGTTTTGTAAAGCAGCGACCTCCGAATCTTATGCCATATTGGTTGGATAAATTTCTTCCTTGTGGTGCTAGGAAAACAGGGAGGGTGAGTCACAATCACCTGCTGGGGGATAACTCTTCCTCCACTAGAGGAACTTCCCTAGCGATGCGGAGGCGGTGGCTGCGCCTTGGTGCTCACACCTTACAGCAGTGACAGGGGATGGAGAGCCTCTCAATCCAGGGCATGGTCTCCAGAGCCAGGGAGCCCTGGACATGAACAGCCACTTGCCACCTGGTGACGACAGGCACGTTCCTAACTGTTCCAGACAGGTTCAGTCCTGGGTCTACTTACCTGCAAAGTCCTGGAGCTTCGATACATGATGTTCCATTGTCCATGCTGGTTCTTCTTTTTTTTTTGGATTATTTTGTTTAATGTGTAAAATACTTTTACCTCCAATAGTTAGAGGTAAATGGTGTTTTTGCTAAGTGTGATAAAATGATAGTTCACAACTGCCTTTAATGCACCCTTTGGGGCAGGCATCCTTCTAGAATCTCTTTCCTATCTTATTTTATACTCACAATCTTCTAAGCAGTATAATCGTCCTCATTTTATACATAAGAAAATGAAGGATCAGAAGGATTACACAACTTGCTCAAGAACAACAGTAAACTCTTCAAGAAAGCAGTATGTTACTTTGGTTTCTATCAAAACGTTTCTAAACATTTTAGGCTGGTTCTTCTTCGGTGTTGGTTGATTGCAAAGTTCATTGGAAGTGAAAAGAGGAAACAGGAAGGCCGTCACTTAGAGAGGGATGGCTTGGAGGCTTGGATGAGTGTGGTTGCTGAAGAAGTGGTGGGGAGTAGCTGTTTTTAGGTTTTATTTGAATAAAACATGACAGAATCATGTAATCCACGTGAGATCTGATCGCATACTGTCAAAAGGAAGGCAGGGCATGCTGCCTGGAAGGGAGTTGCGCTCATTCATTCATGGCCTCCATTAGGAACCAATCTGGAATTTGGAGGCTTTGCTTCTCAAAGGAAAATTTGCAGATTCAAAAGAGCATTCTCCCCAAATTGTCCCTGCTCATTTTATCACCTGAATTATAACCATAAGGTAGAGTGAGAAGAAAAAAATCAGACAATCTGAGAATCAAAGGATTGGTTCAGTGATTCCTCAGAAGAACCCCAGGAGGTAGGAATTTCTCCACGCCCTTTTTCCACATGAGAAAACGGCGGAGGCGCAAGGAAGTTACAGAGTTTGCCAGAAGCCTCGGAACCGTTAAGCAAAAGAGCAAGATGCCAAAATCCAAGTTTACTGGCCTCGTCATCAGCCCACACTGGCTCCTGCCACACTGGGGATGGGAGGAGTCCTCTGCGTGTGACATTGCTCCTTCACCATCACCCTCCGAGACAGGGCCACATGTCTGTTACCAGCTCTGTGGCTCCTGCTCATTTAGAGATCTGTGTTTTCTTTTGAAAACTTAAGAGCCCTTTGAGTTAGGAGTGGGGAAGAGTTGACTTTTGTCACCCAGGGCTGGAAAATGTGACTATTCTAGCTCCTTTCAACTGTGTGAAGTCTGATATTTGATATTTGGGCAAAAGGGGGGCTGGGGGGCTCCGGAAGACCAAGCCCTGGCGGCTTGGGGCCTGCCTGCCTCCTTGCCAAACAGGCATCTTCCTGGCTGTCTTCCCTCATAAATGATTTTCAAACTACAGTTTTAAAAACAGTTCCTTTGGGACAATTATAAAAACAATCATGTATTTGATAGAAAATTGTTGTGTTGACAGAAATGCATGAAAAATAAAATCACCAATTTCCCCATCGGAGAGAACCACTGTTAACATCCTAAGTGCTTTTCTTATTTTTTTCTTATGCATAAATACTATTTTGTAAGCATTCGACCACATAAAAAGTTTTGTAGCGTGTATTTTTTAACATTAAGTATTGTATTACCAACATGTTCCCATGTTTTAAAATGTTTTTAAAACTTGGAAAACATGATTTTTAATAGCTACCTAGTGGAATACCCCTTTTACAATATTTAATTATTGGTGGAAATTCTTTTGTAACCTACTTAACGCAACATTTTCCCCCATATAAATGTTTAGCCTTTACACAAGGATCATGATTCAAACCCACCAATCGCACCATTTTGGTTTCCCCCTGAACTTCCTTCTAGACTTTTCTCTATCCAAAGAGTTGGAATGCAAGTTACAGGAGTGATCCCAGCTCAGAAGCAAGTTTCACTGCTCTCCTGTAGATGCAGCACCCTCTAAGGAGACCCCAAATGCTTTTTTTGGGAGCTTTTGGGTCACTCCAGTTAAAAACAAACCAATAAAGAAGATTCCGGTGACTGTCTTCCCCCAAGACCCCAAGGTCTCTGCAGCCTGTCCCTCTTTCTCCTCATTTACCTTCTGCATGTTGTAATCTATTTTCCTCTCCCAACACTCTGCTGAAACAACCCTTGCAAAATGCCAACTCTATTGTTGCATGCTTTGAACTTGAACTTATTTTTATTTAATAATTGCTTAAGTGATACAGAAATGCATTTTCTCAGTTAAAATAATAAAGGACAACTTGAAGGTAAAAGTTAATAAATCTCTCCCGCCCCCTTAAACACTTATTCTCAATCTTGGAAACTTTCCCCTTTAACAAGGACATGGAGTGTTAGGAGTGTGATAGGCAGATGGGCGTTCTTGAATATTCTTCAGATCTAGTTTCTACTGGTACAGGGATGGAGGGATAGAAAGGAAGAGAGAGAACACACTACGTATTGTTTGTTTTATTTGGAAGTTTTTCCAGCAGATCTTCTTTGGGTCTCCACGGAACACATACGCCATGATTTATATACTTATAACTCTGCTGACGGATAGTTGGCTTGTTTCTAGTTCTTCACTATGAAAAACAGTCATACGGCAAAAGGCACCCTTTTTTTCTTACAGTTTCTCTGTGCCCTCGTGTGAGAATTTCATTTCTTAGAGCAGATACAGAGGGTTGTTCTTGCAGCCCACTGAGCGCACACTTTTTCCTTTAAACATTAACAGGCACTGACAAATCCACCCTCCCCCCCCCCCCCAATGTAGCAGCACAAATTTACATGAACCACCCATTTCAACCTTTGTGCCACTGGCTCCGCAGGGGCCTGGTAAGGCAGGCTCTAGGCCCCTGGTTTCTTCTGCCACTTCTTCCTTGGTTTTTCCTTTCCCCCAGCCCATCTTTTCTAAATCCCCCTTGCAATCTTCCTTTGCCTCATCTGTCCTGAAATGTGGTTGTTGCCTGGAATTCTTCTTGCCCTGCCAGGAAAGATCTTGTATATTCCTACAACTTGCACAACCAGTTCCTTCCAGGTCACAGACAGAAATACTTCCAAGCCAGGCAGGGAAAAGAAACACCAGAGAGTCCAGATACACTACCCCCCCACCCCCACCAAATCCCCAAGCCCCAGCCCTGTTCCCAGCAACAGCTGTAGTTGCCTAACACGCTCAGATTTTTTTTTTTCCTAAAAAAGGAGGTGAAAAATCTCGATTTGAATGCAAATGTTCACATTTTTTAAGAGCTAGAAATTAATTTAAAAGAATTTTTTTTTTTTTTTGCAGTTTTTGGCCAGAGCTGGGTTTGAACCCACCACCTCTGTCATATGGGGCTGGTGCCCTACTCCTTTGAGCCACAGGCGCCAGCCATTTAAAAGAAATTTTAATCCCCGTGAGTGATCAACAAAACACACTTGTGGGGTAGATTCAGCTGCCAAGATGCTGTAACTTCTGCCCTAAACAAAATCACTCCCTTCCTCAAATCCTCCTCTTTCTAATAACTCCACTCAGACATGAATCTTGTGGTTCCACCTGAGAAATTGTCCCAGAATTCAGTCCCCCCTTGAGTCCTCACTGTCGTTGCCTTAATTCCAACTCTTGTCAAATCGTATCCTGACTGTGGCCAGAACATTCTAACTGGCTGTCCCGCCATCAGGTGATGCCAACCCCACCTGCCTTGTCCTCTCCATTCTCAGCATCCTCGCCATGGCCGGGGAGACTTTGTCAGAGGAGGAGAGAAGAAAGAAGAGGGAACATTTCTGTCCTCCCCTGATGTCAACTGTGGCCACCTTCTCTCAGAACTTGACCCAGCACTATAAAATGTGGTCCAACATTACCAAATCAGATTTCACATAATATTGGGATTTTTCTGGAAATACCTGGCTGGGCCTGGCTGGCAGTACCGAGCCATTAGTCTTCCGCAGAATCTGTCCTCTGGAGCTGACTAGGAATCATCACCGTGGGAATCAGAGGTTTTGTCCTTTCTCCCTCCGTTCTTTCCCTGGCCAGCCTCATGCACTGAGATGACTGCCTAACTCTGAAGAGTTTGCCACCCCTGAACCACAGGCCAAAATACAACCTGTTAATATGCACATTGAACCCTGCACAACTGGCCCGTCTGTCCCACTGTAATCTCTACTCCCAGCCGTCCCCTTCATCCCCAGCCTTTCACCACTGATCGTTTCTGTCTCACACAGAAATCGTTTCAGACCTGAACCTAACGTCCACTCAAAAGCCATGGCTGTTTTAGTTACTAAAATCAAGAAAGACACACTCCATTCTGAGAGGTCTTCCCTTTGGCTCAATAAATCTCTCTTCACATCACTAATGAAGTTGAACTTGCTCTAGACAGTGCATTTCAGGTTTAAGAAACTATGAGTGGAGCTCTTTATTTAGTCCTCAGGAGTACACTGCTCAGCTCAGAGTCTAATAGAGGGTGACTGAATTGCTGATGGACAGAGACACACCTAATTCATCTAAACCCCCAGCAGAAGGGTAGTGAAGATGTCCAGTAAGAACTGCTCTTGTTCTAGGAGAACTCACACATGCGCACACATCCCCTTAACTGTTTCCCTTGACATACACATGGAATTATAGTCATTGTTTTGCCCCACGGTAATTCATTACAAATAGAAGTTGCTCACGTAAATGATTTGAGATAGGATTTTTGCAACACTTAATAAAAATTTTAGTTTTCTGTTGTTTTGTTTTTTGAGACAGGGTCACCCAGGTTAGAGTGCAATGTCATCATGATAGCCCAATGCAATCTCAAACTTCTTGGCTTAAGGGATCTTCCTGCCTCAGCCTCCCAAATAGCTGGGGCTACAGGCCTGCACCACCATACTAGGCTAAGCTGTTGTTGTTTTTCCGTTTGTTTGTTTTGGTGGAGATAGAGTCTTAAACTCCCAGCCTCAAGCAATCCTCCTCCCTCCATCTCCCAAAGTACTGAAATTACAGAGCCACCTCACCCAGCAAAAATTTTAGTTTTTTGTTTGTTTTATATTAAGAGCCTTTGAAACGCCTACCCATTATGGAGTTTCCTTTCTTCCTTAGCATTTTATTATTATTATATTTTTTAGAGTCTCACTTTGTCACCTCGGTAGAGTGCCGTAGCATCAGAGCTCACAGCAACCTCCAGCTCTTGGGCTTAGGTGATTCTCTTGCCTCAGCCTCCCAAGTAGCTGGGACTAGAGGTGCCTGCCACGGTGCTCGGCTATTTGTTGCAGTTTGGCAGGGGCCGAGTTTGAACCCACCACCCTCGGTATATGGGGCCGGCGCCCTACTCACTGAGCCACAGGCGCCGACCCCGCGTTTCAACTTTAGTGGAGATGAAAACTACATTTCCCAGCCTCCTTTGCAAGTCGGAGTGGCCACTTAACAGACCTCTGGCCAATGAGATGTCACTAGGACAAACATGCTCCTTAAAGGTGGGCGTGGTCCCCTGTGAGGGTCCTCTTGCCCTTCTTCCTTCTTGCTACCTGAAATGCTGTGTGACTATCAGAGAAAGACCAAAAAAGTCTGGTCTTAAACAATCCACACCACATCAACACCAGCTGCTACCTACCTCTGGATTTTACACAGAATGGAAAAAAATAAATCTAATCTAAACCGCCACTATTTGGATTTTCCATTCTAGGTGGGTAAACTATATTCTATTCAAGGTAGCTTTGAACTGCTGAAAAAAAGAACACATTTTCCACATTGTGTAGCCCATTAAAAATCACAGGAAAGTACTAGTTACATGATAGCTGCGAATAACATGATTATATTCATATTATCTCGAAATTCTTAATGTGCTATTAGACCATTTTCTGCCTTTTGGCCCAAAGACAACCCAACATAAAATGTATCAACCACACACATAAAAACAGCAATGTGGAGACCTGAACCATCTGCAAAATTTAAATTCAAAGTTTTATTTCATTTTGGCTGAAAACAAGATGTTCCTTCCGGGAGTGGGAGGCCCTCAACCTGAATGTGCCTCCAATGGCCTTCTGGAATTTTCTGTAATCTTCTTTCCTTAATACATTCAAGACAGCTCCACAAATCACCAACAGTTTATAATAGCCCTATTGTTTCTGGGCTAAATCAGGGATGCAACACTGGCCAGTAGCTGTATCTATGGATTATCTGAATAATTGCTTCAATTCCCTGCTTGTTGCCGAGTGAGTACAGGCCTGACCTCCAGGCATGGCTGAACATTACTCAGAGCCAAACTGAGAGTTTCAACACTAAATGTGACAATGTGTGCTATATCTGTTTGCTCGCTAGCAGATTATTCAAATACCATCCAGCTGAAGTCAAGTTGTCCCTGAGCCCGCTGAATCTTTGCCCCTAAGGTCCCTGTAGAAGCCCCTTGAAGAGCTTCCTTTGCTGTTTTGTAATCTCTTTTCTCAGTGAATATGTGATGATTGGATGTTTTCAGCCCAATTCTTTTCTCCTGCCTCATGTCCCCTGGAGATCCCGATGTCTCCTTATAAAAGCCATGTGGGTCTTATCTCTTCCCGCGCAGTTGCTAAAACCAGAAAGCAGCCTGGAAAACATTTTCCCCCACTGTACTGTTTTTCATCCTTTCTTTCTGACATCTCCAGATAACTTGTAAGCATATCGTCTTTTGCTATTTGCTGCAGGCCCACTGAGTATTGGGGACTTAATGACATCACCCAGGCATTTATAATTAGAAACAAAAATGCCTCTTTCAAAATCTGTAATGCCGAGAGGGAAAGAAATTGTCAGAAGTTGCTGGTGAAACCCCAAATAAAAGAGGCCTCTTTGGACCAGGCAGAAATTCTGCCAGCTTCCAAGATGCCAGCAGGGAAGCACTGAAAACAGCTTCAAGTAACCCTCCTTTCACTTGCTGAGCACATGGTCACACGGGAGAGTCAGCATCAGGCCTGGGGTTGACCTCAAACATTTTATAGAAAATGGCACGGTACACTGAACTCTCCCCAGGCGAGGCTGCACTTCTCACAGTTCCACAAGTCTCTGAGGAGGGGTCTGAATTTCCACCTCTGTGGAAAATGGGCGCAGAGACTTTTGATCATTGAATTTTTATTGATTCCACAACTTGCCATGGAGGGCCTCTCCCACCAAGCCCCCATTCCTGGAAACTTAACAGCCACCAACAATTAGCTGGTCTTTTCCCGTGAATTATAAGACCAGAGCTATACCGTCCAGTACATTAGCCACCGGACACACGGGGCATTTAAATGTAAATTTAGATGAACCCAAATTAAATAGAGCCAAAAATTCCATCTCCTCACAGTTGTATGAGCTGCCTTTCAAGTGTTCAATTGCCACATGTGGATGGTGTTACCACGTAGGATGGAACAGACACAGAACATCCTTATCATCCTGAAAAGTTGTCTTTGAACAGAGCTGGATTAGATCGTTTGAGGGGACTGGAATCTCCTGGACTATGACATCTGCTGCCATGGCATGGTCTTTGCCAGGACTTCCCTGAGACCCAGTCCTTCTGTCTTCATGAGTAAGCCCACAGGTCCAGCAGTCTCCTTCCCTGCCTTTTCCTCCCTCCGGATTCTCTCCGCACCTATCAATCCAACAATTTCAAGAATAGGGACAGAAAAAAAAAAAAAAAGTAGGTGAAGAAGTTGCCCGTTCTCCGCCAGTGATTTCCGTGTGGGTGGTTTCAGTTGTTTTTTGTTTTCCCTCGCCTAACACAGCTGGGGTCTGCCCCTCTGTGAGGCAGGTGCCTCCCGCGTCCCGGCGCCCCGCGCTCCCCGGCTCGCCCGGCAGAGGGCGCCTGAGCCCGGCGCTCTCAGAAAAGGACACTTAACACACTGTCACTCGGGATTTTTTTCTTCCTTCCAGTGATACTTTTTTTGTGAGCGGCAATCGAGGTGCCAGATAATGTAGGTCAGCCGAAGGACAAGCTGTCCACACCTGGAGGCCGGAGCGGCCGGGCCGCACGCGCGGGGCCTCCGGGCGGGCGGCCGCGGCACCATTTTGCAGAACTGGGGGGCGCGGGGAGCTCAGCTGCGCGGGCGCGACCCGCTGGGCCCGCATGGCGCGGGGGCCCGGAGGGCCGGCCCGGGGGAGGCCAGGCCGCTGGCGGTGGCATTGCCCTTGGAAGGGGCTTTGCAAACGGCCTTGCAGCGCGCACTTCTGCCGGGCAACAAAATGGTGGTGGCTGGAAAGAAGGCGGTGGTACCAGGTAGCAGAGATGGGCTTGCACGCGGTTTGCTTGCGGCGTCCTGGTTATACTGCGCCGCAAAGTCGATCTCAATCTCCCTTTCCCTCCCTGTGTCTCTCCCGTCCCCGTCTCTCCTTTTCCCTCTCTTGCTCCCTCTCCCCCTCACCTCTCCCCTCCCTAGCTCTGTCCTCCTCTGTCTCTCTCTCCTTCTCTTCCCTCTCCCACCACCCTTTCTTCTTGCTGATTTCTGCCCTGATCTTCGGCTCCTCCCCCTGAAGAGGGCTGACGTCCCGGCTGATTTGACCTGGCCCCAGCCTTGCTAGTTCATTATGAAGCTTAGTTTTCTGTTTGTTTTTATGTATCTAAGTGATAAGGTGCTGGGGCAAGCCCTGAGTTTGGGTTGTTTCGTTTGCCTGTTTTGGTGCATCGAGTATATTTGACATTAGAAAGCTTCCTTCGAAGTGGAGGTTAGGGCCCCCCTCCTTTCAGAATAGGATGAGGGTACAAAGGTTTTAGTTACATGAATTGCTTTTGCACAGTGTGAATCGAAGTTGTAAGTGTGCCCCTCACCCAAATCGTGTGCGTTGTACACGTTAGGTGTGAATTTACCTGTAGTTGCTTTTTTTTGAGAGTCCCAGAAAACTTACTGAAGGGGCTTCTAAGTGGGAAATACACAGTGTTAGCCATTGCACGTTTTAGGAAGGGAAAGAGCATCACGCCTTATCTGTTGGGCTCCAGTGGCCGTGCAGCAGTGGGCAGTTTGTGTGACAGCTGCGCCCTCACCTTCCTTTTCTGTAACAATCAGACCTTCCTTAAGGAATCATTACAAGGCACCAGGCCGGCCTCAGTGAATAGCAGCTACTGCTATTTATTTCTCTGCTTCAAGCTCCCTCCATGCAGCCCAGAGCTTAGCTTCTGCCTCACACGTGCTTGGTGGAGAAAGCTTTGTATCATCTGAACTTGGGAATTCTGCAGAAGACGTTTGGCCCCCTCTCACCGGTGACATCCTCCCTGCAATTTTGTGAGCCATCACTTTGCCATGGGGTCTCTCTCTGTATAAAGCAAACAGAACGTTTTTTACCATCCCTTCTGAGACTGCTGATCAAACACATCCAACACACCTTTATGGCGCCACTGTGAGGCACTAAGGAACAGAGAGAAACACACCTCTAACCACCACCCCCGCCACGTGGGCCAGTCTGTGCCCAAGTATTAATAATGCCTCCTTTCACGCCTCCGAGTGTCCCCATAGGGTGATAAGTTATCAGGTTACCCTACAGAAAGCATAACACCAGCCTCAGAGAAGTTCAGAGTCAGGGTGAAAGTCAAAGGTGTGAGGAGGTGGACCCTGGAGACCAGATAAACAGAGATGACAGGCAGGCACACAGATGGATGGGTAGAGGTAGTTAAGGTAGATGACTGACAGATGCATCCGGGTAGATAGCAGATGGATAGGTAGGGGAGACAGAGGGCTGATAGATAAATACGTAGATCAATAAATAATATATGCATACGTATAGATCAGTAAGTACAAATAGACGCTAGGTAGATAGATGACAGATTGATAGATATAGATGAAAGATAAATAGATAGATAGCCAGCCAGCCAGCCTGGAGATTAAGAGAGGCCGACCTGGTCCCATCCTGCCTTCAGAGCTGCACAGCCAGGTGGCCGCAGTGCCGGCCTCCGGGCACTGAGCTGGTGGCAGGTCAGATCCTTGACCGTTTGGCACAGGATTTCTCAATAGGCAACTAGTTACATGTAAGGCAGGGCCAAGAAGGGGTTCTCCTCCCCAAGAATGACAACACCTCAAAAGAAAATAATTCAGGGCAGTGCCTATGGCTCAAGGAGTAGGGCATTGGTCCCATATATCAGAGGTTGTGGGTTCAAACCCAGCCCCAGCCAAAAGAAAAAAATGTAATTTAAAAAAATAAAATAATTCAACCATAGTACATAAAGTCGTAATTATATATATCAAAAAATATATTTTATAGCACAATATATTTTTCTTGTGAACTTCATTTGACCCTGTTGTCTTTAAGGTACATGAAAACCTCACAGACGGCCTTGCAAATTGTAAGGGCTCAACCTGCCATTAACTGTCAGATCGTGTCCTAAGTAAAGAAGCAGCAACGGGGCGTAAGGTCTGGGGTGGGGAACGGATGTCATTTGGCAGGGGCAAAAAGCAATGGCGTGATGGCTTCTAAGTTGAGGACGGGAGATGGGAAACGGAGCCCAGAAAGTGGCCTTGCCCGTGTGAGCCCCAAACCTCCCACACAAGTCCTGCTCAGAGGTGCCCCAAGCAGGGAGGATGCGTCAGTGGCCGAAGAATACACAGTTTGCATTTTATAAACAGCCACGTCTCCCCGCTATCAACTTCCTAAAAGCCTTCATAAATTTTAGACAAGCTCCTAAAAAAGTGACATCAGCCGCCACCTGCTGTCTCAGAGGAACATTCCAGGATGTGCGGTCCAATCCTGAGGCGACATCCTGCGGTCACATTATTCTCTCCACTCCATCTCATCATTAAGGAAGGAGCCGGAGCCTGGGGACCCTAATGACTGTCCCTCACCTGAGATTTGTCTTACCTGCTCCTCAGAGCAACAGCCCCTCTTACCTCTCCTTCAAAATGCGTCTCAAATCCACCTCATCTCGGTGACTCGCACCTCTCGGTCAGAGACTGCCAGGGCCGCCTTCTTAGTGTCTCTGCATTCTGGCCGTCCACTTAGCCAGCACCTGAGACTGTCCTGGTTTTGTCACCTAAAGTCCCGTGTCCCAGGAAACCCCTCCATCTCTGGTAAATCAAGATGACTGGTGCTCTGCGTGCCTCGCCCCTTCAACTGGTTCTCCATGAAGCAGCACCCATGTTCTTTTTAAAATGTAAAGTGCGTGGTTTCCTTCTGTGTAAAGTCCTCCAGCGACCTCCTACCATCCTCAGTGCAAAACTCAACTCTTCGACAGAGTGACCATGACCTTGCTGACAGGTCCCCTGGCCAAAGCTGAAGAATCAATGCCCTGGGGCTGGGAAGTGTGTTGGCACATCTCTGCCAGCGCCGCTCCAGAATCTGCACAGACCTGCACGGCCCAGGGTCCCGGGTTCCCACCTGCTGTCAAGTCTTTCCCTCCTCCGTCTCCCCTCTCACATGGTGGCCTGGTGGCCATGGTGGCACCTCTGCATCCTCACCCTCCCTCCCCAGCCACACTGACTCTGGCCAGCTTGTTCCGGCCTGGTGGCTTCTGCACCTGCTGTTCCCTCCATGCTGGTGGCTGCTCCCCTGCCTTCCCGGGGCTGTGCCCTGCCTGCTCCATCACCTCCTGACTCGGTTTGTTGTTCTTCAAGGCGCTTACCTCTTCCTGGCAGGTAAAGATGCTTTTTCCTTATTTATTTGGTGTCTCTCTTCCTCGCTAGCATGGAAGTTCCAGTGCATGTGACTGTCCTCAGTCTGTCCCCCACGTGTCCCATAAGGACTCCTCCTGCCTCAGTGATCAGTGAGCATGTGAGTGCCCCCAGCAGGGTCCTGTGCTACGCTGTGGCTCCCTGTGGCTGCCTGGCTCTCTTCCATCCCGTGTCTTTCTCATTTCCTTCCTTACCACTTTTAGTCTCAGCCTGGCACTGGCCACGTCCATCTTCCCAAGCCACTCAAAGAGGGAATAAAAATAGAAAGGGAATCCCACATGCAGAAATACATTAGACTCTCCCCCTACTGAAATCGGAGGCCTGAACACCCAGGCAGGTGTTTAAATGGTTCATCTCAATGACACTGCAGGGAAGCCTCTGGGGGCTGTACTCACCCAGGGCCTGCCGCTGACGGCTTCCTCATTCGCTCCTCGTCACACATCTAGAAAGGGGTAAATGCCACCTCTGCTGAGCTGTAACCTGCAGGATTCAAACCCCAGCACCCAGTCACTTGACCCCCTGCCCCATGGCCCTGGTTAGGCTTGAGTTTGGATTTTAACTCTTCTTTGCCTAGGCTGTGTTAGACTCTGGACTTATTTTTCAAATAAATAAATAAAAAGTAAACTAAAGAGGAAAAAAAAGCTTCTAGTGAAGTGCTATCATCCTTAAAAAGCAGGTCCCTATATCCTATATCTGTGATTCTCAAATGGAGGTGGACTCGAGAATCATCTGGAGTGTTTTACTCCCCTTAAGCCTCCAAGTCTATAAAACATCTATAAAATGAAGATATTCGTAACAGCTACTTGCTAAACATATTGTAAACTAAGGAAATTACAAATGTGTCTGAGCCAGGGATGCAAAAGCAGAAACCTCAATTCAACCTACCAAAAGTAAAATAGGGCTGTATTGACTCCTGTAACCGACAGACTGGGGTTGATGACTCAGGCCTGGCCCGACCCCAGGGTGTGAACTGCTCCCCCCAGTCCACCTCTTTCTCTGCTTTATTCTACGTCACTTCACTGGTGGTTTGTAGTAGTCCCTGGTGACTTCGCATTCACGTCCTTTTAGTTTTAAACCCAAGAAGAGATAAAATATCTTTTTGCTAATAATTTCAGTGAAAATCTCATTTGACCAACTTAGACCACTCATGAACTGATCAGGTTGCCAACCAATGAACCAATCCAGGTCCATCCCTGAAGTCAGGGTGCTGGGTCAGCACCACAAAAGTCACAGGAGCTTACAGTAGGGGTGATGAGTAACCAATGAAAAATGAGGACGCTTTTACCCAAAGAAGGAGAAAATGGATGCTGCAAAAACGAAGTCTAAGGATGTTCGTAACACTTAACCTGGTACACAGTAAGTGCTTAATAGATGTTAGCAATTAAAGGGAGCACTTGAACAGAGGATCAAGAACCCTTGGGGATCATTTTAGCTCCAGAATCATACCTGTAAGTTGATGGTTCTCTGCCTTGGCTGGACATGATAAGTTCCTTAAAACTTACTGTAAAGCTACAGTAATCAAGAAAAGCCTGTGTATTATTGTTATAATGTCAGATATGTAGACCAAGGGGGACAAAGGGAAATATACCCGCACAAATATGATCAAATGATTTTATTAAAAGGGTGGAAGTTAATTTCATAGGAAAATGTTACTCTTTTCAACAAATGATGCTGGGAAAATAGGATGTCTATATGCAAAATTAATGAACCTTGATATAATGGTGTATATTAAATAGTCATTTGAAATGGTCATGGAGCTAACAGAGCGAAACGTAAAAGGTAAATGCATAAAACTCCTAAAAGAAACCATAGGAGAAGAATCTTTGTGACCTTGGATTAGATAACTATTCCTTAATACAAAAAAGAAAAAAAATGAATAAATTGATCCTCCTTTTTGGCTGGGCATGGTGTCTCACGAACACCTGTAATCCTAGCACTTTGGGAGGCCGAAGCAGGAGGATCACTTGAGGCCAGGAGTTCAAGACCAGCCTGGGCAACATAGTAAGACCCTGTCTCTCCTAAAACTCTTTATAAAAAATTAGCTAAGAGAGAGGGGGATGGGGGACAAGGGGCATGGCACACCTCTTGGGGGCAGGACACAAGTATAAGAGGGACTTTATTTAACAAATACAATCAGTGTAAACTAATTCTTTGTACCCTCAATGAATCATAAAAAAAAATAAATAAACTAATTTTTTTTTCCTTTTTTTTTTGGTTTTTGGCCGGGGCTGGGTTTGAACCTGCCACCTCTGGCATATGGGACCAGCACCCTACTCCTTGAGCCACGGGTGCCGCCCCAAATAAACTAATTTTTTAAAAGTTAGCTGGACATGATGTTGTGCACCTGTCGTCCTAACTACTCAGGAGACTGAGGCAGGAGGATTGCTTGAAGCCCAGGAGTCTGAAGCTGCAGTAAGACATAATTGCGCAGCTGCACTCTAGCCTAGGCAACAGAGCAAGACCCTGTCTATAAAAAGGAAAGGAAAAAAAACGGGAAGGTGAATGGGCAGAGGAACGGGGAAAGAAAGGGAAGGGAAGGGAAGGGAGAAAGAAAGAAAATAAATAAAACTTTTTGATCTTCAAAAGATACTCTTTAAGAAAATGAAAAGGCAAGCCACAAACTGTGGGGAAATATTTGCAAAGTATAAATATGACCATATATGAAATATATGTGCAGAACTCTTTCCAACTCAATTAAGATAATTTTTTTAAGGCTGGGCTCACACGGGTAATCCTAGCACTCTAGGGGGCTGAGGTGGGTGGAGCTGGAGACAGACCCCCATCTCTAAAAACAGAAGATGTTATGGTGGGCACCGTGACAAACACCTGTAGTCCCAGCTACTCCGGAGGCTGAGTCAAGAGAATCACTTAAGCCCAAGAGTTTGACATTGCTGTGAGCTAGGATGCCATGGCACTCTACTGAGGGTGACAAAATAAGACTGTGTCTCAAAAAATAAAATAAAAAGATAATTTTTTATGGGTAAATTACTTGAATAGACACTTTTAACCAAAGTATCAGATAAGCGTGGGTACAGGTGTTCGATATCCTTGGGGGGGAAATGCAGATGAAAACCCTCCATGAGATATTGCCACACACCCACTAGAACAGCTGAAATTTAAAAGATTGATAATACCAGCTGTTGGCAAGGATGTGGGACAATCGAAATTTTCATGCAAGGCTGCTGGGAATGCAAAATGGAGCGTCCCTCTGGTCAGTTTGCTGTCTTTTATAAAGTAAAACACACACTTAGCTGGCAAGCCAGCAGTCCCACTCCTTAGGCGTTACCTAGGAGAAATAAAAACAGGTCTACACAAGAACTCGTGCTCAAACATTTATAGCAGCTTTATTCACAGCCAAAAATTAGAAAGAACCCAAATGTCCATTGACAGGTGAATAAATTGTGGCACATCCCCATGAGAATATTGCTCCACGGAACAAAGGAAGGGTAATAATCCACCGAGAAACATGGGTGACTCTGAAAAACATTCTGTTCAGATAAAAAGTAGGCAATTCCATTTAGATGAAATTCTAGAAAAGGCAAAATTGTAATGACAGAAATAAAATCAGAGCTTGCCGTGCTTGTGGTCATGGTTAGATGACTGTCTATATATTTGTCAGATTTTAAAACAAGACTTGGCTGTGGTGCAACATGTTGTGTGTAAATTATACCTCAATAAAACACATCCACGGGCTGACAGAACGCATTTCTGTTGAGTATGCTGTTTCTTCACTTTCCACCTCCGGAAAAGCCCAGCCGCTCAGCAGCTATGGCCCATCTACGCTGACATTCTTGTTAAGCAGTTGGGTCACCGTAACCTCTTCTGGCGTTGCCAGACGACTGACTCATAAGGATGACTAACGTTCACGCCTTGACCTAATCACTTACCTCATCTGTAAAATGGGGTCATAATGGTGCCGCCTCTTGGGCTTCTCTGGGGGAGGTGAGAGGAAGTAACAGACAGAAGCGTGATTAAGGTCGTCTTAGTGAGGCTTGATACCTTGAGCAAGTTCTCAACTAATTACAGGCTGGGCATCGGTTCAAGGGCCAGTCCGCTCTGAGCTCTCTAGAGATATTAGTCCAGTTCATTCTCATGAGATGAAGAGGCTGAGGAACAGAGTGGTGGTGGGACTTGGGGTTATACCCCTGGTAAGTGCTCAGCAGTGGGGTCCGGGGCCTGCCCCCCGACAGCATCTCACAGGTGCTGTGGGACCCTCAGCACGCTCTCCTTTCTATGCTTTCCCTGCTCTGGGTCTTGACTCACCAGGGAGCCATTTCCTGTATCCATCAGATCCTCCAAGGGCCCTCTGCCCACTGAGTCCTCCACCCCCTCGATGACACACCTTCCCTTGGTGTCTTTCTAAAAGAGCATCTGCCCTGTTAGGGTGTGCTGCTGGCCGAAGGGGCCTTCCCTGACTTCTCCCCAGCTCCTTTCCTCACTCTACTGCTCCCCATAGCACTTACCGTCTCTTATGTTGTGTGGTTAATATTTTTAGCTGATTGTGAACATCCATACTCATAGGGTCCACCGCCTTTGTCCCTCCCTCCCCACCTCGCACCCCATAAGCAGGGATTGAACCTGCTAGATTTATATGGGGTAAATTTTTTCCCACCATCATATTCCTAGTACCCAGACTGTTCACACAGAACTGGTATAATTGCAACGTTTTAGCAGCACCTTGCAAGGCCATCATCCAACACCTTCATTTTTATAGATGGGGAAATTCAGAGAGTGTAAGTGACTCCCCTGAGTTCACACAGCCAGTTGGGGTAACACCAAAGAGCCAGCACTGAATTCCCTTGGGTCCATCTCAAGGAAGCCATGGTCACATCATATCACCGAGCACAACCTAATTGTGTTGTTAAAACTTAATTTTGTATTAATTTAATGTCTTATAGTCGGGCTGGCCACAAGCGGTCCAGGGGGGGCATGTGGCCTAAGCCTCAAATTGACCATCTGATGTCATTTCCAAAAAGATTGAATGAATTCCCAGGGATGCATTTGCAGTTGGATAACTTTACACGTCTGTATCACCCACAGATCATGCTTCCCTCCAGCTCATTTTATGATAATATGTTTTATAAATCCCATATTCTATTTGGGTACAGCATAATGTCATTGCAATATTGCAATATTGTATGTGTGTGTGTGTATAACATACACATTGAAAAAATTCCATAATTTTTGGTAAATGCTCTCTGGCATTTTTTCAGTTTTATTTCTTGAAATGTCAGAAGCTTCATTGAATAGGCGGGGCCTGGCCCATGCTTCTCCCAGATTTGTGTGATGCTGGGTCCGGTCCAGTTTAGAGTCCGTATTCTTAGAGAAGGTAGATCCCCATCGCACTTGCTCCCTGAGGGCACACAGCCCTCTGGATAGCTGGAAGAGCAAGACAGTCTTCTCAGGCACAAGTGCTAACAGAGAGAGATCATTATGCAACCGACTTGCAAAATTTTCCTTTAGCGTCTGACAGCTCATCCCTGCTCTTGGTTGCATGCTGTCCCGTGGATGACTTGGCATAAAGCATTATCTCTACAAGAAAAACAAGTCATCGTCTGGGTGGTGAAATCACCATTCACTCAGTGGGTGGCCACGGCACACGGGTCTCTGGATATACCTGGGCGATGTCCCCCAGGCCAGCACATCACATAGAGCTTCAGGAAGGACAGATCCTTGACAGAGTGTGTTTATCATAAACTCAAAATGTGGGTGCACAGCCATCACCCAGGGGGAGAAGAACTCATAGCCATCTGGTGACTCAGAGTGAGTTTGCACTTCTGTTATGAAAACTGTTCAATCTTTTGTGCTCATCACAAAACATTGATATTGACATTTGAAAACACTGGCCATTCCCAAGCTATGCCATAAATGACTGTTCAATTTTGAATAGTTTATACAAATTATCTGCGATGGAAGGAGGCCAACCTTGGGCACAGGTGAGCCTGAGCACTTGATGGCTTTTCTCTCCCGCAAAGTTTGGTGATTAACCAAAATCAGTGTTGATTTACACCTTTGGAGCTCAGGTAACAAGAAGGGGGTCATAACAGCCAGGACTACTCTAGTTGAAAGGGACAACAACATAACTCCATCTGCTTTAAGAATAAAAAGGGGATTTATCCCCTTATGTAATTGAAGCTGTTTACCGCAGACTCCAGGCACAGCTCAATGCAGGTGACAAATAGGGCTTCTCAGAAATATATCATTCTTCATCTCTTGGCTCCCCCTTCCTCGGTGCTGAGATGCTTCCAGTGGGCTCTGTCCATGTGACCGTCAAACCATCATCGGTAGCCTCCAGCCTCGGTGATCTTCACGGCTGGTGAGTCAAAAAGAAACACACGTGCACACACACCCTCACATCCCTTTTCCCAGTGGCTCTAACAAAAGTCCCAGGCAGGAATCTCCCAGGCCATACCTGGGGCACACCCCCAACCCCAGCTGTTCACCAGGACCACCTGCCATGATGCTTCTCCCCCGGTCTCTTTAGACACTTCCCTAAGAGCTACTTTGGAGTACAGAGGTGACTACTTCTCCAAATAGGAGATATCATAGTTGGCTTGCTTTTAGGGGCCATATGACAGTATAAGAAAAAAATATGAATTTGTACGCTGTGCTTACATTACATACTAAGGAGCAAGAGGGCTCTCCTTTCCCAGCTCAAGCTCCCTATGGGTCCAAACCTACGGTAAATCAAAACAACCTCTACTCTCTGCTTCCTCTTCCTTCAGAAGGAAATGTCCCCTGCCATGTGCACTGGATCTTAATAAATCACAGCAGCAGATTTCAGGCCTTGAGAATCTCTTAACACCAGTTAAATGACCAGCATCAACAGAATTTCTTGGAGTTTAAAAAATACATATTTCGCGTAAGCCCAAGAGTTAGAGGTTGCTGTGAGCCGTGTGACGCCACGGCACTCTACCCGAGGGCGGTACAGTGAGACTCTGTCTCTACAAAAAAAAAAAAAAAAATACATATTTATATATCCTGGCTAATAGATTACAGCTTATCATTAAAAAATACATATTTACGGCTTTCCACTTTTATTCCTGCCCCCCTTTTCCTGATAGCCTTACATTTTTAAAAAATAATAACTAAAAAACAGAGTGAGGCTCTTCACAAGATCTTGCGCAATCTATTTGGACGATAGTCTACAATAGTGGGAATAACATTTCAGTGTTAAGATTTCCTCCAAAATCCCCATGCCTTTATATTCTGAGTTGGCACCGTCTAGACACCTGCCTTTCTTCTAGTTATGAACCTTCTGAGCTAGCTCAAGGCATGGGCTTAAAAACTGCTGTGGAATTTGAACTCACAGGCATTCGTCTGAGTCAGCAGCTGTGAACTCTGCCCTGGCGCAAGGATTTGGGCATTTCCTTCTCCCATTTCCTCAGGACCTGCTTGTGAGTGTTCAGAGGAAGGCTGTCACGAACATACCTGCAGTAAAACTAATCAAGGGCTCGGGGAGCTCCTCTGCTTCCAGAATTAGATTCTCTCGATTGTAAAGAAATCAAATGCGATAAGGGTAGGGAGGAGCCAGTAAGTCTGATATTACTATACCCACATGCTTACATTTCTCTCCTCCAGGGGTCATGTTACCAACCACGGTGACGATGACACCAACAATGGCCCTTTTAGCTACAGGACACAGAATGGCTAATTTTTTTCTAGTCTGTCAGTGAGAACTACCACCATATATTGGTAAATATTTCTGTACAAAATTCACTTGGAAAGGATATTGTTCCAAGCCTAGACAAAGCACATCTCCTCATGCCCCAGTTCCAGTTATTTTAGGCAAGGAAAGGGAATTTCCATTACTCCCTATCATCAGTTTTGAGCACTCAGCTCTGAGTAACAACTTCCTTGTAATCTGTCAGGGCCCAAGTTATTTAACAGAGAAAAACAAGATTCCCCTGATATGATGCATGAAATTCTTGGCCAAGCACATCAAGGCATGAAGAATACATCAGTTGGTTCAAGTCGGAGCAAAGATGTGACTTCATTCTGTGAAGGGAATGAAAGATTGCTAAAGAACAGATAATAAAAGAAAGAAAGGAAGGAAGGAAGGAGGGAGGGAGGTCAAGGAAAGGAAGGAAGAAAAGAAAGAATGCAAAAGACTTGATTCTAAAAGGAAAAAGAGAAATGGGTCAATGAAGTGTCCCAGGGAAAATACAAAACTAACAGTCATTCAATGCCTGTGTTGATAGTGAGAGCAGTTCTCAAGTGTAGCAAACTTTCCACTTGCCCACCCAAACCATTATAGCACTTACTTGCAAGTTTACTGTATTTGAATTTTATTTTAAAGAGTCAATCAGTGCACATTAAATGGATAGTAGTACAGGTGGAAACAGATATGGCAAAAATCCAAGGTAATATGCCAACAATAATTGAGAAACATTACCTAGACCGTACCATTTCTCAAAAAAGGAAAAATAAAACCTCTATTATAAAAAAGAATGTTAATAAAGTTACTATATATTGAAATTGAGCCTTAATTAGATGGCAGACACCATACTAAATACTTTATAAGCATTAGCTCTAATCTTCGCAAAAAAACCCACTAAAAATTAGAAAATGTTGTTATTCCCATTTTACAGATGCAGAAACTGAGGCTTAGGAATACTAAGTAATTGCCTCAAGTTCACATGGCTAAAGTGGCAGAGCCAGGATTTAACCCCAGTCCTATTAGATGCCAGAACTCAGGAAGATGTTCCTGTGACATGATTGCCACTTGTGCCAAGTCCAGTGTACACAGTGCCACTCACTCCTCCAAGCAAAGGAAATGCCCAGGGGCCACAAAGAAGCCACTTCTTGTCCCTGCAAGAATGAGAACGTCACCATCTCAGAGTCAAGGTCCGCACCATCCCTGGGTTCAGCCTCAAAGTTAAACAATTTATCTGTGGAGTAACAGGTGATGACTTAGTCACCCTGGCTCTGCCCTTCCCCTTTTTCCTATAAACCAGCTGTGTCTCAGGGGTGATTTAGAGCACAACCTCATAACACACAGGTTTTTATGTAACGAGCAATAATCTGTCATCTCCTGGACATCGCCTGCCTTCCAGGGAAGGCGTCTCTCATTCAGCAGAATGGGAGCCCATTCACCTGGGAGATTATTACCTCCTGGCCCTTAAAGGGACCAGCCCACAGCCAGCGACCTTCTGCCCCAGGATGTGAAAGGCCAGCTTCGCTTTCAGTGGTATAATACATGCAACATATGTCCCCAGGGCTTTGGCTGAAGCTGGCCTCCACCTGAGAAAATACCTTCTGAGCTCCTTCTCCTACCATATCCCACTTCCTTTGTTCCCTTCCCCCGGCAGCCTTCCCTCGCTTAACCACTTAATCCCCATCCCTACCCCTGCTTTAGATCCTGCAAGGTGCCGCCCAGGATGACAGGTACTAGAAACACATGTACTTAAGGCGTAAGTGGTCCTCGAACTCCAGGAGCTCATTCATGCCCGTGGGGGAAACAGTTACACAAACCCAAGAACAAAGGCAAGAACTATAATAAGATGAGCATTCTCTTACATTTCTCTTATTTTCCTACTTCTATGCAGCCAGGCCTATGATAAACAAGCTTCTGGCATCATTCCGTTCGATTCTGTGAACAATCGCATGAGAGAGGCACGCCGTGATCCCCGTTTTACAGTTAAAAGAACTGGTGTTCAAAGGTGAATTAACGTGCCTGGCATTCCACCGCCTTTAAGTGTAGAGATGGGATTGAAACCCATTTCTCTTGCGACCTCCTCAATCTCGCATGATGACCTCTTTCCCATTTCTTGAGATCAAGCTTATTTGTGTAAATAAAGTTTTATTGAAACATAGACACCCCCGTTATCTACCAATGGTATGTGGTGGCTTTCAGTCCACAAGACAGAGCCGAGTGGTTGACACAGAGCCTGGCAAAGCCAAAAACATTTACTATCTGTCCCTTCACAGCTGCGGTAGCAGCCAGCCCCTTCTCTACCTGCTGAGTTTTCTGCTCTCCTTCAGCCTCAGAAAGAGAGAAAATAGGAATTTTCTTCCCTCCAAATGGAGGGTTCTCACTCAACCACAGTCCACAGTGGCAGCCCCCTCAACTGTGGAGGAAGGAAGAATCTTATCCTATTCGGTTCTCATGCACCGCTCGCTGGCAGACAAATTCCCATTGTCTGATTGGCCGCCATCCCCCTGTCTGTTTCCCCTACTGACACTTTACAAGGAACTTTATCATTTCCTCAGCGGATTATTCTTATGGAGAACCACAGTGAGGAAACAGGAAGCGTCCCCTTCAGATTTCAGTCTGGAATCCCCATTGTTCGCACATATTCCATTACCTTTGAACCACCCCCTGGAAGGTCCTCTTCTAGCCTTTTAATGCATTTCAAGGCTTGGAAATGGTGATCACCTCCTCCAGGGGTTTTCTGCTATCTAGCTTTCAGACTTTGAGCACTTTTCATCTTTTCCCATAAAGGAATCTCTTCTTAATTATGCTTTGTTGCCCCCATCTTTGAACTGTATCCAATCCGTTTGCATTGTAGGATAATTACAGGACGGTGAGTACCGTGGGACCAATGGAGAGGAAATATACCAGTTCATCCAGAATTAAATGATCATCTGAGTTGAACCCAATGTACTATTCTCTTCCTGAAGCTCTCTTCTGGTCATTAGAATTTTCTAGGGAGGATGGGCGGAGGGAGGATGATTGGTGGGGTCACACCTATGGTGCGTCTTACAAGGGTACATGTGAAACTTACTAAATGTAGAATATAAATGTCTTAACACAATAACTAAGAAAATACCAGCAGGCTCAGTGCCTGTGGCTCAAGCAGCTAAGGTGCCAGGCACACACACCTGAGCTGGCGGATTTGAATCCAGCCCAGGCCTGCCAAACAACAATGACAGTTGCAACCAAAAAAATAGCCAGCATTGTGGTGGGCGCCTGTAGTTTCAGCTACTGGGGAGGCAGAGGCAGGAGAATCGCTTGAGCCTAGGAGTTTGAAGTTGTTGTGAGCTGTGATGCCACAGCACTCTACCCAGGGCAATAGCTTGAGGCTCTGTCTCAAAAAATAAAAAAAAGAAAATGCCAGGAAGGCTGTGTTAACCAGTGTGATGAAAATATGTCAAATGGTATATAAAACCAGAGCATGGGGCGGCGCCTGTGGCTCAGTTGGTAAGGTGCCGGCCCCATATACCGAGGGTGGCGGGTTCAAACCCGGCCCCGGCTGAATTGCAACCAAAAAATAGCTGGGCGTTGTGGCGGGCGCCTGTAGTCCCAGCTACTCGGGAGGCTGAGGCAAGAAGAATTGCTTAAGCCCAGGAGTTGGAGGTTGCTGTGAGCTCTGTGATGCCATGGCACTCTACCAAGGGCCATAAAGTGAGACTCTGTCTCTACAAAAAAAAAAAAAAAAAAAAAAACCCAGAGCATGGTGCCCCGTGATTGCATTAATGTACACAGCTATGATTTAATAATAATAAGAAGAAGAATTTTCTAGATGTGTTATCCATAACTTGAGCTAGCTATGCATGTTATTTGGTACCATGAGTCTCTGATTTTTTTTTTTTTTGAGACAAAGTCTCAAGCTGTTGTCCTGAGTAGAGTGCTGTGACATCATAGCTCACAGCAACTTCCACCTCTTGGGCTCAAGTCATCTTCTTGCCTCAGTTTTTCCAGTTTTAGTAGAGATGGGGTTCTGCTTTTTGCTCAGGCTGGTCTCCAACTCCTGAGCTCAAGCAATCCACCCTCATTGGCCTCCCAGAGTGCTAGGATTATAGGTGTGAGCCACTGCACCCAGACTAAGTCTCTGATTTTTAAATGTAAATCCTGTACTAAGTAAAGCTTGGGGCAACCTTGCTGCAAAGCAATTTCATCATATACACTAAGGATTTTTTTTTTTTTTCGTGGTTTTTGGCCGGGGCTGGGTTTGAACCCGCCACCTCTGGCATATGGGACCAGCGCCCTACTCCTTGAGCCACAGGTGCCGCCCTACACTAAGGATTTTTTAAAGCTTGTCCCCTTTGACCTAGTAACCCAAGCCTTAGCACCTGGGTCAGGTAATGACAACCAAAATGTCTCCAGATACTGCTATATCTCCCCTGGGGGACAAAAATCACCCCTGGTTGAGAACCACTGGGCTAGAACACACAACAGGTGTTCAATTATATGGTTGAATAATTAGATGAATTAGGAAAGATGCCTGGAAATTCCAGTAGTTATCTCTTCTTAATGTGAAAGTATTCTTTTCAATACTTCATTGTATCTTTTTTCCTAAATTTTCTATCACAAACACGTGCAAGTTTCATTCCTAATCTCTTATCTACAATTTTAAAATCTGCAAAGCTCATTTGACAGCAAAATGTGGGCTCCTCTGAGTTTACACTCAGTCTTTAAAGATCTCAGGTGGTGGGTGGTGCCTGTGGCTCAAGGAGTAGGGTGCCGGTCCCATATGCCAGAGGTGGCGGGTTCAAACCTAGCCCGGGCCAAAAATCACAAAAAAAAAAAAAAAAAAATCTCAGGTGGTGTGAATATCTATACATTTCTCTGATGAAGGAGAAGCATATTACTTGATATTTGGTTTAAACAAAATGCATCTAAAAATCTCCAAAAAATAAAAATAAAAATCTGGCTTACAAATCCCTAACCCCTAGGTTTGGGGACATGGGATGGTGGGGCTATATTACTTTTGCAATCTGGGAAACAAAATGTGCAAATCATAATAGTCCCCTACTCAACAGAACACAATAAGTTAAAAGGTACATATTAAGTAAACATGGACCCTGAAAATTCTCTTCACGAAGTAAATTTGGAGGGGGGGCATAAGTTATGGGCGAGTGGTCTTATTTTATAGGAAAAAGGATGAGGAAACAGAGGCTCAGAGGGCTTCAGACCAAAAGTCTCACAGCTGGTGAACGCTGGTGTTGGGGGGATACAGGTCTGCGATTGGGCGGCCTCCGCCTGCACTGCCACACACCAGAGCTTTCCGGTCTTGGTGACACACAGCACAGCACCTAGCGTGGAGCTGGTCCCCATCATGCTGGTTAGGTGAGGATGGATGAGAACCTGGCTGGCATAAGACTAACTTCTTAGAAAGCCCAGGTCATCCGAAGTCCATCTTAAAAAGGAGAGAAGACAAAGTGGGGGCAGGCGGGGGCTCACGAAGAGCTTGGGGCAGACTGATAAGTGTTCCGTGGCAGGCGGGAAAGTGCCACTGGCAGGGTGGTTCTGCCATCTGTACGATGCCTTGATCGGGGTAGGGATGTGGACTCTGGACCCCGACCCCTGGGGTTCCAGTCCGGGCATGGCCTTTATGAGTTGCAAGTTAATTACAAGTCAGATGCCTCAATATTCTCATTTGTAAAATGGGAGCAGTACTAAGATCATGTCTCTGCCTTGAGTTGATCAGAAAAAGTCCTTCCGAGAGCCTCTGGCCCAGGCTAAGCACCCTTTGGAAGCCTTTCCTCTTAACCCTCAGTACATCTTCTGATCATTAGCTAACCTGGTTGTCCTCAGCCCCGTGGAGCGGCTGGCACAGAGGGGCGGTGTTGCGGGATCTCGAGGCTTCGTGTTCACACAGTCTGCAGTTCACATCCCAGCTCTTCCTTCCAGTCATGAGCTGTGCAAAACCACCTCCCCTCTTCACGGTAGATGCAACCTCAATAATAATACGACCTTGCGGAAGCTTCGGGAACGCTGAGCAAGCCGATGGATGCGAGCACTCGGTTCCCTCGTTTCTCAAAAACCATGGCCGTTTCCGTTACTATCCCCCTCCCAAGGATGAAAAACAGGGAAGAGGAAAGGCTAAGACTCAAGAACCCTTGGCTCGGCGCCTGTGGCTCAAGCAGCTAAGGTGCCAACCACATACATCTGAGCTGGTGGGTTCGAATCCAGCCCGGGCCCATCGAACAACAATGACGGCTGCAACCAAAAAATAGCTGGGCGTTGTGGTGGGCGCCTGTAGTCCCAGCTACTTGGGAGGTGGAGGCAGGAGAATCGCTTGAGCCCAGGAGTTGGAGGTTGCTGTGAGCTGTGATGCCACAGCACTCTAACCAGGGTGACAGCTTGAGGCTCTGTCTCAAAAAAAAAAAAAAAGACACGAACCCAAGAATGCAGAACCCTCAGTTCTTTCTGCAAGAATATTGCATCCTGATACAAGTTACACCCACCGCCCCAGGGGAACAGAAGGACTTCAGGAGGGGTCTGGGGCCAAAACGTATTACTTTTCATAGTCACGTATTTGTTTCCGTAGTTTATCTCTGGCAAGCCTCCCATTTGCTATAGTGATATGACGTTTCCTTTCTACATAAACGTAGTCAGGGGTAATTTAAAGGAAAGTACTTAAGTAATATTTTTTACTGATTTAAATAAAAGTATTAAGTAATACTGCACAAGACAACAACAGGGCAAAAACCCTGACGTTCATACGCGTGGGGCTGCATGTGAAAGACGCTCCAGCAGACCACATCTGGTGATTCACACAGCCCCGCAGGATGGTCACGCGGCCTCCTCCAAGGCTGCAGGCAGCACCCATCTGTGTGATTCAGCCTGAGCTCCTTAGAAGGTGAAGCTTCCTTCCTCTGAGCGCCCACTGATCTATTCCTTCATGGATTTCTTAACCACAGACCAGAGCCATGTGATCAACTGTCCTAGTCTTCAATTCCCAGTCCTTCCTAATTTCTTGCTCACTTTATGTCATTATCTGGTGTATGTGCGAGTGTGTGTGAGAGAGAGATGCTTGTGCAAACGACTGTGCAACCTTCCCTTCTTCACACACTGGCTTCAGTAATGGACACAGGGAAGTGGACTGATAGCAACAGTTCCCCAAGTTCTGTGCATGGTGAGGGTGTTCCCCAAGTTCTGTGCATGGCGAGGGTGTCCAGACTGCCAGGCTGGGAGGATCAGTATAACACATGTCAGTTTTCACAAATGAGGAGTAATTTGATCCGTGCAGGTGTTGTGGGCCCAAGTGGACATAGCTGATGTGGTGATACCACAAGTTGAGCCCAGATAGCCAGAACTAAGAGGCCTAGGTCTTAACTATCACACCCCATTGTGCCCACTTTAAAAGATGTGAGGGAAGGAAGGACAGGAGGGAGGGAGGGAAGGGAAGAGAAAAGAAAGAGGAAGGAGGGACAGGTATAAAGAGACAACAATAACCCAATCGGGGCTCTCTTTGAGTTACCTAATAAAACCTCTGTGTCATGGGTTCTTCTACATGCCAAGTATTGGACAGAAATTGTCACTAATTTCACCTAAAATCTATGCTCAGAGGAAGATTGACATGACAATTTGGTAGAAAGTTTTGCTATTAAGTCATTTGCCATCATGCCCAGCTGATTTTTTAAATTCTTTGTTGCCCAGGTGAAAGAATCTGCCATTGAGAAGCTGAGCTAAGCTGAAGACAAGGTCAGAAAAGAACAATAAATAAATAAACACTGAGCTAAGGGTGCGGTGGTTCACACCTGTAATCCCAGCACTTTTGGAGGCCAAGGCAGGAGGACTGCTTGAGGTCAGGAGTTTGAGACCAGCCCAAGCAAGAGCAAGATCTCATCTCTATGAAAAATAGAAAAATCAGCCAGATGCAATGGTGCATGCCTGAAGTTCCAGCTACTCTGGGTGCTGAGGTAGGAGAATTGCTTGAGCACAGGAATTTGAGGTTGCAAGGAGCTAATGATGCCACTACCCTCTCCTCAGAGTGACAGAGAAAAACTCTTGTCTCTAAGGGGGAAAAAAAAAAAGCTGTGCAAACTTGAGCTCATTGTTTACACTTCCTGGACCTCAATTTCCCCATCTGTAATAGGGAGGACGGTACCTCCTCTGTGTCTGCTTCATGGCATGCTCTCAGTATACAGAGCATGGCTGCTATCATTATCCAGTGGCCTCAGAACCAAACTACCAACCCAGGTCCATTTCAAAGAGTGACAAGTTTGACAAGTCACACTTGAAGATCAGACAGTGTAGTGGACAGAACAGTGGCTCTCCAAGATGTCCAGAACCTACAATGATGTCACCTACATGACAAGTGGAATTAAGGTTGAAAACAGAATTAAGATTACTCATCAATTCACCTTCAAATAAGATCAGCCTGTGTTATCCAGGTGGTCCAAGGGAATCTTGAGGGCTCTAAAGTTGAAGGAGGTGGTGGAGCCCCTGGGGGAGGCGTGATATAGAAGAAAGACGCAGACAGACCCAATGCTGCTGGCTTTGAAATGGAAGTGGCCACAAACCAAGGAATGCAGGCGGCATCTGAGGCTGGAAAAGGCAAGGAAATGGATTCTCCCTCAAAACTTCAGAAGAGGTGGCACCTGTGGCTCAGTGAGTAGGGCACCGGCCCCATATACTGGAGGTGACAGGTTCAAACCCAGCCCCAGCCCAAAACTGCAAAAAAAAATCTTTAGAAGAACACAGTCCTGCCCACACCTGGGTCTCAGCCCCATGAGACCTGTGTTAGACTCTGCCCTTCAGAACTGTAAGATGATACATTTGTGGCATTTTAAGCCACTAGTACTTGAGATTATTTGTTATAGCAGCCGCAGGAAGCTAATACAGCGAGATAAGATCAAAACCTTGGCCTCAGATGCATAAGGAGGTCAGAAGTCTTGGCAACTTGTCCACGGAAGCAGCTTGGGTCCACTGACCTCCTAAAAACAAAAGTGGAGACTGTCCAACAAAAGTCACGGCCTCTGCTTCTCCGACTCCCTGATGCCATCAAGACCGGGCTGCTCTCTTAGAAAGTCCCCAGGAAGCTGCTGGAGGGAGACGACTTCTCACAAGTCAGGGGCAAATGAGTGATAGCGCCAAGGTGGGCCCCCAGCTGTCCAGGAAGGAGCAGGTGGAAGAGTCCCACCTGAGCAGAGGACGCTATGGGCTTTTTCTGCAAGGCCAGGAAATGACCTTCTGGACTTGAACTTTTAGGGTTCATGAGTGACTGCTGTTTTTTCCTCCACAGGACAGCCCTGGTTAAAACAGGAAATGCCATTCACAGCTGACAGACATCAGGGCACCAGGCTTTCTCCTTTTCCTTTGCAAATCTGACCAGGCTAAGAGCAGAGTGAGGGAGGGGCTGGAGACTGTCCATCCGGGAAGGGACATTTTCTCACCTTTCAAGGCCAGCTGTTCCTTTATCATTATTTAAAAGGAAATATAATTGACATACAATAAAATGCACAGGTCTCAAGCATTTAGTTCTGCATTTGGACAATTATATAAACCCTTGTAATCAATGTCCACTCAAAACAAGTAATGGAATGTGTTCATTAGCCCGGAAGCTTCCCTGGCCCCTTTTCTAGGCAATACTGTTCACTACTAGTTACCGCCAGAGGCAGTGATGGATCTGCTTTCTGTCACTATTCAGGGTGCCCCAAAGGTCACCACAGGTAGGAAAAATGAACAAACATATTATATTTTATTACTGTTGTTACGTATGTATATCTTATTATTGTTATGTTTTATATTTTTAATATTTTTGTGTTTATGTATCAATCACAGAGACATGTTTTGTAAAATTTTGTAATGAATATTTTGTACGTAAAGGTACATTTAGCTACCATTTCCCATTTTCTCTATGGATGGATGGCAACCTTTAGGACAACCAGTAGATTAGAGTTTTCTTTCTTTTTTTTTTTTTTATTTTGCAGTTTTTTTTTTTTTTTGGCCGAGGCTGGGTTTGAACCCACCACTTAGGGCTTATGGGGCCGGCGCCCTACTCCTTTGAGCCACAGGCGCCGCCCCTAGAGTTGTCTTTTCTACAGTTTCCCACGGATGTAATCACACAGCTCCAGCTCCTCTGGGACCGTCTTCTTTCTATCTGCACGATTTTGAGGTCATTCATGCTACTGCCCGCAGTCCATTTCATCGTGTCACTGAACAGTACCCCACGGGAGGGACGCGCTTCATTTTTAAAAACCTATTTCTGCTCGTAAAGCCATTTGTCCTACTCTTAGTTTGTGGGTATCATGAATAAAGCTGCTACCCACGTGGTACAAGTCTTTGTGGGCACAGAGGTTTACATTGCTCTTGGCTGATATACCTAGGAATAGAATTGGTTGGAAACTGCTAAAGAGTTGTGACCCCTTCTGCAATGAAAGCCCCTTCTGGTCCTCTCCACTGTCACTGATATTTGCTATCTGGGGGTCGGGGGCATTTGCTATTCAAATGTACATGAAATTATATCTCGTGGTTTAGGCGGCGCCTGTGGCTCAGTTGGTGGGGCGCCAGCCCCATATACCTAGGGTGACGGGTTCTAAACCCAGCCCCGGCCAAACTGCAACCAAAAAAGAGCCGGGCGTTGTGGCGGGCGCCTGTAGTCCCAGCTACTCGGGAGGCTGAGGCAAGAGAATCACTTAAGCCCAGGAGTTGGAGGTCGCTGTGAGCTGTGTGAGGCCACGGCACTCTACTGAGGGCCATAAAGTGAGACTCTGTCTCTACAACAACAAAAAAAAGAAATTATATCTCGTGGTTTTAAATTGCACTTTTGAGTTTTTTGCCTGTTTTTAACATTTGTGTTTAACTTTTTATTATTATTTGTCCGTCTTTGTATATTTTGAATGCTGGTTATTATGTAGGTAGAGCAAACGCTTTCTCCCCATCTGGGGCTTGTCCACTCATTTTCTTAATAAATTTGACTTCGAGCAAATGAGTTTGAACTGAGCAGGCCTATGTATACCTAAATTCGTGTCAGCCAAATGCAGATCAAAAATACGGTGTATCCCCTACAGGGAGGGCCCGTTTTCCCTGTACTCTAGTCCTGCGGGGTGTACTTGAGCGTGTGTGGATTGGGGATATGTGTGGGATTCTGAAACCAGTCCCTTGTGTATACTAAGGCGTGACTCTAGTATCTTTGTATGGTCAGAAATTTAAAATTGTCCAAGACAGGATTATAAGAGGGTCTTTACCTAACAAATGAAATTAGTGTAACCTGGTTTCTTGTACCCTCAATGAATCCCCAACAATAAATTAAAAAAATAAAATAAAATAAAATAAAGTGCTTGGCATGTTGTAGATACCCACTAATAAATATTTAGCAAATGAGAAAAAAAAACAGAAATTTAAAATTGTCATATTGACCAACTTCTTCATTCTAGCTTATAATTAGTGCTTTTTGTGTCTGCCTAACCCAAATTGGCAGCACTGATCTGTGTTTTTACCCACTGGTTCTAGCTTTTACATTTAGTTCTCTAATCCATCTCAAATTTGTTTTGTGGAGTTAGTGTAAAAGAATGGACGGGAAAATATAATGACTATTGGTTAATTACCTACCAATGGCCAGCAGGGGCATTGCCCCTGAGTTCAGGGTCCAGCAAACTTTCTCTGTAAAGGGCCACATGGTAAATAGTTTAGGCTCTGCAGACCTCACGGTCCTCGTTGTAACTACTCAATTTTGCCTTCCTGATGCCAAGGGCAATACCTAACCACATGGGCATGGCTGTATTCCAGTAAGAGTTTATGAACAATGAAATTTGAACTTTATATAATTTTTTTTTTTTTTTTTTTTTTTGAGGAGACAGAGTCTCACTTTATGGCCCTCGGTAGAGTGCTCTGTCGTCACAGCTCACAACAACCTCCAACTCCTGGGCTTAAGCGATTCTCTTGCCTCAGCCTCCCGAGTAGCTGGGACTACAAGCGCCCGCCACAACGCCCAGCTATTTTTTGGTTACAGTTCAGCTGGAGCAGGGTTTGAACCTGCCACCCTCGGTATATGGGGCCGGCGCCTTACCAACTGAGCCACAGGCACCGCCCCGAACTTTATATAATTTTTACATTTCACAAAATAGTCTTCTTTTGATTTCTTTTAATCTGTTAAAAATGTAAAAAAACATGTTCAACTTCTGGGCTATACAAAAACAAGTAGCAGCCTCAGAATTTGACCTGCAGCCTCAGGCCATGGTTTGCCAACTCCTGGGCTGCCCAGCAAGGCGAACATTCAACAAACATAAGGTCAAGCTGTGATAACAGCATGAAGGTAAAGAGCTGTGTTCTGTGGGCAAGAAAATCATAGGCAGTGGATAATCTACTTTGGATGAGATCAAAAGGAATTATAACTAAACCACAATGAGAAAAAATACTTCATCCCCATTAGGACGGCTATTAGGAGAAGAAGGAGAAAAAGGGAGGGAGAGAGGAGGGAGGGAACTAGTGTCGACGAGGATGTGGAGAAACTTCCACCTTCATCCATTGCTGATGAAAATGCAAAATAGCGCGGCCACCATGGAAAACAGTAAAAAGTCAGACCTGGGATACCGTATGATCCAGCAATTCCACTCCTAGATACATACTCAAAAATTGAAAGTATCAAATAGATACATTTACACCAGTGCTCACGGCAGCATTTATTTACAATAACAAAAAGGTGGAAAAGATGCAAATGTCCCTCAACAGATGAAGGGTTCATACAATGGACTAGCATACATCCATAAAGAAGAGTGAAATTCTGATACACGCCGCAACATAGACTGACCTTGAGAACATTATGCTAAGCAAAATAAACCTGATACAAAGGGATAAAAGAAAATTTTTTGACACAGAGTCTCACTTTGTTGCCCTTGGTAGAGTGCTGTGGCGTCATAGCTCACAGCAACCTCAAACTTTTGGGCTCAAGAGATTCTCTTGTCTCAGCCTCCCAAGTAGCTGGGACTACAGGCTCCCACCACAAGGCTCAGCTATTTTTAGAGATGCGGGGGGTCTCACTCTTGCTCAGGCTGGTCTCGAACCTGTGAGCTCACGTGATCCCCCAGCCTTGGCCTCCCAGAGTGCTAAGATTATAGGCATGAGCCACCACAACCACCCAGCAGGGATCAATGTTCTGTGATTCTACTGATATAAGGTATTAGAATAGAAACATGTATAGAGACGGAAAGTATAAGAGAGATTGCAGGGTTGGGGAGGGGAGGATGGGGAGTTGTTATTTAAGGGATAACGTTGGGACTATGAAATGTTTTGGAAAACAGGGTTGGTAATCCAACATTAGAAACACACAGCTAGGTGTGGTGGCTCACCCCTGTAATCCTAGCACTTTGGGAGGCTGAGGTGGTGGATTGCTTGAGCTCATGAGTTCGAGAGCAGCCTAAGCAAGATAGAAACCCCACACACACACCAAAAAAAGAAAAGAAAATATTTGGTTGTTATAGCAAACACCTGTAGTCCCAGCTACTTGGGAGGCTGAGGCAAGAGGATCACTTGAGCCCAAGATTTTGAGGTTGCTGTGAGCTGTGATACCATGGCATTCTACCCAGGGTGACAGGGTGAGATTTTGTCTGAAAAAAAAGAAACATACTGAATGCCACTGACATGTATACTTACTAATGGTGAAAATGGTAAATTTTATGTTACAATAAAATACATTACAATTAAAATAAAAATGTATTAAAACTAAAGATGTTACTCTGTGGTGTACACTGTCCTATCACATGTACTAATTCATTTATTGTTCACAATAGCATGAAGTAAGTCTGTTATTACCATTATTCTCATTTTATAGATGAAAGGACTGAGGCACCAGGAGTTTTGATAACTTGTCCAAAGTCACACAGCTAGTTAGGTGCAGAGCTGGGATTCGAACGGGAGCAGTCTGTATGAATTGAACTGTCCTTTCAATTACTATGTTATGCTGCCTTTAAAGGAGGGATTCTCAACCTGGGCTGACCACTAGAGCTTTGAGGGGAGGGCGAAAAAATCTCCAGACTGGAAGAAGCATGAGGGAAGCAGGACAGTGGAGTGGCCTGTGTGAACCCAATAGCAATGGCCAGATCAAGGTGTCCAATCCAGTCTTCAGGGCCAACAATCCAGGATTATCTGAATCGACCAAGGCCTACCTGGGCGCCGTGGCTCACGCCTGTAATCCCAGCACTTGGGAAGTGGAGGTGGGTGGATTGCCTGAGCTCACAGGTTCGAGACCAGCCTGAACCTGAACACCTCAGTCTCTTAAAAAATGGCCAGGCGTTGTGCTGAGTGCCTGTAGTCCCAGCTACTCAGGGTGCTGAGGCAAGAGGATCCCTAGAACCCAACAGTTTGAGGTTGCTGTGAGCTAAGACGCCTTGGCACTCTACCAAGGGTGACCAAGTGAGATTCTGTCTCAAATTTTAAAAAAAAAGGAAGGAAAGAAAAGAAAAAGGAAGGTTCCAAGGCTTTGGCTGAATTTGAAGGAAAAAAACATGAATGAGCACTAGAAGAAAGAACTAGAAAAACACAGGGAGAAATTGTTAAGTGGAAGTAAGAGCTCATCCAAAGAAAGAAAAAAGAAAAGAAGAAAGAAAAGAAGAACTCTGATAGGATTCATCTTCTTCATCAGGCTCTGATTCTCCCAGCAGTTCTTCAGCTTCTGAAGATGAGGGTCAGAACTGAGGAAAATGGGGAAAGAAAAACAAGAATCGTTCACATACATCTTGAGAAAGTTCCATGTTGGAAATTGAATCAGTAAGGGTAGTTTTGTTTTTATTTTTACTTTTTTTTTTTTTTGTAGAGACAGTCTCACTTTATGGCCCTCGGTAGAGTGCCGTGGCCTCACACAGCTCACAGCAACCTCCAACTCTTGGGCTTAAGCGATTCTCTTGCCTCAGCCTCCCGAGTAGCTGGGACTACAGGCGCCCACCACAAGGCCTGGCTATTTTATTTTAACTTTTTTTTTTTTTTTTAAACACACTGTTCTGTTTTATTTTATTTTGGTTTTTGGCCAGGGCTGGGTTTGAACCTGCCACCTCTGGCATATGGGACCGGCGCCCTACTCCTTGAGCCACAGGCGCCGCCCTTTATTTTAACTTTTTTAAAAGGATAGTTTAAGAAAGAAAAAGAAGTCGAAGGATACAACTGAGAGAGAGAGAACAGCGTTAGAGGGCTCAGCAAGAAAAAGAAAGCTGCGTCCTGAAGGTAAACACTTATCATCCGAATCCTTGTGGGAATCTGATTACACTGAGGAGATGTGAGCAAAACAGGAGAAAAGCAGTGCAGCACGAGAAAAAGCCACAGAAAAATCAAAAAGAAAAAGAGACATAAAAACACAGTAAGAAGAAGAAAAAGGAGGCTGTAAGTTCAAGGGACTGGCCGACTGACCATAACATTAAGAAAAAAATCAGGATTCCCTTGTAAAAGAAAGTGCGATGTCTAAGGAAATTTCAACTGTGAAAACCACAACCTATTTACTAAAGTGCATGAATTTTCTTGATTTTAGAACTATTCCTGGACTGTTCAGTAGTCACTCAAAGTCCGCTGTGTGAAACGGCCATAATTACTGCCTGCCGCTTGAACATCTAGTTTTTCCCTTCCAGTAAATAGAAAAACCCTGGGAGGTAGTACGCTGCGGTTGTACCAGTGGTTGAGATACAGTATTTGGGAATAAAATTAACCTTTTTTACTAGACATGTCCAATGACACATCAACAGATACTGAATCTAGATATATCTTTGAGAGGGAATCAGAAATGATCGGATGACTCTAAAGTAGGGATTACGTGGATATTTTGAAATCCTTGGTCTCTAGATAAGTGTATTTTCATTTTTTCCCTTTGTATACTTTTTATTTACTGGGGAAGGCGCTGTTAGGGTTGGGGGAGGTTGGTTTGCTTCTCTTTAGCTAACAGAATAGTGTGCCTTTGATCCTCACGCATCCTGTACTGGTGGACACAGTAGCCACGTTGTACTGGGAGGGCCGTTTACTAGGCTGAGTGACATCTGTGGAATCTACTATATGCTGCTTTGGGGGAATCAGAGAAACAGCCCTCTACAGCATGAGAAAGCCCCAGAAGGTCTGGGATTTACTCCACTCCAATAATACTGAATCTTTTTTAGAATAACAATGTGGGCTCGGCACCTGTAGCTCAAACGGCTAGGGTGCCAGCCACATACACTGGAGCTGGCAGGTTTGAATCCAGCCTGAGCCTGCCAAACAACAATGACAACTACAACCAAAGGGGAAAAAAAAAGGCCGAGTGTTGTGGCAGGTGCCTGTAGTCCCAGCTGCTTGGGAAGCTGAGGCAAGAGAATAACTTAAGCCCGGGGTACAGGCGAAACTTACTAAATGCAGAATACAAACGCCTACATACAGTAAATAAGAAAATGCCATGAAGGCTATGTTGAACAGTTTGATGAGAATATTTCATATTGTATATGAAACCCACACATTGTACCCCTTGATTGCACTAATGTACACAGCTTTGATTTAACAATAAAAATAAATAAATTTAAAAAAAAGAGAGTTAGTAAATTTTTTAGGATTCACAGGTCATGTGATTTCCATCTGTCACAATTATGCAATTATGTCATTGTAGTACAAAAGTAGTCCCAGATAATATACATAAACAAACGGATGTAGCTGTGTTTCAATAAAACTTTATTTACAAAGTTGTCTTTATTTACAAAGACAAAAAAAAAAAAAAGAATAACTTAAGCCCAGGAGTTTGAAGTTGCTGTGAGCTGTGACACCATGGCACTCTACCCAGGGTGACAGCTTGAGACTCTGCCTCAAAAAAAAAAAAAGAATGAGAATGTGACACGTCATTTGAATTAATTTTGATTCTACTGTGGCTTTAGAGAGGAATCATTTCAAATAGACTCTGATACTTTTTGAACTTGATAGCTAAAGATTCTAAAATGCTTGTTTTATACTATGAAATTTTAATCAGTCAAGAAAATTTTATGGGATGGGACACAATTATAAGAGAGACTACGTAACAAATGCAATCAGTGTAACTTAATTCTATGTACCCCCAAGGAATCCCAAACAATAAAACAAAATTTTATTATAAGTGATGGTTACTTTAGTTTTTTGTGTGAATTTTGTTTAGGCTGCGATATTTGGCTTTTGTTAACTCCTTACTTTACCATCTTAAGTTCATTGCTATGTTTCATGGCATATTTGCCAAAAAATCTAGCATGTAAAAACCAGGATCCTGATTTTTTTTTTAAGCAGCTTCATGTTGAAGCTAGACTTACCATAAACAAGTCGAGTAGGCCTGGTATGCCGTGTCTTGTTATATAAAGCTGTTGCCAGAATCTTAGTAATAGAATGTTTTAAATGTTTGTTGTCTTTGTATATTAATCACAAATTATGACATGTTAAAAAAAAAAAATCCTCCATGTCAAAAAAAAAAAAAAAAATTAAAAGGGCGGCGCCTGTGGCTCAGTGAGTAGGGCACTGGCCCCATATGCCGGAGGTGGCGGGTTCAAACCCAGCCCTGGCCAAAAAAAAAAAAAAAAAAAAAATCCTCAATGTCCAGGCAGCACTGTATGAAATCAAAACCTCTAGGGGTTGGACCAGCATCAGTATTTATTTTTTCTTTGTTTTTCTTTTTCCTGAAACAGGGTCTTGCTCTGTCACTCGGGCTGGAGCACAGTGGTGTGATCAAGGCTCACTGCAACCCGGGCTCAAGTAACCCTTTTACCTTCGCCCCCAGAGCAGCCACCACGCCCACCTGCTGTTTCTGGTTTTGTTTTTGTTTTTTATTTTTTGTAGAGACAGGGCCTCTCTGTAGTTTCTACTCTCCTACCTCAAACAATCCGCCCACTAAGCCTCCCACAGTGCTGGGGTCACAGGTACGAGCCCCTGTACCCAGCAGCATCAGCAGTTGGAAAAGCTCCCCAGGTGTTTTCATTGTGCAACCAAGGCTGAAAATAACTGGTAAAAAGACAGGCTTCTCTCAGGAGACAACATTTCAACCTTGACCTCAAAATTGACAGGCGTCAGCCGTGTGCGGGGGGAGTAGAAGAAGGGAGAAGGGTCATGGGTTCCACACATCTCACTGGTAATGTGCCATCAAACCCTTTGGTCTTTTTCCTGTGCAAGAACAATATACCGAGCAATCCTGCCCCACGCCTGAGAGTAAACACTTCCCACATGCTGTCCCGTTAACAATGATCTGATGACGTGAGCATCGTCATCCCATTTGACAGGTGGGACAACTTTGGCCTAAAGAGAGTTAGCTCCTTGCCCGTGGCCACACTGGTGCTGAATGGCAGACGAGGACACTCAGGTGTTAACAGCTCAGCTCTCTGGCCGCCTCTTTTCTCAATGAAGCCAAGGTCATCCCCAACAGGAGCTCTGAGAAGGGAAGTGACCTGTTCACTGCAGGCTGGTTTTGTCTTGTTTCCCACGCACATCCGCCTGTGGCAGGGCCCCTCCGTGGTCCCTACCTCTTAATAGACTGAGTCAGAGGCTGGGTGCTCCTCTAATACTGTGGTGGTCAGAAGGGAGCTTGGGGCAAGAGGCCCGTGAAATGCCACTGTGAACAGTCTCTGGGGTGAAAAGGAGGCCTGAGGCTGGCAGAGCTTCATCGGGAAAATTCAATGTGTTATCCACTAGAAACCCATGAGCAAGTGAACAAGGTTCTTAAGTTAGGGAAAAGGAAAGAGACAGAGAGAAAGAGTCTAGGGCTGGCGCATGCTGATCACATCCACCACAACGAACAGGCCTGACCTCCCCCTGGGACGACAGTAAGGCAGGAGAATCCCTTGACGTTTTCCTGGCAATTCTGAAAGCTTGAGACCACGTCCCGCTTGCTCATCACTCTGACTGTCGGACAGTGTCTGGCTGCCAGGTAGTTGCTCATTAAAATTTGTGCGTCAGGTGAATACTTGCAATTGGGATAAGGCAGGGTTAGCTCAGTCTGGGTGGTCAAGGAGGGGTCCCCTGCAGAGGCAGCCACTGTGCAGGATTAACTGTATGAAGGGAAGGGGGCAGGAAAGAATGTTCCAAGCAGACAAACATCCGTGTTCCAAGGTCCAGTTGAGCTTTCCTGTTATTCTTTGTCATTCGTAACTGATGAGGAAACTGGAGCTCAGCGAGATAGCCTTGCCAATTACCACATGGCTGGAACATACCAGAACTTGCATTTGGACTTGGACGCCCAGACTCCTCTACCGGTGCCCCTTCTACTGGACGTTAGCAGATAGACACCAGGAGGAGAATGCATGTAACATGTGTATTCCTGGTGACACAGGGGCCTCAGCCATCACCACCAAGGACAAAAACATCAAAATCAAAGTTTAACAAGCTCTATTAAGAGCCTCCTATGTGTCAGGCACTAGTCCATGTTCAAAATGCATAAACTTTCTATAAATTTTTACCCAAATCCTATGGAGTGGATGCCATTAGCATCCTTATTTTATAGCCGTAGAAATGAGATACAGAGGGATTAAAGAATGTGCCTCGCTTTCCACAGCCAACAAGACATGGACTTAGAGCATATGTTCAAACTCAGAGGAGCATCAGCCTCCAAAACTTAGTCACGTTCTCCCAGCCCATCAGTCAGTTCAGATCCTGGAATCAGGCCATTACTTTTTTTTTTTTTTTTTTTGAGACAGAGTCTCACTTTGTCACCGGGGTGCTACAGCGTCATAGGTCACAGCAACCTCAAACTCTTGAGCTCGGGTGATCCACTTGCCTCAACCACCCAAGTAGGAGGTGCCCGCCATGACACCTGGCTATTTTTAAGAGATAGGGTCTCGCTCTTGCTCAGGCTGATCTTGAACTCTTGAACTCAGGCAATCTACCCACATCGGCCTCCCAGAGCGTGTTTAGGATTATAGGCGTGAGTCACCACACCTGGCCTGCAAACAGGCCTTCACCTATCACTGAGTCAATGCTCATAATGATCACTGTTACACCTTGCTTTTAAAAATTATTATAACTTGCTTTTCAGGGGGGCTTTAAACTTTTCTATTTTAAGAGAAATTTCACAGTCCTTTGACCCAATTTTCCACTTTTCAAAATTGGACATTTTGATGTCATGGCTCAAGCAATGGATATTTTTCTTGCCACAGGCTGTGAAAAAGTAATTGGCAGCTGACCACAAGAGAAGGGACAAGACTGCAGAGTAGATTCTTGCCGAAGGGCCAGCACCCCTGTGTTCTTCCCCAGGCCCTGTGCTTGCGTCCCCCGTGGAGGGAACCCAGCTCCTGAAACCCCTGGCCTCTCTCTCTCTTCCCCTTCCCCACTCCACTCTGCAAGGAACAAATGATTTTAACAATTGGTAGATTTGGGAAGAATAAAGGGAACAAACCGTCATCCACTCCTCGTATTCTGGGATAGGAGGGAGTTGCCCGGGGAGCTGTGTTCTCTGGTTCCCACATTAGAGTTGGAGAGCTTGTCTGCTTCTGGGTCCATGTTGAGAAAAAAACTGACCCACACCTATTGAAACTTATCAGCAATAAAGGTGACATTTTGGCATATTCTTCTTATTTCTGAATTGGGTGAGAACTCAGGCAAGGAAGAAGGAACTCGTTATTGAACTTCCTGAAAAAGCCCAATACAGGGAAGGTGTGTGGGTGAGCAGTGATGCCTGGTGACGCAGCAGGGAGTGACCGTGAAGCTCTGGGGATGTGTTTTTTCTTTTCCTTCCTGGTGTTTACCCACATGTACTTGTTAAACATCTGCTAAAGGGCTGGCATCTCACTGGGCACCTCCTAAATAAGAACAAGCCCTCAAAGGTGGGAGAAAAAGGCAAAATCAAGAATGAAGGGAGTTTCACTTCCAGCTGATCCCTGGAGGTGAGCACAAGGATCACTGGATACTGCTGGGTTGAGGAGCCCAGAGTCCATTGTGGGTCCCTGGGTCATAGCACCTTTGGGGGATTATCTACCTGCACACCCCCCTGTGAGCCATCTCAGTGGAGTATCAGCCAAGGTACCCTGTCGTCCCCGAGCCAACGGATGAGTTCATGGCCAAGGCAAATGATCAAACTCCAGCATCCAACCATTTTGCTTTTCTGCAGCACATTGGAAGAATAATTGAACCACAGATTAAATACATAACCCACGAAGGAAAGCTGATTAGCAAAAAAAAAAAAAAAAAGTCCATGCGTACATACTTTTGGTGATACCCACAGGTAAGTTTTTAAAAGTACTCAAAAAATGAGCTTCTAGCCCATGGCCCACAGTTGGAGACCTCTGCTCTAGGTGCCGGGGTGGATGAACTTCACCAGAGAAAGCAGAATGGAAACGGAAAACACAATTGCAGTTCAATGTGTTCAAATTTTCCAGCCGAAAATTTTTCTTTTCTTATTATTTTTTTTTTCTTTTGAGAGAGTCTCACTCTGTCGCCCTGGGTAGAATGCTGTGGTGTCATCATAGCTCACACCAAACTCAAACTCTTGGGCTCAAGTGATCCTCCTGCCTCCACCTCCTGGGTAGCTGGGACTACAGGTGCCTGCCACCACACCTGGCCAGTTTTTTTATTGTTAGTAGAAACAGGGTCTTGCTCTCGCTCAGGCTGGTCTGGAACCCCTGAACTCAAGCAATCCACCCTCAGCTTCCCGGAGTGCTAGGATTACAGGTGTGAACCACTCAGATGTCCCCTCCTCCAGCCTAGAAAATTGTTAAGATGTCTTCTTGCTCCCTAAATACCTGGGATTGCTCTAGTTCAGGTCTATCTGCCTTTCTCTCTTTCCTCCACCCATCTCTCCCCCTGTAGTCAATATCCATCCATTCAACTTGTCTTCAGCATAAGACAGAGCCGGTTCTCTTTGCAAGAGAGAATACCAGTCCCACCTCTATACTGTGTTAGAACGTTGGGTGTCATGCCTTCATGGACTAGCCCCCTAAATTGAAGTTAAGGGAGGCCTGGTGGCTTGATGGTTAAGAGCACAAGTTCTTGAGTCAGCCAGTCCTGGATATAAAATCTGCCTCTGCTTTTTGTTAAGTATTGATTGATGGGGGGCACATTAACTTCCCAAACCTCAGGTCCTCATCTCCAAACAGAAGATAATAATAGTCCCTGACTCCCAGGATGGTCATGTGAATGCAGTGAAGTGCTTAATAAACCTCGCCTGTTATTTTACTTACTATTCTAGATTTTTTCTGAGAAGTCATGCAAAACAGGAATGTAAATTGCAAAAAAGACAAACGCTGGGTAGAAAGACACTAAAAGAAGCTTTTTTCCAAAGGGGATGTTTATTTCAGGGAAGGGGGGCCCTCAACCAGCTGTTTTCCAGGAAATGGTCCACTTAACCCAGGGTGAGCTCTAAATTTTAATGACTAGCCAGTGTCGAAGGCCTGGAAAGAGAAGAAAACAAACAAGATGATGTAAAAATCCAAACGCAGGCTGCATAAACTCTGTGGTCTCCATGATTTAACTAGAATCCTGAGTTTGGAGATAATTCTCATCTCCATTTGGGGAAGAATCAAAACCTTCACCAATATTCCATTAGTGGCTAAAAAATAGAGTTAAATAGCAGTAAACATCCGAAAGTAAATATCAAATGTCATCAGGATCCAGGAAGGGGTAAGATGTAAATGATTAATCTGTACCCAGGGCCTTGGAGCCTTTGTCTGTGAAGTTTCTTCTGCCTGAAACCTGCTCCCTACTCCCCACCCTGGCTCCTTGTACTGTGGCAAGCTTGTCATCTGAGCTCAAATGTCCCCTCCTCCAGCAGGCCTCCCCAGGTCTCCGGTGGCGTGTCACCCCAATGTTGTTCTTTACTTTTCCCTCCCGGCAGTGCCCAATCTGTGACGACAGCTTCAGGGACTGTTTCGGCAGTGGATTCCCCAAGTAGACCCCAAGTGCCAGGTGGCCAGAAATGGTTCTCTCTAATTCGTGGCTGCAGATCTGCATAGATCCATTCCAGATCCACAGTTGAAACTCTATGTGGCTCTGTTGACTGAACAGGTTTGGTAAATGTCTTTCATCATTCATTCATTCCCTGGACGATGACTTACATCCTTTCAAGGCTGTTCAACAGTGAACACCGTCATCAGTTCACTCTGTTAGCAAATATCTATGAGTGCTTGGAACCTGGCCGGTGCTGACCTGACCAGTGACAATACAGGAGTGACCCCAGTGGGCAGGAATCCCCACTCATGTGGAGATTACACTGCAGTGGAAGGAGAGGGTCAACCAATCAAACCAGTGACGTGTGTCTGAGGAATTGCAAGGACTTTGGAGAAAAGTACAGGGGAGAACCAGGAGGGCTGAGTGGTAAGGGGGTGCAGTTTTAAAAGGGAGATATGAGGAAGGCCTCTCGAGCGGAGACCCCAACAAGTGAGGGAGTGTAGCATGGTGCATCTGCAAGAGATCATTCCAGAAAGAGAGGGCAGCAGGTTGGAAGGGGCCAAGGGGATATGCCCATGGATGGCGTGGCCAGAGTGGAGTATGGAAGGAAGAGGACAGAGGGCAGTGGCTGGGTGGCCATCACTGAAGGGCCTTCGTTGGTGCTTCTGAGGCTGGCCCTCTGAGATGGGAGAGCAAGTCACTGGCCAGCTCTGGGAAGGGATGTGGCTTTTGAAATGACTTTCCAATAACCCCACTCTAGACTAGATGGGAAGAAGGCCAGGGGCATGAGGACGTAGGGAGGCTCCTGCAAGATACTCCAGGGAACCCTGGGCTGCCTGGACCCTGGCGGGAGCAAGATGTCCAGTGAGTGTCAGTTCCCTGAAGGCAAAGCCCCTGAGGAGTCAATGGAACAAGTATGGAAAGTAAGGAGCCGGGGTGCCCAGAATGACTCAATATTTTGAGCCCCAACTGCTAAATAAATAGAGGTGCCATGCGGGCTTAGGTGTGTGACGTGTGAAATTGTTTTTATTCCACCTGAATACAGATTTTGACCGGGAAGACATGGGCACCTGTATTCTTGTAAGGGATAAATCCCATAAACAATAAAACAAAGATATAAGATAATATGTCAGAATAACAGCAGGTGCTTTGATGGTGATGAGACCATAAGTAATGACAGCCACAGGTGACCAGGGGAGCTTAAGGAGATGGCGTTAGGAGACCCAGGACAGAGGACAGCAAAGCCAATTCCTTGAGGAAAGAATGAGCTGAGGCAGTTTTAAGGTCAGAAACAGGCCAGTGTGGCTGGAAACAGAATGACCAACAGGGACGAGAATGGGGGTGAGGGGACATGGCTGTCCTTGTGTGACACTGAAGCCTTCTCCACAGCGTGGATGTTTCTTTAAATGTGATGAGAAGACCAGGGGAGCACAATGGCTCACACCTGTAATCACAGCACTCTGGGAAGCTGAAGTGGGTGGATTACTTGAGGTCAGGAGTTCAAGACCAGCCTGAGCAAGAACCAGACCCTGTCTACTAAAAATAGAAAAATTAGCTGAGTGTGGTGGGCACCTGTGGTCCCAGATACTCGGGAGGCTGAGGCTGAGGCAAGAGGACCACTTGAGTCCAAGAGTTTGAGATTGCTGTGAGCTGTGATGCCACGACACTCTACCCAGGGTGACAGAGTGAGACTCTGTCTCAAAAAAAAAAATTAAGTAATTAATCAAAAAACCTGGGGCTTCCTATTTTATATGAAGTAGCCAGAAAAGGCTGTGCTGATAAAATGATGTAAAAATGAGGTAGGGACCGTGGCAGCGCCTCTGGCTCAAAGGAGTAGGGCACCAGTCCCATGTGCCAGAGGTGGCGGGTTCAAACCCAGCCCTGGCCAAAAAATGCAAAAAAATAAATGTGATGAAAAGCATCTGAAGATTTTTTTTTTTTTTTTTTTTTGCAGTTTTTTGCAGAGGCTGGGTTTGAACCTGCCACCTCGGGCATATGGGGCCAGCCCCATACCCCTTTGAGCCACAGGCACTGCCCCCACATCTGAAGGTTTTAAGCAGGGAGAATTGTCACCTGATTTCTTCTTCAACAAAAGGTAACTTTGGGGAACGGATTAGCTTGCCAGAGAGGGGAGACTATAGAAGGGGGAGAACCAGTGTGAGTCTGGGGGAGCTGTCCGGCTGTCCAGCCAAAGCCGGACATGGGCTTGGAAAGGGCCAAGACGGTGGATAACCAGCGAGATGAGGGACTGTGCTGTAAGGAGAGACGATGGGCTGTGTGAACTGGGAGAAAGGCTTCCAGAAAGAACAAAGGATGCGGCTGGTGTGGGGAGGGGAGAACGGTGGGACCCGGGATCCCTGCTCTCTTCCGGTCCTGGTAAGTGTGACATTAACAAGGAAGCAGGAACCGGGAGACATATTCTGGCACTTTTATTCTATTTATTATTTATTTATTTATTTATTTGCAGTTTTTTTGGCCAGAGCGGGGTTTGAACCCGCCACCTTTGGTATATGGGGCCAGTACCCTACTCCTTGAACCCATTCTGACACTTTTAAAACATTTCGGCAAATATGACGTGCCTACGGAATAGCACGCAAATCGGGAGTCTGGAGCCTAATGGGTGACCCTGGAGTGATACCCCCTGAAAGATCCTCTGCACGGCTTCCATCCCGCACCCCCTTCCAACCCGCACCCCCTTCCATCCCACACCCCCTCTATCCCACACCCCCTTCCAACCTACACCCCCCTCTATCCCACACCCCCTTCCCTCCCACACCCCTTTCCATCCCGCACCCCTTTCCATCCGCACCCCCCTCTATTTCACACCCTTCCATCCGCACCCCTTTCCATCCGCACCCCGCTTCCATCCCCCTTCCATCCCGCACCACACGCACACTACCGCCCTGGCCTCAGGCAACAGGTAACTTTTATTGGTGTTTTGAACCCTGTGGTCAGAGGTGAGCGTGGAGCATTTGCCCGTGCATTTCTTAGAAAAATCCCTCACTTGTTTTCTTCCTCTTGGGTTGAACACGGGGTTTTGTTCTGTGACAACTGCTTGTCTTATTCTCCTTCCTCCCGCGGGGAGGCGCTCGCGCGCAGCCCGCGGGCAGGTTGCCCTTCACCCCGCCCACTTTTTCTTGCCTCAGGGTCACCGGGGCACCGAGCCACCGCAGGAGCTGTGACTGCAAAGCCCCGCTCCTCTCAGGAAGCAGGTCACCGCCTCCCGTCCCTTCCCTTCTCAGGTTCTTTTACTCGTCCAATCCCAACGGATGGCTCTTCTTAAGGAATCACCAGTTTACCGCTTTTGCAATAGTCACTTTGATGTTTTGATGAAAATACTGCCACGCTGAGTTCTGTCCTGAGAATTAATATTTCCTCCCCCCCGCCTTTCCCTTCCTCCCTCCTTCTTACTGTTGCTGTGATTATTTCTTTTGGAAATAATTCCCCTTGCTCTCTGCCTCCATAAATCTCTGAATCCCAGCAAAAGGAAGTGAACAAAATTAACAGCCAGTTACATGTGGGAGATGCGCTCTCCCCTCCGCCGATGCACCGGAGTAGGACACCTTCGGAACAAAAGATCCACCTCCTTTTTCATCTATTTTTACTTCTCCGGAGACCTCTGTCCCCTGGGTTTTTTTATTAGAGAACTGTTTTCCCCTCCTGGGCTCTGCACACATGTTTTCTATATAATATTAAACAGTCATCTTTGCGTCTCCCACATCCTGGTATGCTCTAAACTCACAGACCACATTTCTCAAACACTGGATACAAACCTATACTGGCTAACTGTTGGCAAAATAAAACAGCACTTACAATGGCCCTCTCTTTGGTCTCTCTTCTCACAGCTTAATTGAGATATGATTTACAAACCATAATATTCACCCTTTTAAAGTCTGCATGTTAACGTTTTTAATTTTTTTTTGCTGAGTTATGTATTGGGCTTTTTTTCTTTTCTTTAAATAGGGCCACTGGGTGAACATTTTAATACAATCCCACACACACCCCTTTCCCCCTTTGTAAAAGGGCAGGGACATGGAAACAGCAAAGAGCAGATTCTCTTTCACACTCCAGGAATGTTTTTATTAATTGCATCGTGCCATTTACAACTTACTTCCTGTGTTTTGATTTTAACCTGTTCAAGTCTTTCAAATCTGCTTCCTAGAAGCTGCGTTGCATAATTTGTGCACCATTGAGATTTTTCTTTTGAGTTAGAGTTTCGTGGGGGGATTTTGTCCATTTGTTTGTTCGTGTTTATTTGGGGTCTTCAACTCCTTGCTTTATCTGCTGGGCTAATTAGAGAAACTTGGAATGTACCTTCTTGGCATGACACGCTGTGCGGAAATATTTGGTATTCAGAGCTAAGCGTACAAGCTCGTAGCATTCCGACTTTTGAAATTGGTAGAAGGGAAGAGCGTTAGAAATATAGATAAGGCAAAAAAACCCAGAACTTCTTCCCAATATTAAAATCTGATTGATTGTATAGTTTGGCTTTAAACTCTCTGAATCTCCATTTCTTCCTTTGAAGAATAGGCATTAAAATAACTACGTCCGAAGGACAGCTTAAGGATCCCGGGAAATAAGTCATGTAAGAGCCCCCAGAACATAATCAATATATTTTTTAATGTGTAAGTATTTTACTGAATGTGAATCTTGAAGAACTTCATTCATGGTGTAAGGATTCTGTTTCTGTCAAGGTGCATTAACGAAACCATAGTTTTCCTGTTAGAAGATTGTGTGCTAGTTTGATTAATCACTCAACAAACAGGTCATTACTTGCTGTGTACCAGACCCTGGGGACTGAAAGGAGCGCGGGCAGACAGAGGCAGGTGGAGAAGGGAGGTAGGGTTGTGCAAATAAACATATGAGCACAAACCACGCAAGGGTTATGGAAGAAACTCCTAGGGTGGGTGTATGTTCAAAGCAATTTAAAAAAAAGTGTATTTTGTTGATAAACTTATGCCTATGGGCAGAGAAAAATTTTCTGAACCAACCATGAGAAATTGGTTACTCAAGTTTTCTTTTTTATGATAGGAACTAAGAAAGTAGATAGGAGAATTTCTTCTACTTCTTATTTTATATCTTTCTATCAAATTTGAACTTGCTAGTTATAAATGCATGTATTTATCATTTGTTTGTTTAAATGTCATAGACATTCTCTGACCAGCAGGCTGAGACGCCATTTTTAATTTTCTTATGTTAGGCTTTACTAAAAGCAAAACCTATTGTTTAGAATGAACAAATGATTAACTGTTTGAAATATTTAATTTGCCATGCCAAACTAACCAGACATTGAACATAATATTATTATACTTGGAAAGACAAAGGTCTTTACAAGAGTGCAAGAATTCACAGACCCGGCGGCACCTGTGGCTTAGTGAGTAGGGCGTTGGCCCCATATACCAAGGGTGGCGGGTTCAAACTTGGCCCCGGCAAACTGCAACAAAAAAATAGCTGGGCGTTGTGGCAGGCACCTGCAGTCCCAGCTACTCGGGAGGCTGAGGCAGGAGAATTGCCTAAGTCCAGGAGTTGGAAGTTGCTGTGAGCTGTGATGCTACGGCACTCTACCGAGGGCCATAAAGTAAAACTCTGTCTCTACAAAAAAAAAAAAAAAAAAGAATTCACAGACCCACACCAAACTGTTACCAGGCTGCTCTTGCCCACAAAGTTTGCCCTGACAATAACACTTTCATTTGACAGATATTTATTAAGCACCTGCAGTATACCAGGAATCATTCTGGACACTGGTGATAAAGCAAAGCCTCCAGGGAGTCACGGTCCAGATTCTAGTTGGAAGAGATAGATAAGAAATAAGTAAAGCGGGTGGTGCCTGCGGCTCAAAGGAGGAGGGCGCCGGCCCCATATACCGGAGGTGGTGGGTTCAAACCCGGCCCTGGCCAAAAACTGCAAAAAAAAAAAAAGCATTAAGCAAAGCAAATATATCATCTATAATATACATGTATCTTTCTTATTATAGGGCTTGGATGATGTGGCTCTGGGTACTGCTTTTACTTTTTAGTTAATAGTTCATGTGAACCCTACATGCTAAAGGGAACAAAGCTCTATCTTATATATATAGAAATGTAAACTCATAGCCGTATTTATTCACAGTCATTACAATAATTGTTAATCTCTTAAAAGTACCTTATAATATATACATATATATGTATGTGTATATATATATATATAATTGCAGGGCATGCCTGTTTTTATCCATTGCAGATTAAGTAAATAAATGCTACTTTATAGTCATAAGGGAAAATACTCTGAGACAGACAAAAAAAAAAAAATGACTCTGAGATGCGTTGCTTTCAGCCTACTCTAAGACACTCACCACTATTTAAAAAAATAACCCTTGGTTCAATTAGCTGACTTTCCAAACCTTCCCTGCCTCCCTTGGAATGTGTTTCCAAGGAAGGGCTGGCTCTCAAGTCCTCTTTGTCTTTTGATTCCTTCTCTTTCCCTTTCTCTTGTGTTCAGTTCTTAACTCTGTACTTTCTAATTAAAGTAACGATTTTGTAGAGCCAGGCTCAGTGGCTCACATCTGTAATCCTGGCACTCAGGGAGGCCTATGTGGGTAGATAGATTGCTTGCGCTCAGGAGTTTGAGACCAACCTGAGCAAGAATGAGACACCATCTCTACTAAAAATAGAAAAAAATAGCCAGGCATCTTGGTAGGGGTGTGGGGGCACCTGTAGTCCCAGCTACTCGGGAGGCTGAGGCAGGAGGATTGCTGGAGCCCAGGAGTTTGAGGTTGCTGTGAGCTGTGATGCTACAGCACTCTACCTAGGGTGACAGAGCAAGATTGTGTCTCAAAAATAAACTAATCAAATTAAATTAGGGCCAGGCACAGTGGCTCACACCTATAATCCTAACACTCTTGGAAGGCTGAGGCAGGTAGACCAGCCTGAGCCAGAGTTAGACCTCATCTCTAAAACAGCTAGGGATTATGGTGGGTGCCTGTAGTCACAGCTACTTGGGAGGCTGAGGCAAAAAAATCACTTGAACCCAAGAGTTTGAGGTTGCTGTGAGTTTTGACGCCATGCACTCTACCAAGGGTGATAAAGCGAGACTCTTATCTCTAAAAAAAAAAAAAAAAAAATTTAAATAACTATTTTGTAACCCGGCATTTTCTTCTCTCTCTCTTTTTTTTTTTTTTTTTTTTTTTGCTGTTTTTTTGGCCGGGGCTGGGTTTGAACCTACCACCTCTGGCATATGGGGCCGGCGCCCTACTTCTTTGAGCCACAGGCGCTGCCCTGTAACCCGGCATTTTCACTATGACTGGCTAAGGGCTAAATTAATCTCTTCTTTCTTCACACAGGAATCTCTGGTAGATTGTGCTAGGACACTGGTTCTCAACCAGAGGTGATCCCACACCCATCTCCCTTCCAAGGGGACATTTGTCAAATGTGACAGTTTTGACATTTTTGATTGTCATGACTGTGGAGGGAACAGCTACCGGCATCATTGGGGTGGGGCCAGGGACGCTGGTGGGCATTCTACCAAGCACAGACAGCGCCCAGCAGCAAAGAATGAGCCAATCCAAAATATCTCTGGTGCTGAGGATGAGAATCTCGCATCCAGAGGAACTGGGGAAGGTGATGAAGTAGAGGAGTGGAGGGCATTGTCTGCTTATGATGTGAAGAGACAGCACACACATTTGGTCCTTGCTGGTGGTGATTCTCTTCTAATGACGAATCTTTATTCTTCCCCCATAAGGCCTGGGTGTGGGACTTAGATAACTGCCTGACCGATCACAGCCCAGTGGGATAAGTGGAACTGGGAAGACTATTCTGTAGCTGTAAGACATGAGATCCTTGGTTTTCTTATCTAGGTACATTCAATTGCAAATGGTGTTCAGCAGCAAACCAAACTATTTTTTTCCTGAGTCTTTTGTTTCCAAATCAATGAGAACAAAGAATGTCCATGCTCCATTCAAGCCGTTTTCATAATTCTGGAGTAAAAGAGGAAGCAATAGTTGGGCCATTTAAACTACACCGTGATAAAAAGGCCTGCTTATTAACCTTGTAAACATTCTATGAAAGTACAAGGGGAACCTTTATAAAGAACAGCCAAGTGTCCTTTTTATACAAGAGCCCTTTGTACTTTGAAATGTTCATACGTCTGTAAAATAGAAGTGAACAGAATAGCCTAGAATAATGCAATTTCCAGGTCTTCTAGGAATGATTCCGTTAGAATATTATTTTTTGGCATTTTTAACAGGCAGAAGATTAAGTTACCTCAAGATCAGTGCCTCTTAAAAAAAAAAAAAAAACGCTTTGCACCCATGTTTAACAAGCCATCAGAGTAGATTCAAAGGAGGGCTAATTGAGCACTGGGTGTTTGAAGCATTCGGATGATGACCTGGGTTTCTTCTTGAAAACACCAACAGCACAGCCTGGCAGGAAGCAGGGATTACACAAGAGACTTGATTGAAACCTGCCCTCCAAAGTGGAAGAAAAACTTTCAGTGAGAAACCGTGAAGTTTGAAATCGCTGCCTGTTGTATTACTCCTCCTTCAAAGGGCCTCCCACCTGATGAAAGGGAGCTTCTCCTCTTACCCCAGTTCGGAGCTGCCAGAGAAATTCACCCAAAAAGTGTGCTTTAGTAAGAATGATCCACCCTTCAGAGGAGAGGAGTCACCCTTAGCCTGACTCCATTCTATCGACATGTGTTTTGTAATCCCCTCTGGTGTCCCAAGGCCAGTGAAGTCACAGCCTCTGATAAGATTGTGAAGCCAAATGCATTCACTGCTAAACCATATTTTTAATGCTTTCCCCCACCAACTTCAATTCTCTCTTTCGTAGGTCAGCTTTGGCAGGATTCAGCCAAATAAAGTTATGCAAAGACAACCTCCCAGGGAGATTTCATGAAGAAGATGTTTTTCATTTAAATCCTTAGGCCTCACCTCACAGATGCAAAGGGCAGAAAATTACTAACTTACTATCAGATAATCAATAACTGAAGGAGCTTGGCCAGCCTCGAGTTATTTTTTCTAAGGGAGAAAAAAAACACAACACAGGCACTCTTCCCAGCAGAACCTAGGGGGTGGAGGGGAACCTCTCTCTCCTAAAATCCAGAAGTTTGCTGGCAGCAATTCAGTACATCCCTGACCAAAGGGTAAAAAAAATGTTGCCTAACTGGTTTGACTCTTCCATCTGGCTACTACCAAGAGAAGTAAACAGAATCTTATCCTTTCAGCTGAGTCTGACTTGGGCATCATTTGCAAGTAAATATTTATTGATCTCAGCACTATTCCATTGCCACCACGGCTGTCTTTGGAGCAGATTGACTGAAACATTGTTCCGGATTAAGCTGTCTCCATAGCAACGGCCCGGGAGAGTGTGCACCCCACCCCACCTCCCTCTTTGGCCACAGGGAGGGGTTGAGGGGGTATTTGGTGACACTCTGCTTTCTGGTCGGTAGGTTGTAGTCGAATTGAGGAACGTTCTTCCTTTGCTCTCTGGGTTCCAGTCCATGAGGATTTGTGCTGATTGCTTTGCCCATCTCGGTAACTTCCACACACGGGCATTTTTTTTCTCCCTCTCTCTCTTCATTCAGGAAGTGGAGAGCTGAGCCCTGAGATTCTTTCTGCTCCGATGATATAAACAAATCGCAGAGGAAGTCAAGTCAAACTTTCCTTTGCGTCTTTTGTTCTCCCAACTAGCAATTCAGAAAACAGAGCCAACTTTTTTTGGATGCCTTTTTAAGGATTGCTCTTAACTGGAAAGGCGGAAACCTTCTTGCTTTTTTTTTTTTTTCGTATTCATAAAAACAAAGATTCTCTTAATGTCATTTTTCAAACAAAGTGGAACTGCCCCAGAAGTTAAAAAAAAAAAAATGCTGGCTTTTGAGATGTTTCAAACCAAATTGCTCTTTTTTTTCATTATGGGATTACCTAAATTGTCGTTCTTTCCTTCGGAAATCTTAAGGCTAAAATACAAACAGGAGAACAATATGCTGGATAAAGGCTAAACCTGAAAAGAAGCTTCAAGCCCTCAAAGACACAGCCAAGGAAAGCTAACAGGATTCGGTACAGGTGCCAGTGGTGGCCTGCCCCCGACAGAAAGGAGACATCGTATCTGTCTGATCTGCAGATACTGCTTTAAACATCATAGATAATTAAGTCCTTCCCAGCGTGGAGGTTATTTGAAGTTTTATCATAAGCTTCACAAGATTTATCTCTGGGTTTCAGTGAAGGCTCAACCAGAGGCACCTGATAATCTGGGTGACAGACTCATCACACCTCTCTTGTCATCTCATAAAAGCAGCTCTGTGCTAAATCACTGAAGGAAAGTAGAATGGAATATGTAACAGATATTTTCAGAGATAGCCCAGAGATGGCCTCTCACCCTGGGTGTTCTATTACATTACAACTGGCTCCAAAAAGTAAGGAAGCTGCGACAGCCACATGGATGCCTTATGCCTACATGGTCTGTCTTAAACTGGCCCTCTCTATACGCAGGTGGGTGGCCAACACTGAACACAGCTTTATTCTCTCATAAAGGACATTAGAGTTCAAGTACAAGCTTGAGCTGCTTCCTGAGTGTTCTCTTTTGTAAAAAGGTATATGGTGGTAGTATGATAGGGTTAGAAACAATATGTTATAGATACAGAGAGGTGTCTCTCATCTGGTTACAGAGAGAGATGTATTGCACTTGGTTACAGATAGAGAGATGTATCTCACGTGGTTATTGATAGAGAGATGTATCTCACGTGGTTATTGATAGAGAGATGTATCTCACGTGGTTATTGATAGAGAGATGCATCTCACGTGTTTATTGATAGAGAGATGTATCTCACGTGGTTATTGATAGAGAGATGTATCTCACGTGGTTATTGATAGAGAGATGCATCTCACGTGGTTATTGATAGAGAGATGTATCTCACGTGGTTATTGATAGAGAGATGTCTCTCACTTGGTTATAGAGAGAGAGATGTGTCTCACTTGGTTATAGAGAGAGATGTATCGCACGTGGTTATTGATAGATGCATCTCACGAGGTTATTGATAGATGTATCTCACATGGTTATAGAGAGAGAGAGATGTATCTCACTTGGTTATAGAGAGAGAGATGTGTCTCACTTGGTTATAGAGAGAGATGTATCTCACGTGGTTATTGATAGATGCATCTCACGTGGTTATTGATAGATGTATCTCACATGGTTATAGAGAGAGAGAGATGTATCTCACGTGGTTATTGATAGAGAGATGTATCTCACGTGGTTATTGATAGAGAGATGCATCTCACGTGGTTATTGATAGAGAGATGTATCTCACGTGGTTATTGATAGAGAGATGCATCTCACGTGGTTATTGATAGAGAGATGTATCTCACGTGGTTATTGATAGAGAGATGTATCTCACGTGGTTATTGATAGAGAGATGTATCTCACGTGGTTATTGATAGAGATGCATCTCACGTGTTTATTGATAGAGAGATGCATCTCACGTGGTTATTGATAGAGAGATGTATCTCACGTGGTTATTGATAGAGAGATGTATCTCACGTGGTTATTGATAGAGAGATGTATCTCACGTGGTTATTGATAGAGATGCATCTCACGTGTTTATTGATAGAGAGATGTATCTCACGTGGTTATTGATAGAGAGATGCATCTCACGTGCTTATTAATAGAGAGATGTATCTCACATGGTTATTGATAGAGAGATGTATCTCACTTGGTTATAGAGAGAGAGATGTGTCTCACTTGGTTATAGAGAGAGATGTATCTCACGTGGTTATTGATAGATGCATCTCACGAGGTTATTGATAGATGTATCTCACATGGTTATAGAGAGAGAGAGATGTATCTCACTTGGTTATAGAGAGAGAGATGTGTCTCACTTGGTTATAGAGAGAGATGTATCTCACGTGGTTATTGATAGATGCATCTCACGTGGTTATTGATAGATGTATCTCACATGGTTATAGAGAGAGAGAGATGTATCTCACGTGGTTATTGATAGAGAGATGTATCTCACGTGGTTATTGATAGAGAGATGCATCTCACGTGGTTATTGATAGAGAGATGTATCTCACGTGGTTATTGATAGAGAGATGCATCTCACGTGGTTATTGATAGAGAGATGCATCTCACCTGGTTATTGAGAGAGATGTATCTCACGTGGTTATTGATAGAGATGTATCTCACGTGGTTATTGATAGAGAGATGCATCTCACGTGGTTATTGATAGAGAGATGCATCTCACGTGGTTATTGATAGAGAGATGTATCTCACGTGGTTATTGATAGAGAGATGTATGTCACATGGTTATTGATAGATGTATCTCACTTGGTTATTGATAGAGAGATGCATCTCACGTGGTTATTGATAGAGAGATGCATCTCAAGTGGTTATTGATAGAGAGATGTATCTCACGTGGTTATTGATAAAGAGATGTATCTCACGTGGTTATTGATAGAGAGATGTATCTCACATGGTTATTGATAGAGAGATGCATCTCACGTGGTTATTGATAGAGAGATGCATCTCACGTGGTTATTGATAGAGAGGTGCATCTCACGTGTTTATTGATAGAGAGATGCATCTCACGTGGTTATTGATAGAGAGATGTATCTCACGTGGTTATTGATAGAGAGATGTATCTCACATGGTTATTGATAGATGTATCTCACTTGGTTATTGATAGAGAGATGCATCTCAAATGGTTATTTATAGAGAGATGTATCTCACGTGGTTATTGATAGAGAGATGCATCTCACGTGGTTATTGATAGAGAGATGTATCTCACGTGGTTATTGATAGAGAGATGTATCTCATGTGTTTATTGATAGATGTATCTCATGTGGTTATTGATAGAGAGATGTATCTCATGTGGTTATTGATAGATGTATCTCATGTGGTTATTGATAGAGAGATGTATCGCATTTATGAACCTTATGATATTTGCAGTGATTTGTGTCAGAACACCTTTGTTCAGTCACAAATGTCTCTCCGTCTTCATCTATAAATACGTATATCTACAGCATATAGACTGTATACCTATTTCTAGACTAATAGGTATATAAAATCCCTTATGCAAGTTGTAATTGATTGTGTAATGATTGAATAAACAGTGGATGAAAGGATAATCTTCTGTTCTGGAAGCCAGCTTTAATTCACGCTTTATTTTATATTCATTAAACTGTTTATTTACTCGTCTACATTCTCTGTTGATTACTTTCTGGGCATGCTTTTCCCTTGAGCAATGACCAGGCTGAGAAAATGATTTTATTTACATTGCAAAGGAGAGAGACAGACAGAAATCCAGAGGCAGCAACTTGCATGGATGAATCCAAAGTATGGGATCATCAGTGTCACAGGCCAGAGGCACCTCCACGCTCTGGAACCTGCGATCATCAGTGTCACAGGCCACAGACACCTCCACGTCCTGGAACCTCGGATCATCAGTGTCACAGGCCACATGCACCTCCACGTCCTGGAACCTGGGATCATCAGTGTCACAGGCCACAGGCACCTCCACGTCCTGGAATCTGGGATCATCAGTGTCACAGGCCACAGGCACCTCCACGTCCTGGAACCTGGGATCATCAGTGTCACAGGCCACATGCACCTCCACATCCTGGAACCTGCGATCATCAGTGTCACAGGCCACATGCACCTCCACGCTCTGGAACCTGGGATCATCAGTGTCACAGGCCAGAGGCACCTCCATGTCCTGGAACCTGGGATCATCAGTGTCACAGGCCACAGGCACCTCCACGTCCTGGAACCTGGGATCATCAGTGTCACAGGCCACAGGCACCTCCACGTCCTGGAACCTGGGATCATCAGTGTCACAGGCCACAGACACCTCCACGTCCTGGAACCTGGGATCATCAGTGTCACAGGCCAGAGGCACCTTCACGTTCTGGAACCTGGGATCATCAGTGTCACAGGCCACAGGCACCTCCACGTCCTGAAACCTGCGATCATCAATGTCACAGGCCACATGCACCTCCACGTCCTGGAACCTGCGATCATCAGTGTCACAGGCCACATGCACCTCCACGCTCTGGAACCTGGGATCATCAGTGTCACAGGCCAGAGGCACCTCCACATCCTGGAACCTGGGATTATCAGTGTCACAGGCCAGAGGCACCTCCATGCTCTGCAACCTGCGATCATCAGTGTCACAGGCCACATGCACCTCCACGTCCTGGAACCTGGGATCATCAGTGTCACAGGCCACAGGCACCTCCACGTCCTGGAACCTGGGATCATCAGTGTCACAGGCCAGAGGCACCTCCACGTCCTGGAACCTGCGATCATCAATGTCACAGGCCACATGCACCTCCACATCCTGGAACCTGTGATCATCAGTGTCACAGGCCACACGCACCTCCATGTCCTGGAACCTGGGATCATCAGTGTCACAGGCCACAGGCACCTCCATGTCCTGGAACCGTTTTCGGAGCTCTAATGTAGAAACATGTAATACCTATAATGCTCCTGAATTTCTGTAAAGCAAACAGAGCCTTGATGCCTTGATGTGGTTGCCATATATTTACAGAATTCAACAATCGCCTTCCACAACTGTGTGCTGGGCGCTGGGACACAAAGATGGATACTGCTGGCTAGTCCCCTATGCAGACTAAGCACATACTTCAAGGACCAGAAAAGTTATTTTTAATTTTGTTGTGCTGATATGTTATTGTTCCTTTGCTTTTGCTTTTGCTTTTTTTACTTGAGACAAAGTCTCTCTCACTTTGTTGCCCTGAGTAGAGTGCCGTGGCATTACAGCTCACATCAACCTCCAACTCCTGGGCTCAAGCGATTCTCTTGCGTCAGCCTCCCCAGTAGCTGAGACTACAGGCACCCGCCACAACGCCCAGCTATTTTTTTGTTTGGCAGGCCTGGCTGGGTTCAAACTGCCAGCCCTGGTGCATGTGGCCAGCACCCTATCCACTGAGCTATGGCACCACCTGTTTTCGTTCCTTTGTTTTGTTTTGTTTTTGAAGCAGTTGCCCACTCTGTTGCCCAGGCTAGAGGCATCATCACAGCTCACAGCAACCTCAAACTCCTGGGCTCAAGTGATCCTCCTGCCTCACCCTCCCAAGTAACTGGAACTACAGGCACCCTTCACCAACTCTGGCTAATTTTTCTACTTTTAGTAGAAACAGGGTCCTGAGCTCAAGAGATCTTCCCACCTCAGCCTTCCAGAGTGTTTCAACTTCCCAGCTTGAAAGTTATCCTTTAGATTAGGACAAGGGGTTTGGGATGGATTTAATCATCTGCAATGGTCTGCAAAATTGTGCACAGATGTATCATTTTCTGAGCAGAAAGTCCTGACAGACATCAGGTTTTCACAAATAATAGGGTGGTAATGAGCCAATAGAGCAGAGGGGTTGAGATGTTAATTCTTCCAGTGTATGATCTTGAACCACCTGCTTAACCTTCTGAAGCTTGAGTTTCTCATGGAGCAATGATACTAATCATAGCGACTTCCTAAGGCCGTTGCTAAGGATTAAATACAATAACGTGTGCGCCACCTCAGGCCCCCTGGAGGGCCACGTTGTGTCCACTGGGCACAAGTTGATACAGGAGGTGGCCGCAGGTGCCTGGCTGCTGCAGGCTCCACGTGTGCCCCGACTGCTGTCTGCGCACAGCCGCTTTCAGCACGCTTCCAACGCGCCAGTCTCCAGGGTCTTTGCAGAAGCTGTCACTCACCTGGCCGCTTCTGGAAGCCTTTCATTTTTGTCTTACCCCACCTCTTTCCATCTTCGTCAACTTACAAGCCAGACACAGACATGAATCTGGGACAGTCTTGATCATCTGCAATCCCACACTTCCCAGCTTTGTCAACTTGTTCTCAATCACCTCTTTGGTTTCCACACAGCCTTGCTCAGTCACTGTTTCCAAACATTTAGACTTTGAAAACATGCCAAATCAGCCCTTTTCTATAGATTCGGGGAGCCAAGCTTCACTAAGCCCTGAGCTAAATTCTTCTCAGGAGTTACTGACATTTTGTTTTTGCAACAGTTGCCACTTTACGGGTGAGAAAGCTGAGGTTCAGAAATACATTAATTCACCCAAAGTCATAGGAGGGTGAGAGGTGGCTGGCTCAGGCTGCAAATCCCAGGCAGACTGGCTCAAAAAGACACCACGCCACCTCTTAATTTTATCGTATCACTTCCCTCAGAGTGGGGAGGAGAGCAGAAAATGGAGATTTTTTAAGAGGGTGGAGGAATGGTTGTGCTTTATATCAGGTTATTTTTCCAGCCACAAGAGGGTGGCCCTGGTGCTAAGTAGCATATAGACTTTATTATTTTTTTTAGAAGCACATCTAATAACGGATGAAGATTTGTACTCAGCCATTTCATTCGTGGCTTTTAGCAAGAGATTTCTCTATTAGCACCTAATTACTACATTATAAAATGATTCCCAGGAGGGAGAATCTTCCCAACAAAGAGAAGGCTGCATGGGGAAAAGCTCACTTTCTTAGACTTTGCCAAATGTGCCCAAATTCTTTCGACAACTTTGAAAAACGACTTTCCACATAATTTTCTTCCGTTTGGTTTGCATTGTGTTAACCTCGAAAAGCTTCCTGTATCCTTGTAGAATGAAGTGAATATTCCTTCAGTTTCTTTCCATACTTCAAGAAAGAAAATATTTTCCTTGCGTAATGATCTATAAAGTTTCCTTCTGTGTAAAGTTACTGGGAATATGCCCTCTCGAAGGCACTATATACAAATCACTTCTGATCCCCACTGTGACTTCTGGTTAATGGACCAAGACCCAGTTCCCAGTTCCCAGGTATGTAAAAGAGGCTCAGAGAAGTGAAGTGATTTGCTGGAGAAACATAACAGGGTCCTGACAGAAGAATCCAGGCCTGCCTTCTGCTGGTGCTAGTTCCTGTCCCTGACACCATTTTTCCACATGTAGCCGATACATCAGTCTAAACCAGCAGTTCTCAACCTGTGGGTTGCGACCCCGACCCCAACCCCTTCGTAACAATGAAAACACATCCTGCGTATCAGATATTTACATTACGATTCATAACAGTAGCAAAATTACAGTTATGAAGTAGCAACGAAAATGATTTTATAAAATGATTCCTCAACAACATGAGGAACTGTATTAAAGGGTCACAGCATTAGGAAGGTTGAGAACCACTAGTCTAAACTATCTCTTTCGGGCATCTTTAAAACTTCTACTAGAACCCCAGGTTTCACATTCAGAACCTAAGCAAAATGCCAAAAAAACAAACAACAACCAAAGAAAGCACAACAACGAGAAACCTCTTTACCTGACCTTTTAAGTTAGTCACTTGTAAGTCTCTTAAAGCTGGAAGGCAGACTTCCAGTTTCAAGTTCAGCATGCAGGAATCTTACGAGTCACTGCTCCATCCTAACAAAAAGTCAAAGTCTACCCAAATGGAAAAATCGATAGTTCTTTCGGATTCCTTAGAAGAAGTGTGGTCATGGGCCAACCATTATTCTCAAAGTTGTAGAGACCAACAGGAAAACACAGAGAATCGCTACTCACCGGAGCAGAGAGCACATGGTCCATAGGTTGCTGGAAGACCAGTGTGGATGTGTTTGAGAACTAAAAACTTCAGGGGCCCAGGCACGGTGGCTCACACCAGTAATCCCAGTTACTTTGAGAAGATCATTTGAGGACAGGAGTTCAAGACCAGTCTGGGCAACATAGTAAGGCCTCAACTTGACAAAAAATAAGAAAAATTAGCCAGGCATGGTAATGTGTCCCTGTAGCCCAGGCTGCTCCAAAGGCTGAGGAAGGAGGGCTACCTGATCCCAGTAGTCCAAGGCTGAAGTGAGCTGTGAGTGCACCATTGCACACCAACCTGGATGACAGAGTAAGAACCTTAAAACAAAAAACTCCAGGGGCTCTGTGAAAGACTATATCAAGAGAATGAAAAGACAAACCACAGACTGGTAGTTCCTGTTTTAAAATGGGCCAAAACCAGACATCTCCCCAGCAAAGATGTATAGATCACAACTGAACATATGAAAAGATGCTGCATAGCCTGTGTCACCGGGGTCATGCCAGTTATACAGGATTGGATACTACTACCCACTTATTAAAAAGTGCCAAATCCACAACTCGGACAATGCCAAATGCTGGCACGGATGTGGAGCAGTAAGACCCTAAGCGCTGGGCAGTGCCTGTGGCTCAGTGAGTAGGGCGCCGGCCCCATATGCCGAGGGTGGCGGGTTCAAACCCAGCCCCGGCCAAACTGCAACAAAAAAATAGCCGGGCGTTGTGGCGGGCACCTGTAGTCCCAGCTGCTCGGGAGGCTGAAGCAAGAGAATCACATAAGCCCAAGAGCTAGAGGTTGCTGTGAGCCGTGTGACGCCACGGCACTCTACCAGAGGGCGGTACAGTGACACTCTGTCTCTACAAAAAAAAAAAAAAGACCCTAAGTGCTCACTCATTGCTGGTGGGAATGCAGAATGGTCACAGCCACTTTGGAAGACAGTTCAGCAACTTCTTATAAAACTAAACATACCCTAAACCAGGGGTCCTCAAACAGCGGCCCGCGGGCCACGTGAGGCGGTGTGATTGTATTTGTTCTCACTTTGTTTTTTTACTTCAAAATAAGATATGTGCAGTGTGCATAGGAATTTGTTCATAGTTTTTTTTTTTTTTAAACTATAGTGCAGCCCTCCAACGGTCTGAGGGACAGTGAATTGGCCCCCTGTTTAAAAAGTTTGAGGATGCCTGCCCTAAACCATATGATCCAGCAATTGTACACCTTGGTATTTACCCAAAAAGCTGAAAACTTATGTCTGTACAAAAACCCGGACACAAATGTCTACAGCAGCTTTCTTTTAACACCCCAAACTTGGAAATAACCAAGATGTCTTTCAATAGGTGAATTGATAAACAAATCGTAGTGTGTCCAAACAATAGGCTGTTTATTATTCGGCACTAAAAATACATGGGTTACCAAGCTGTGAAAAGACATGGAGGGAACTTAAGTGTGTATCACTAAGCAAAGGAAGCCAGACTGAAAAAGTTACATGCTAAACGATTCCAAATATACCACACTCTGGCAAAACTATGGAAATAGTAAAAAGATCAGTAGTTTCCATGGGTTGGGTGGAAAGGAAGGGATGGATGGGCCAAGCATAGATTTTTAGTGTAGCGAAACTATTGTGTGTGAATCTGTAATGGTGGTTACATGTGTTCAAACCTGTAGAAATACAACACTAAGAGTGAGCTCTCAGGTAAGCTACTAAGCCTGGGTGATAATGGAGTGTCCATCCATGTGAGTTCATTCCTTGTAACCAATATGTGACTCTGGTGTCAGATTTTGATGATGAGGTAATGTGGATGGTGAATGGGGCGTACATGAGCACTCTCTACTTTCTGCTCACTTTTGCTGTGAACCCAAAACTGCTATTAAAAATAGTCTTCAAAGAAACTGGGAGGCAGCCAAATACCCACGCCTTTTACTCACACATGCACACACACACAAACAGAAGACAGGCGTACCTCGAAGATGTTGTGGGTTCGGTTCCAGACAACAATAAAGTGAATATTGCAATAAAGTGAGTCACACAAAGTTCTTAGTTTCCCAGCGCACATAAAAGTTATTTTTACACTATCTTGTAGTCTATTACGTGTATCATACCATTATGTCTAAAAAAAAAAAAAGTACAGATCTTAATTTAAAAATACTGTATTACTAAAAATTGCTAATGATCATCTGAGCCTTCAGTGAGTCATAATCTTTTTGCTGGTGAAGGGTCTTGCTTTGCTCTTGAGGGGTGCTGACTGGTCGGAGTGGTGGCTGCTGAAGGTGGGGAGGGCTGTGGCAGTTTCTTAAAATAAGACAAAGTGAAGTTTGCCACATACTTTGACTCTTCCCTTTTAGGAAAGTTCTCTCTGCAGAATGACATGCTGTTTGATAGCATTTTACCCAAAAGTAGAACTCCTTTCAAAATTGTAATCAATCCTCTTAAAATGTAACCCCATCAAACCAGTCTGGCTCAACTTTTATATACCAAAGTTGTGAGTTGTTTTCCAGTTGCCATGGACCCCCAGGTTAAAGGTCAGATAAACTGACTACTCCCAGATGAACCAAACCTGCAACTATAAGTGGAACCTAAGTGCTCTGGCCAATGTGAGGAGTGGGACTAAATTAAGAAGCACACACCTGCATGGCAGGATCTAGGATCCAATCAGATCAAGCCCTGGCAGGATCTAGGATCCAATCAGATCAAGCCCTGGTATCACTCCACTGTGGTATCCAATGAGAACACACCTCATTACCCTATGCTTATAAAACCCAACTCAGCACCCCCCTCCCCACTTGGGGAGACAGATTTGAGCATTTCCTGTTTCTCTGCCAGTTAACTTGCAATGAAGATTTTCTTTTCTCAGAGGTCGGTACCATGATATTTGCATCTATGTGCATGGGGCAGTGAACCTGTTGATTGCTCAGTATTAAAACCCTGCCCATTGTTTTATCAATTAAGTGTAATATTCTAAATCCTTTGTTGTTATTTCGGCAATTCATGATATCATCACCTGGAGTATATTCCATCTCAAGAAATCACTTTCTTTGTTAATCCATAAGAAGCAATGCCTCATCCATTCAAGTTTTATCATGCAGCATTTTCAGGTGCCACTTCTAATTCTCCTTCTTTTGCTATTTCCACTGTACTTGACATTATTTCCTCCACTGAAGTCTTAAACCTCTCAAAATCATCTAATCAGCCACCCTCCCAAGCCAGGCATGGTGGTTCCCCTGAGGCCGAGGCGGGTGGATCGCCTGAGCTCACAGGTTCGAGAACAGCCTGAGCCAGAGTGAGACCCAGTCTCTTAAAAAAGAAAAATGGCTGGGCGTTGTGGCAGGTGTGTGTAGTCTCAGCTACTTGGGAGGCTGAGGCAAGAGGATCGCTTGAGCCCAAGAGTTTCAGGTTGCTGTGAGCTATGATATTATAGCACTCTACCGAGGGTGACAAAGTGAAACTCTGTCTCAAAAAACAATAAATAAATAAATAAGGAAATAAAGCTAAAAATGAATAAAGTTGGTGAGGAAGCCACATCAAAAGCTGAGACGGGCCAACAGCTAGGCCTCTTGTGTCAAATGGTTAGCCAGGTTGTGAATGCAAAGGAAAGTTCTTGAAGGAAATTAAAAGTGTTGCTCTGGTAAACATATGAATGATGAGAAAGTGAAACAGCCTTACTGATGATATGGAGAAAGTTTTAGTGGTCTGGATAGAAGATCAAACCAGCCACAAAACTTTCTTAGGCTAAAACCTAATCCAGAGCAAAACCTTCGCTCTCTTCAAACTCTGTGAAGGCTGAGAGAGTTGAGGGAGCTCTAAAAGAGAAGTCTGAAGCCAGCAGAGGCTGGTTCACCAGATTTAAGGAAAGAAGCTTTTTCTATAACATAATAGTACAAGGTCAAGCAGCAAGTGCTGACGTTGAAGCTGTAGCAAGTTGTCCAGAAGATCTAGCTCAGATGATTGGTGAGCTGGAAAAATCTGCAAATGACAGATTTTCTTTTTTTTTTTGTGGTTTTTGGCCAGGGCTGGGTTTGAACCTGCCACCTCTGGCATATGGGACCGGCGCCCTACTCACTGAGCCACAGGCGCCGCCCAAATGACAGATTTTCAATGTAAGTAAAATATTCCTATAGTGGAAGATGATGTTATCTAGGACTTTCCCAACAAGAGAAGTCAAGGCCTGGCTTCAAGGCTTCAGGGGACAGACCGGCTCTCTTTTTAGGGGCTAATGCCACTGGTGACTTTAAGTTGAAGGCAATGCTCATTTACCTACCATTTTGAAAATTCTAGTGCCCTTAACAATTATGCTAAATCTACTCTGCCTGTGCTCTAGAGATGGATTAACAAAGCCTGGACGACAGCGCATCCGTTTCCAGCAGGATTTATTAAGTATTTTGTGCCCACAGTTGAAGCTACTGCTTAAGGGGGAATAAAAGATTTCTTTCAAAATATTACTGCTCATTGACAATGTGCCTTGTCACACAAGACCTCTGATGGGGATGTATAAGGAGACCAAAGTTCTTTTTTTTTCAAATATTTTATTTTATTTTATTTAATGAAAAAGAGTCTCACTTTGCAGCCCTCAGTAGAATGCCCTGGTGTCATAGCTCACAGCAACCTCAAACTCTTGAGCCCAAGAGAGTCTCTTGCCTCAGTTTCCCAAGTAGCTGGGACTACAGGTGCCTGCCACACTGTCCAGCTATTTTTTTTAGAGATGGGAACTTGCTCTTGCTCAGGCTGGTCTTGAACTACTGAGTTCAAGTAATCCTCCTGCCTTGGCCTCCCAGAGTGCTAGGATTACAGGTATGAGCCCCAAGCCCAGCCTCCCAAAGTTGTTTTCATGCCTGCTAACCCAGCATCTATTCTGTAGCCTATGGATCAAGGAGGAATTTTTACTTAAAAGGCTTATTATCTAAAAAAATACTTATTCTAGCTGGGCATTGTAGCGGGCACCTGTAGTCCCAGCTACTTGAGAGGCTGAGGCAAGAGAATTGCCTAAGCCCAGGAGTTGGAGGATGCTGTGAGCTGTGACATCACAGCACTCTACTGAGGGTGACAAAGTGAGACTCTGTCCCTAAAAAAAAATAATAATAATAAAATACTTATTATCTAAAAAATCATATAGCTGCCATAGAGTGTGATTTCTTTGGTAAATATGGGCAAAGTACATTGAAAACCTTCTGAAAGGGATCCACTATTCTAGATGTTGAAAGGAGTCAGTGGTGGTGCCCAGAGAGGAGGCCACAGCTAGGATGTTCAGCCCAAGTTTATTGAAAGTGGGGGTAGTGGGGGCACCGCCTGGGCAGTGCAGTGGCACCTGCACCCCAGGGGCAGTTAGAGACCCCTTTTATATGGGACCTTAGGGGATGGGCAAATTCCACACTTGCCCTCAATTCATCCTTTGGCATGAATTTCGAGGAGGGGGGGAACTAGCCAGATCCCTTGTGTTTTTGTCTTAGGAGGAGAGGAGGGGAAAGCGTTTGTGTGTGGCTGTGTTAGGTCCCCCCCAGCAGATGCCATTAAAAACATTCTTGATTCATGGAAGGATGCCAAAATATCAACGTTAACAGGAGTTTGGGAAAATTTGATTCCAATCCTCATGGATGATTTTGAGAACAGCCTGAGTGCTGGGATTACAGGCGTGAGCCACCATGCCTGGCTTAGCTTTTGATTTAAAGTGAGAGACATGTGACTCTTTCTTTCACTTAAACACTTGGAGGCCATCATGGGGCTATTAATTGGCCTAATTTTAATACGGTTGTGTCTTGGGGAATAGGGAGGCCCAAGAGGAGGAGGCGAGTCAAGGGATCAGTCAGGACACACACGACCTTCACAGATCAAGGTTGCTATCTTACAAATCACGATGACAGATGAAGTAATAATGAAAAAGGTTGAATATTGACATAATTACCAAATGGGACAAAATGAGCCCATTCTGTTGGGAAAAAATGGTGCCAGCAGACTTGTCACAAGGTTGCCACAAACCTTTAATTTGTAAAAAAACAAAACAAAACAACAGTATCCACAAAGCTCAATAAAGAGCAATACAGTAAAACAAGGTATGCCTGCAGATAAAACTTGAATTATAAGCTCTTCCCATGGCTAGCTAAAGAATTTTTAAAACAGATTTATTAAAATATAGTCACATGTATTGTGAATATAAGTTGAAGATGATATAAGTTGTCATGGAAGTCACCCTTTAAGAGTAGATAATTCAATGGTTTTAGTATATTTACAGATGTGTACAACCAACACATTTAGAACATCTTATTACCTACAAAAAACCCTCTAACCTTTAGCTGCCATCCCTGCCCCACCAAACTCTCTTTGACCTACAGATTCTAAACAACTACTGCCTGTTTCTATAGATTTCCCTGTTCTGACTTCCATATAAAAGGAATCATATAGTGTGTAGCATTTTGTAACAGCTTATTTTACATAACATATTTTTGTTGTTGTTTTTTTGTTTTGTTTTGAGACAGAATCTCAAGCTGTCACCCTGGGTAGAGTGCCACGGCATCACAGCTCACAGAAACCTCAAACTCCTGGACCCAAGAGATTCTCTTGCCTCAGTTCCCAAGTAGCTGGGACTACAGGCACCTGCCACAATGCCTGGCTATTTTATTTTTTGCAGTTGTCATTGTTTAGCTGGCCTGGGGCCAGGTTCGAACCCGTCGGCCTCAGTGTATGTGGCCTGCACCGTAACCACAGAGCTATGGGTGCCGCCTTATGTAATATACTTTAAAGGTTCATTCATTCATATTTTGCGTGTATCAGCATTTCATTTCTTGTTATGACTAAATACTAGGGTATGAATAGACCATATTTTTGTTTATCCATCAATCTGTTGTCAGACATTTTCATTGTTTCCACCTTTTTAGCTATCACGAACAGTGTTACTGTAAACTTTTGGATACGGGTTTTTGTGTGCTAGTTGAAGAAATCAGCCCTATGAGAAAATGATTCAGTGCATTAGCAGTCTAGATAGAAGGCTAAGAAACTATAACCACACACATATTGTTTTTCTTCAGACATATTTTCAAGACCATTGTCTTTTTAAAAGAAGTGATGAGTAAGTTAACTCAGGGCACAATGATTAACAGAGGTTTTAGCTGATCGGGTGTGGATAGAGACTCCATGAAGTACCGGACAGATATGTGAAGTTTTCATTGGTGGCACTTAAATATTCCAAAATTTTATGGAAAAACACATATGGGATTAATAAGAAATCCTTTTCCTTTGTGATGGATTCTATGGCAGGTGAAGGGAAAAGAGAGCTGTCTGTAATCATTAGCTGGAGTCAGACGTGCAGGCTTCACCATTCATTAGATATTGAACCATCAGCGCAGGTGGGGAAGTGCTCCGCCCTCCAGGGCTTGGCCTCCTCAGCAGTAAATAGAGATGATAATAATAATAACAGGTCCCAGCGAGGCGAGTGGTTCAGATCTGTAATCTTAGCACACTGGGAGGCCAAAGAGGAAGGATCCCTTGAGCTCAGGAGTTCAGCTTGAGCAAGAGCAAGATCCCATCTCTACTAAAAATAGAAAAATTAGCTGGGCATTGTGGTGGGCGCCTCTAGTCCCAGCTACTCCGGAGGCTGAGGCAAGAGGATTGCTTGAGTCCAAGAGTTTCAGGTTGCTGTGAGTTATGACACCACAGCACTCTACCCAGGGTGACAGAATCAGATTCTCTCTCAAAAAAAAAAGAAAAAAGAAAAAAATAGTAAGAGCCCCTGCATTGCAGAGCTGTTGGAAGGGTTTTGTGAGCTAACACACACACTCTTTGGTTAAAATTGGCTATTGGTATTGAGGGAATGAGGGCTGTTTCATGAATCAGAGCATGTGCCGGGTTAATTAGGTTGTGAAAACCTAAACCCTTATGAAGCACAGTGCAAGCCAGAATGTGATGGTCCTTAAATACCCCCCACCGTCTGGTTTTCTGTTTTGTTTACCAGAAGCTGCTCCTTCTGAGGAGAGAGGGGAAGGGAGGGGAAGAGAGACCAAGACAGAACATTTGTGAAATAGTCACAAAATTTAAAAAATAAAACAAGTTTCTATCTAAAGGTGGCTGCCATTATGGCAGGACCCGTCTGGCCCATTGCAGCCCACTCACTGCACAACCAGGAATGCACATCCCAACATCCCACCCGTGAGAGACCCAGCTTCGAGACCCAGGCTGAACGTTTTGGGCTTGGACTGGAGGCAGTCCCTGTGCAGCCTCTGGGCAGGAAGAAGATATTTTTACCTCCTCCTGCGGCCCCACCTTCTGGTGCAGGGTGAGGGCGCCCAGCAGTCATAACCTCTGTGGCTTTCTCACCTTCTGGCACCTTTGGCAAAATTCTTGCGGCTGGTCTTTGGTGCCCCTGTTGGCTTCTACGCCTGCTGCATCTTAAAGCAAGATCACAAAGAGGAAAACTAAGGTGTTTGCTTGGTTCACATCTGTCCCCCCCGAGTAAAATACAGCCCCTGGCTCCAAGAGTTTCATGAAGGAGTGAAAGAAAAGTGAATAAAGAATGAAGGGGAAGGAAAGAAGAGAGAGAAGGAACAAGGAAGGAAGGAAAAAGGAAAGAAAAGAATAAAGGAAGGGAGTTTCTTAGACGTTGAGATGAAGTTCTCTGGAAAAGTTTGCCATGAAGTCATACAAGATAGAGTAAGGATCAAAGGTCACCCTTTTACAGCTTCAGCGCTTATACAATGTGTGTGTGTGTGTGTGTGTGTGTGTTGTACAGGCAGAACATTGTAATAGCCAAAGGTGGTGCCTCTTAAGTCAAATGGACCTCAATTCAAGTCCCAGTTGCCCTTACTTAACTAGCTTTCTGTTCTAAGCCTTAGTTTTCTCATCTATAAAATGGGCATAGTATGTAATAGGACCTACATTGTAAGAAAATGCCATGAGAGCCACATGTAAACCTGTTTTTTCCTTCAAAATATGTATTTATTTATTTGTTTATTATTATTGTCTCACATCAATTTGAGGGTACAAAGAATTAGGTTAGAATGTTTGCATTTGTTAGCTAGAGGCCTTGTGATCACTGTGTCACATACAAAGCTCTTAATCTTAAGTTCTCTCGCATAATAAGTTCTCAGGTAATGTTGCTTTATTATAACATTAATTTTTATTACCAATGGATGTAAATTACCATATTTGATGGGGCAGAAAGAGGAAAAGTGGGGGGTAAATGGGTGAGGTAAAAGGAAGAACGTTGCTCCCTGCAGATTTCTGGTCCTGGCAGCAGGTAGTTAACTCACTGTTTGATGTTGGGAGGAAAAAGGGAAGGATTATGCCACCCCCTGGGCAAACCGAGAATGGTGTGTGCCTAGAATGGTCTCTCAGATTGCCACGCCCCTCGGTGGAGCTGGAGAACAGTCACAGAGGGTAACTCGGACCAAGAAAGGGACCTGCCCGCCAGGGGAGTCAGCACCTTGCTAGGAATTAGTCTGGCCAGAGGATAAGAGGGTTTTGGGGGATGGGGCGGTATTCGTCAAAGGGTGCAAAGTTTCAGTTGGACAGGAGGAATACACTTCTAAGATGTCTTGTACAGCATGGGGACTATAGTTTATAGTAATACAATGTATATTTCAAAATTTCTAACATAGTAGATGTTAAATGTCTGCACCACCAAAAAAGCATGTGAAGTGATGAATATTAATTTGCTGGACTCTAATGTCTGCATACATCAGAACATCCCATTTTACCCCATAGATACATTCACTGGTTATTATTTGTCCATTGAAAATAAAATTTTAAAATTATCTTAATTTAAAAAGAAAGAAACTAGAAACACTTCAGTCTGGAAAAATGAAGTCCGGCCAAGGGATGGGATAAAACGGGGCCTGTTCCCACTCATGAAAGCCCCTGTCATTTTGGTTTATGGCTTTGTTTTTTACACAGAGCACCCTCTAGCCAGCTCTTAGGCTGCACCACAGGACTTGCCCTGCTTACAGTGTGGAAATGATTGCAGGTCAGTAGGGTCACGTGGTTCATCCCGATGCACTTTCACCTGGTCCCCGGAGGCCTTTGGGTCTTGCCTTATTTTTAGTTCCTCAAACTGCCAGAATAGCTCCTGTTTCCAGGCCTTTACTCACGCTCTTCCTCCCACTCACACCCTGCCTCTGGCCAGCTCCACTCACCACCAGGTTTTGCCTATGACAGTCCTTCCTCTAGGAAGTGTCACCCAACCCTTCAGTGCCCAGGCTGCTGGACCTCTTCAAGTCTTCTAATATTAATATTCATGATGACAACAGCCATCACTTAGGCAGGACTTACTATGTACCAATGCCAAACATTCTTCCAATACAGTAGAACCTCTGCAGCTGACCACCTCCCTACACAGACGACCTCCTTAAGTTGACCTTTCTTTTTTTTTTTTTTGAGACAGAGTCTGGGTAGAGTGCCATGGCATCATTGCTCACAGCAATCTCAAACTCTTGGACTTAAGCAATTCTCTTGCCTTAGCCTCCCAAGAAGCTGGGACTACACCACAATGCCAGGCTAGATTTTTAGAGATGGGGTCTCAATCTTGCTCAGGCTGGTCTCACACTTCTGAGCTCAGGCAAACCACCCACCTCAGCCTCCCAGAGTGCTAGGATTATAGGTGTGAGCCACTGTACCCAGACTTAGTTTTTTCTAATTTTAGCAGAGACAGCAAATCACTCTTGCTCAGGCTGATCTTGAACGTCTGACCTCAAGCAATCTATCTGCCTCGCCTCCCAGAGTACTAGGATTACAGGAGTGAGCCATCACATCCAGCCTAGTTGACCTAATTTTCATAGACCAGACATGCACCACATGTACGTATCAGCTCAGTAGGCCTAGTTCCTTGTGTTGACCACCTCTGTATGTTGAATGGTCTGTTACAGTCCCTTGAGTGGTCAACTTACAGAGCTTCTCCTGTGTGTGCATGTGTATAAGATACATACATCTCTGAAGTACAGCTGGCGACGAGTCAAGGCCATTCCCTTGACAGTGGGGTAAGGTGTAATGAAAACATAAACCATATATAAGTTAATCCTCAGAACAACACCATTCATAATACTACTACTATTCCCATTTTACAGATGAACAACTAAGCCATAGAGATTTACTGGGACTGGCTCGCACCCATAGAGCCAGTAGGTGGCAGTGCCAGGACTCGAACTCCCTCTGCCAGTTCCCCAGAGCTGAGCCCACACCACCAGGCTCTCTTGGTCCTCCCTGCATTACAGTTTGCTGGTCTTCCTCCCCTTTAGACAGAGGGTGGGACCAGGATTGGTGTTGCCCCCAGGTATATCTGCAATGCCTACTTCTTTGGCGCAAAGAAGATCCCAAATGCTTTTATTTATTTATTTTTACTGGATTTGATGGACGGAAGGAGGTATTGGCAAAGTATCAAGGGATGGGCAATCTTTACAAAACATGTTTTGAACCACTGCTGATTAAGCAGCTTGTGAATTGATTAAAGGCAGAGAGCTGAGAGCTAAGAGGGAAAACATGGGCAAGAATGCAACTCTAAAGAATCCATTCTGCGGGGTGTGTGGGCAGAGAGAGTAACCACAGGATACGGTATTTGGCTTTTCCCAGAAAAATGAGTTTAATGGCGAAATAAATGATATAGTGACATTTCTTGCATTTCAATATCCTTCAAGTAATAGGGAAGTGGGAAACATCAGGGAAAAAGAGGACTATCGGGCATTGCAGCCTGCTGGAAGACATCTTCTACATAGACCTTTGGCTAAATAGTTGTGGCCCTTATACTTTTAACATTGACTTGCTATGTATGCGCGCATCACAGCTGTAGTGAAGAAAACAAAGTTGCTGACCAGCTGGAGCTTGCTTATGTCCTAGGCTGTAGAGCTATGTGGCCTAGTATGGTAGCCACAAGCCTGGAGTGACCAGTGAGCACTTGAAATGGGGCTTATAAGAATTGAGAAGTTAGCCGAGCGTTGTGGTGGGCGCCTGTAGTCCCAGCTGCTCGGGAGGCTGAGGCAAGAGAATTGCGTAAGCCCAAGAGTTAGAGGTTGCTGTGAGCCGTGTGACGCCACGGCACTCTACCCGAGGGCGGTACAGTGAGACTCCGTCTCTACAAAAAAAAAAGAACTGAGAATGGGGCGGTGCCTGTGGCTCAGTCGGTAAGGCACCGGCCCCATATACCGAGAGTGGCGGGTTCAAACCCGGCCCCGACTGAATTGCAACCAAAAAAAAAAAAAAGAATTGAGAAGTGAGGCCGGGTGCGATGCCTCACACCTGTAATCCTAGCACTCTGGGAGGCCGAGGAGGGTGGACTGCTTGAGCTCAGGTGTTTGAGATCAGCCTGAGCAAGAGTGAGACCCCATCTCTACTAAAAATGAAAAACTGAGGCAAGAGGATCACTTGAGCCCAAGAGGTTGAGGTTGCTGTGAGCTATGATGTCATAGAACTCTGCCAAGGGTGACAAAGTAAGACTCTGTCTCAAAGAGAGAAAGGAAGGAAGGAAGGAAGAAGTGCTGGCTTTGTTCACTGGCTCACACCTGTAAATCCCAGTATTCCGAGAGGCTGAGGTAGGGACGATGGCTTGAGCATAGGGGTATGAGACCAGACTGGGCAACACAGACCCCATCTTTACAAAAAATATAAAAATTAGGTTCAGGTTCAGCACCTGTAGCTCAGTGGTTACAGCACCAGCCACATACACCAGGGCTTGCGGGTTCGAACCTGGCCAGGGCCTGCTGAACAACCATGACAACTACATAAAAAAAAAAAAAAATAGCCAGGTATTGTGGTGGGTGCCTATAATCCCAGCTACTTGGGAAGCTGAGGCAAGAGAATCGCTTAAGCCCAAGAGTTTGAGGTTTCTGTGAGCTGTGATGCCACAATACTCTACTGAGGGTGACATAGTGAGACTCCATCTCAAAAAAAAAAAATTAGCTGAGCGTGGTGGTGTACACCTAGAGTCCCAGCTACTCGGGAGGCTGAGGTAGGAGGATCCATTGAGCCCTGAGTTCAAGGTTGCAGTGAGCTGTGATGATGCCACTGCACTCTAGCCCAGGCAACAGAGTAAGACTCTGTCTCAAAAAAAGAGAATTGAAATGTGCCCTGAGTATAAAATGCATGCTGGATTTCGGTAATCCAAGCTACTCGGGAGACCGAGGCAGGATTATCGCCTATTCCCAGGAGATGGAGGTTGCTGTGAGCTGTGTGACGCCACGGCACTCTACCGAGGGCAATAAAGGGAAACTCTGTCTCTACGAAAAGGAATAAGAATACAAATTAACGGTTGGCGCCTGTGGGTGAAAGGAGTAGGGTGCCGGCCCCATATACAGAGGAGGTGGGTGGCGAGAAAAACTGCCCCCTCCTGAAAACCATTTCGTTGAAAGAGTTCGCCTGCGGGCACCCCCGCCCTCCGCCCGCATATTTTGGAGGTGGCGGGTTCAAACCAAGCCCCAACGAAAAACTGGAAAGAAAACAAACAAGAAAGAAGGAAGGAAGGGAGGGATGGAGGGAAGGAGAAAGGATGGGACGGAACGATGGAAGGAAGGAAGGAAGGAAGGAAGGAAGGAAGGAAGGAAGGAAGGAAGGAAGGAAGGAAGGAAGGAAAATGAAAGAGTAAAAGTGGTTCAGTGCCTGTTCCTCAGAGGAGTAGGGCACCAGCCCCAAGTTCCAGAGGTGGCGGGTTGAATCCGGGCCCCAGTCAAACACAGCAGTGAAGGAAAATATTTAATAAAAAAATAGATACATAAATAGGCTGGCGTGGCGTGGGGGGGTGGTGAAAAAAAAAAAAAAAAAAAAAAAAAATGCATGCTGGATTTCAAAAACTTAGTCCAAATAATGAACATAAAATACCTTGTTAACAGTTATTTTATACTGATTATATGTTTCAATGATAATAGTATGGGAATAGTGGGTTTAAGAAAATTATACTACTATAATAAATTTCACCTATTCCTTTTTACATTTTTAATATGGTTTCTAAAATGTTTTAAATTTCATATGTGTCTGGAATTATATTTCTATTAGGTAGGGCTTTTCTAGAAGTTTTTAAGCCAGTGAATACATATATTGATTAATATAATACTTTGTAATGATTTTTTGTTTGTTCGTTTGTTTGTTTTGAGACAGAGTCTCAACTCACAGCTTGGCGTTATAGCTCACAGCAACCCCAGATTCTTGGGCCCAAGGGATCCTCTTGCCTCGGCCTCCCAAGCAACTGGGACTACAGGCACCTGCCACAATGGCTAGTTTTTCTATTTTTAGAGGAGATGGTGTCTCACTCTTGCTTAGTCTGGCCTTGAACTCCTGAGCTCAGGCAATCCCTCCACCTTGGCCTCCTGCCTAGGATGACAGGTATGAGCCGCCCCGCCCAGCCATGATGAATGTTTTTTTTGTTTGTTTGTTTGTTTTTGTTTTTTTTTTTTGGTTGCAGTTCAGCCGGGGCCGGGTTTGAACCTGCCACCCTCGGTATATGGGGCCTGCACCCTACTGACTGAGCCACGGGCGCCGCCCCATGATGAATGTTTTGAAGAAGATGAGCAGACAGTGGAACCAGATGGAAGGTGTTTGTGGCAGCATTGCATAGAAATTTTCACAAAAAGGCCTTTCTGAAGAGGTCGTGTCTGATCACCAAAGATGCAAACAAATCTTAATTTCCAAAAAAATTGTGTTGGGGCGGCGCCTGTGTCTCAAGGAGTAGGGCGCTGGTCTCGTATACCAGAGATGGTGGGTTCAAACCTGACCCCAGCCAAACACTGCAAAAATGAAAAAAAAAAATGTGTTATCAGCTAAAATACTCAACGGACAGTCATAGGGGGTGGGTGGCTCCTGCGGCTCAAAGAGTATGGCACTGAGCCCATATGCTGGAGGTGGCAGGTTCAAACCCAGCCCCAGCCAAAACTGAAAAAAAAAAAAAAATTGTGTTATCAGCTAAAATACTCAACGGACAGTCATAGGGAAATATTTCTTCCTCCTTATACCATAGCCTGCCACACTTAGAACAATGATTTTTCTCTCATGAATAGTCAGCAATGCTCAGAGAACACCCTTATTTCGTCACAAGTATTAATGATTTCACAAATAGATTTTCCCTTTCCTGTAGCTATTTGCAGCCACATTGTCCATTTTTATTTAATTCTCATAAAACAAAATCCATGTGTGACGATGGAAAAAAAAAAACACTAAACAGCCAACCAGAGCTTCGTGTCTCTCAAGGATGTAGCTCAATTCCAAACAATAATCGTGTTTCCTGTATCTAAGAAATCATGCAAAGTAGTACAAATTGTATACACAGGGGGCAGAGGCACTTTTAAAATCTCCCATATGAAGAGTATTGTTGTTATTGGAATCGGGTAATTTGAGCAAGTCTCAAAAGCGTAGTATAAAAACTTAAGCCCAGATTAGAGAGTTCTGCCCAGAGAAAATGAAAGTAAACACAAATCGAAGCAGTGAACTGTTGAAACTCTAAAATGCCATTGACCTCGGATCATGAAGAAGCCGTCCAAATGTCAGGCGCACACAATCAGGGAGAGCTGTTGATGAGTCGGTGTCCATCACGCACAGGTGCAACGTGGTCGTTGCATTTTAATTAAGCTTGACAAGGGACTCAGCATTTGTTTGGTATTAGAACAACGAGATTTTGTACATGACTCAAGGACTGTGGTTAGTAGACTCAAACCCAATAAAACAGATCGTTTCAGTGTTTTTATATCCATTTTACATCCATAAGATGATGAGGGTGCCATTTTATGCCATAGACACCAAACCCCACACACCAAAACCTCAGTATGGACCAGATCACCATACTGGGTGGGAATGGTGGGGATTTGGACTGTTCCTACCACGTAGGAAAGATTTCTCCTGTATTTGATTTATTCCCAGCTCTTGATTTTACATGAATCAAAGACATAGATGTCTTCCTCCATCTCCTCTTGCTCCCCAAAAGAAAAGAAAAAGAAAGAAAGGCTAATGAATAGTTCCTTTTTTGTACAATTATTTCCGGTTTTTCCCAGTGACTTAAAAATAGATGTGTGACCAGCAGCTTACTGTTCAGGTCCTGAGACTATCACCTACACATAGGGGGCATTATTTAGGGACATATTATCTAAGGGACTCCAGGGAAAGAATTTTGATGTAGTCAATCACGTTACACTTTTAAAAATGAGGTGTGGCCAGAGTTCTCAGATATCTCAGAAGAAAAAAATGATTCAGGTTATTATTTCTATGTGTTGGCACTTTAACACTTAAAGCCGTTGGAGTAATGAATTCTACTCACCGTGTGTGGACAGCGTTGTGAGTTTGAGGACTTTTGGAGGAACACAGAAGGGACTCTTTATTTCCTCCGCAATGTATTTCACCTCTTTAACCACTCACTATTTGTGTGGCTTCAAAAGTTCACAGATAGGAGATCAAGCTCTCCGATCAAAGTAACAATACCAGTAAAGGAAACCCCCGAAGGTCCAGAAACAAACATTCAAACAAGAAGTTCTCACTAAAAGTTCATTAGAGAGGAAATAGGTCCTTACAACAAAACAAAACAGAAACGCTGTTGGAAGATGTAAGAGGATATTATTAATGTGCTTAGCTAGAAAAGCTATTCATCATCTTCCTGGCTTCCTTCACTTCCAGCTGTAGAAATATGCCAAGGGGAAAAATCATCTCTCCGAGTCCTATTAAGTATAGTAAAAGTGCTATTTTGACTCCAAAGCCCAGGCTGGGCATGGCTGTGAGCGGGTGGACAGGGGGATGTGTGCCTTCCCTAACAATCACACAAAGACTTTTGCTAGAATCTGTTCCCAGACCCTAAACATTCAGAGACTCCTCGCCAAGCACATAATACAAATTTCCCCTCTCTCTCTCTATGGTTTCCTGTAGTTTGTACTATTCAAATGTAAATCATGATGAATATCGGCGTGAACTCCTGCACTTAAAGAATGCTGAATTTTTCTGGAAGTATCCAAAGCTTCCTCCTGAGAAGGAAGCATCTTTTAGGAGACTTTACTTGCTGAGAGATGTATATGTTCTCGGTTCAGTAGTTTTTTAAATCAAAACAAGAATATGAAAAACTGATGCAGTGATAGTGGTCGCGGTAAGAGATGTCACCCCCTTTCTACAAACAGAAAAGGGACAAATGCAGCATTCTGAGCTGGGAACTCTACAGAGGCTCTTGCATAATAAATCACAAATCTGAGTCAAACAATGTTTACTCCAAAAGGTGACACTCCAAAATTTTCCTACAACTGGATTACATCAAAAAGCAGATTTTCTCTCCTTCTCTTGGAAAGTAAACCCTACTCTAAGTCTTTTAAGGGATGAATCATTAAGTCCCTGCCCCTGACACTGGATTAGGTCATTTGTTTGTTTCTGGGATATATTCTACCCTACAACTGGCTCCACAATTTGTTCAAACATTCTCTGGCAATTTCTGATTTGTTCAGACAAAGACCAGAAGCTTAAATCCCACTGAATTAACCGGTTGGGTTATTACCCAGGTGGAACAGAGCCAGAAGGCTGAGAACATAACATCCCGTGTACTCTTGGGACATAATGTCTGCCTTCATAAGGACAGATCATTTCTAGAACTCTCACCCACCAGTTAGCTCCACGAACTGGAAATGTTTTTCTTTTTTTATTTCCCATTTTTTGTTTTCTAAACAGCAGAAACAGAAGACATTGGTAATAAATCAAGTGAACAATTCTTGCCTCTTAAAACATGCTGGGAAATAAAAATAACTTTTCTCTTTGTTATAGCATTGATGTCTCTACTTTTAACAAGAAAAGAAAAAATAAGAAAAGACAGGGAAGGAAAAGAGGAAGGAACAAAAGGAAGAGAAGGACGGGAAGGAAGGAAGGAAAGGTGAAAAGGTTGGTTCTGATTCAAGAAAACTAAGAAATTACCAAATTTGAAAAGTACACTTAAGGCTCGGCACCTGTAGTTCAAGCAGCTAGGGTGCCAGCCACATACACCGGAACTGGTGGGTTCAAATCCAACCTGGGCCTGCCAAACAACAATGACAACTCAACCAAAAAATATCCGGGTGTGGCACCTATAGTCCCAGCTACTTGGGAGGCTGAGGCAAGAGAACCGCTTAAGCCCAAGAGTTGGAGGTTGCTGTGAGCTGTGACACTACAGCACTCTACCCAGGGCAACAACTTGAGGCTCTGTCTCAAAAAAAAAGAAAAGAAAAATACATTTCAGTAATACCTCCAGTTTGCCTGGCATTTCTAAGTTTCACATACATTATTAATTGGTTCTCTATCATTAATCATCTTTTATATAGGAGGAAATCGAAGGATAAGGGATTAAATAATTTTTAAATGATCACAACTGGCATAAGATTGGGCCAAAATAGACCTTGGTCTTCCAGTGTGCTGTGGTTTGAATGTTTGTCCCCTCCAAAACTCCCTTCAGGGTGGCACCTGTGGCTCAACAAAGTAGGGCACCGGCCCCATACACCGGAGGTGGCAGGTTCAAACCCAGCCCTGGCCAAAAACTAAAAAAAAAACAAAACGAAACAAAAAAAAAGCCTCCCTTCAGCACTTAACCTCCAATGTGACAGTATCAAGAAGTGGGCTCTTAAGAGGTAATTGGGTCGTGAGCTCTCTGCCCTCATGAATGGATTACTAATCCTTTCCTGGGTAAGTGGATTCACAGGTTAATAGATTCATGGGTTATCCTGCAGGAGGAACCGGTGGCTTTATAGACAGGAAGAGATAGGAGCTGGCTCGCTAAGGCCCCTTGCCACAGGGTGCCCTGTGCAGCCTCAGGACTCTGCAGAGTTCCCACAGCAAGAAGGCTCTCAGAGCCTGTCATCCTTCAACTCCACAACTCCCAGAACTGTAAGAAATTGTGTTTCTTATCTATTACCCAGTTTCAGGTGTCTTGTTATAATCAACAGAAAACAGACAAAAACCCATCTTAGTTTACAATCCTCATCTTGACACCATGCAGTTTTCCTTTATTCGGGTTCTGCTCTGAACATATATATGAATTTCACATCTTCAGGTTTTGTTCCCAGTTTTTATGAACCCTCTCCCAAATGATGTTTAAAGCCCTGCACTAAATTGTAACCACAGCAGTGGTTCACAGTACAGTGACAAGTCCCAACTGTAAATCCACCCTCTTCTATTCTGCTCAGAAGACGCATTGATGTGGGTGTGGGACCCCATTTTTCCTGGCCAGTGGTATCTGTACCTGCAGGAAGCTACTCTCATTCCATAAAAGCGGTTCTTTCTGGCAGCAAATTTGCTCACTAGGGGACATTTGGCAACATTTAAAGACTTTTTTGGTTGTCAAACCTAGCAGGAAAAAGGAGAGCTAATACTGGCACCTCATGGGTGGAGACCGGGTAGAGGTGGGACTGCTAAACGTAACACACGGCACAGCCCCACGGCTGAAAATTGTACAGCCCACAGTGTCAGGCTGCCAAGGACAGAAAACCCCGTTCCAGAGGAACCCTGTTCATGGCACAGGACACCGTGGATTTGACTTCCTCCTGACCCCACACCAAGAACGGGCACAGGACCAGGCCTGGCCAACTGGGATCCTCTTTGTTTTGAACTCAAAACCTAAAGGCCAACATAAAATTTGATCCTGCCAGGCTGAAAACAAAGATACAAGAAGCAAGCGGAACCAAGAGAGAGGCAAGGCACGGTGGCTCATGCCTGTAATTGCACTCTGGTAGGCCAAGGGACGTGAATTGCTTGAGTTCAGAGGTTCAAGACCAGCCTGAGTAAGACTGAGACCCCCGCCCATCTCTACTAAAAATAGAAAAAATTAGCTGGGTGTTGTGGTGGGCGCCTGTGGTCCCAGTTGCTCAGGAGAATGAGGCAAGAGGATCTCTGGAGCCCAGGAGTTTGAGGTTACTGGGAGTTATGATGCCATGGCAGTCTATCCAGAGCAATAGATAGAATTGAGTTACAGCCTTCCAAGGTCTCACTGCCTTCACTCTCTCTAACTAAATACAAGGTCAGCACCTTCTGGAAGGTTTTCCCTTCTGGCCTTCTCTCCCCATTCCCTCCTTGTCAGTCAGGTCTTTGAATAGCACGACCTGCTTCCCTGTTGAATCCTAGTAGATTCTCTGAGAATCCAGTTTCATCTCCTTTCAGAAGACACCCTGGGCTCCCTTCCTGGGCGTCCATCTCTGCACACCTGTCCTTCTGATCACCAGGCTCACACTTCATCACACTGAGTGGTTAACACCTGCTGTGGATGGAATGTGTTCCCCAAAGTTCACGTGTTAGAAACTTCATCCCCAGTGCAATAGTATTAAACTAAAAAAAAAAAAAAAGAGAGAGAGAGAGAGATCTGAAGACTTTGAATCAGGCCCTATCTCTTAGGCTTTGGAGCTAAAGGAGCCTATAAATTCTATTTCTAGCAGTTTAAGTTGACTTCCATGATTTCCAAGCAAGAGTCTTGGCTGATAAAGAAGTTGGTGAGTGTTATTATTGTATATAAAAAACACCTTGCATATAGCTAACGAATACTTTTAAAAGCAAATCATTCATCAATGACAGTATTGTAGTTACTATTAGTAACATAACATTCAGCCCATTGATCAAAAGTAAACTCTTTCATGTATTTTAAAACAAGAGATTTACCAAAATCACCAATTTATTGTTTATGTTCAGTTAAACAGAGAAGGGATAAGATTCAAAAACTCAGTACTTGAAATAATTTGAGAAGTTTCAGGTGCTAATTCAATCCCACTATCAGATCCCAAATGTCAAGGCAATCAATTGATAGGCAACATTACATCCCATAGGAGACTTGTCTAAGTCTTTGACCTATCCTGAACATTTGAAGTCCGGGAATCTATAAGGGGCCTCTTCCAGACAACATTTTGAGGGATCTCCATTGAAATGGTCAATGGGCCTCAGCTTGGCGCCTGTAGCTCAAGCGGCTAATGCGCCAGCCACATACACCAGAGCTGTCAGGTTCGAATTCAGCCTGGGCCCGCCAAACAGCAATGACAACTACAACCAAAAAAAAAAAAATAGCCAGGTGTTGTGGTGGGTGCCTGTAGTCCCAGCTACTTGGGACGCTGAGGCAAGAGAATCACTTAAGCCTAGGAGTTAGAGGTTGCTGTGAGCTGTGATGCCACGGCACTCTACCCAGGGCGACAGCTTGAGGTTCTGTCTCAAAAAAAAAAAAAAAGAGCCCCCCCTCAAAAAAAAAACTCAACGTGTCTAGGGAGGGGGCATCTGGGAGGAGCAGGACAAATTTTCTGAGTTGTGGAGATGGAACTGAGAGGTCAGAGAGACTAAGTCAGACAGTTAGGGTGGACAAGGGCAGAGAGAGAGCTCCAGAGCCCTGGGAAAGGTGCATTGGAGATATTCAGCTGAATATTGGTCAGCACACACCAACAGAGTCCTCTCAAGGCTGTGCAAAAAACTAGACCTGTTTTTTTTTTCCAGTTACTTATCTTCCAGTTGTGTAACTGACTACCTACCCCAAAACATGTGGCTTTAAGAATCAATAGATTTCTCAAGATTCGGTGGGTTGCCTGGGCATTTCCACTTCACAAGTATTGACTCAGTCAGATTTTGTTGGAATAACATGCTGGATTAGAACAAATAGTATTTGTGCTCAAACAGCTAGCCTAGATAACAGAATACCACAGATGAAGGAATTTATAAGGAAAAGCAGTTTATTTGGCTCACAGTTCTGGAGGCTGGAAATCCAAGATCGAGGGGCCAAATCCAGTAAGGGTCTTCTCGCTGTGTCATCCATGGTACAAGGCAAAAAGGCAAGAAAACACGAGCAAACAGGAGGGGGCAGAACTTACTTTCATAATTATCCACCCCTGAGATAATGTCCTGATCCAGTTGTGAGGGTACAGTCCTCAGGACCTCATCACCCATCTTTAGGCCCCCACCTCCCAACATTGTTGCACTGGGGATGAAGTTCTCAACACATGAGCTTTGGGGGACACATTCCATCCACAGCAGGTGTTAACCTCTCAGTGTGATGAAGTGTGAGCCTGGTGATCAGAGGGGACAGGTGTGCAGAGACCGATGCCCAGGAAGGGAGCCCAGGGTGTCTTCTGAAAGGAGATGAAACTGGATTCTCAGAGAATCTACTAGGATTCAATAAGGAAGCAGGTCGTGTACTCAAAGACCTGACTGACAAGGAGGGAAAACCTTCCAGAACGTGCTGACCTCGTATTTAAAGAGAGTAAAGGCAGTGAGACGGTTCTCAGGCTGTAATTCACAGCTCAAGGGGATCTGTGCTGCGTCCCAGAAAGGCCCAGCAGGCCCCAGGGGAGAACAAACCCAGCACCCCAAACAGAACATACAATACACAGAATACTTGGCACTTTTTAAGTATATAAATATAAATGTGTATCAATGTGCACGTCCAAATGTTAACAGTACTGTAGACTATAAGGTGGGTAACTTCTATTTTTGTCTTTTTAAATTTAATTATCTATTTTTTATGCTTAAAATAGTAAACAATTTTTCATAGGATTGGGAAAAAACTTTTTTGAACTATCTTTAGGGTAATTGGAGCAAGAATAGACTTTGTTGGGGGTATGACAGGCCCCTGAAAGGACATTCCCTTCCCCCCATGGTATCATAGAGCTGTTTTTTTGTCAAGAGTTTGAAGGGACCCCCTGCAACAATAACTGTGAGTGGTTATGCCAGGCCGCGGGGGTTTCACTTCCATTCTGCTGATAAAGAAACTGACGCCCAGAGATGGTCCAGGTGTGGAGCCTTCACTGTACCACAAAGTCCTGTTGACAGCGACGCGGCCTTTCCTCCTTTCCTCTCTTTGTCGTCTTCCCGGTGCATCACGGCTTCTTGTCTCGGTCTCGGTCCCAGAGTGTCTGCGAACGTGTCCCCGGGTGCACATGTCCCCGGGTGTGCTCCCGAAGCTCCCTGGCTATTGTCACATGTCATTAGGATTTAGGAAGTCAATAGAGTAGCAGTTCCAGAAGCCGGTGAAAAGGGGTTTGATTACCTGTCGCGTCTCTGCAGTGTGAACTTGGGCATGTCACTAGCCTCTGAGTCTGACGTCTCCATCTGTCAAACGAAAGTGCCACTCCCACAGCCTCCTTAGGAGGGTCACAAGACACCAGGTGTATCACCCGTTAACGTGGTGCTCAGCTCGCAGAAGTGTCACCTGTTACCATTATTTTTTATTCCTAAGGAGGGGAGAAAGAAGACAGTAAGGAAAAAATGTGATAATAGGCTCGCTGAAAGTGAGTTTATTATACCATTTGAACCAAGGGTTAGAAATCTGTGGATATGACTCCAATAAGGTGAATAGTCAACAAAAGCACCAGGAGGCCCACGCTGGTGGTTAAAACTCAGGAAGGTTTCCCCACTCATTGGTCAAACCCGTCAATGTTTCTGGAACATTCCGCCCACGCTGCCTTGGCCGCTCTCAGAGCTCAGCTGTGGTCCAGCAACGGCAACTACCGGGTTGCTCCGGGCCCCACCCCCCGCCAGCCTGCGGGCTTCTGATTGGTCAGAACCCGGCCCCACTGAAATACTTGGAACCTGCGTCCCCCCGCCCCCCCCAGCCCCTTCCAAGCACCTGGCGCTACGTTTATTTCTGTGCGTGGTTTTGTTGATTCTTTTAATGACACAAATCTAGGCGCAACCTAAACGATTCCTACAGGGGACTAGTTAAATAAATTATGACGTGTCCCTCCTGTTGAACACCATGCAGCCTTATAAAAAAAAGAATGAGTCAGCTCCAACACGCAGACGTTAAAAACAGCCGGGGCACATCCGTTCGGCAGCAAAGGCAAGTCACGAAAGCGAATTTATTGCACAATCCCATTTGTGCGAAATAAACTGAACAGACATTTATGGGTGAATATGTCTATACCTATATATATATATATAAAACACGACTTGTAGAGATTAAACATTAACAAGGACTATACACGTGTGTGTATATACACAAATAATTCCACGTTTGGGTGTGGAACATTTCTGTCCACATTAGAAGCAGTGAGATGTTGCCATTTCTGGGATACAGAGCTGGAACGCGGGTGTGGATGCTCAGAACAACTTCTGAGTCTCACTTTCTACTTCTGTCCCGGTGAAATTGGCCACCAGGACCTATTACAGAACTGTTGTAGATTTGTGATAGATTCCGAAGAGACTGCGGGACGTTCTGGTCGTTGGAAGGGAACAGCTTGGCGGGAGTGGCCACACAGGAGCCCAGGCGGCGGCCACTCCCGAGCCCGGGACCCCGAGCGCCCGTAACGAGCGTGGGGAGGACGGGGTTAATGCCCCGCTCCGGGCTGCCCGCTGCCTCTGCCGCAATCCTGTAATTAGGCTAATGAAGCAGGGTTCCCCGAGTAGGGTAGAAAAGTAATTGGCTGCACCACCTGAGCTCTCCAAGATAGAGCCGAGATGGCAGCTAGCGGCTTCCGGAGGGGCTAGGGGGCAGAGGGAGAGAGGCGCTAATTGTGGGGGCTTACCTAACACCATTCTCTTTCCGGGCTTCAGAGATGGCCTGGAGCAAAGTGCAGGCAAGAATCGCAACGGTGAGCAGAACAGAAGGAGGGAAAAGCCAATGGGAGTTCTCCATTCCCTAATTTTTTTCAAAGGTGGGTTTCTCCGTTCATTGGGTAAAGAGCGGGTTTCTATTCAATGAATAAATGTTTGGGGGTTCTTCCAGGGTGAGAAGCTCTCTGGCAAGCTCTGGGGATGGAAGGGTGGGCCTCCCTGGCGCTGCAGGCTGGTGAAAATGAGTGTTGAACAGTTGAACTGGTCCTCACCAGTTTGCAGTAATACCTGACATTTACTGAGCACTTACCAGGTGCCAGGCACTGAACTAAGGTTTTTCCTACCTTAATTCATTCAATCCACCACTCCCACTGAGACCCATGCTACCATATTTCACTAGGTTTAGGATACTTTTTGTCTTTTAACTAAGGTTGCCAAAATTAGTGAATAAGATACAGGCCTCCAATTAAATTTGAAGTTCAGATAAGCAATGAATAACTTTTTAGTATAGGTAAGTCCCAAATAAGATATACTGGGCGGCGCCTGTGGCTCAAGGAGTAGGGTGCCGGTCCCATATGCTGGAGGTGGTGAGTTCAAACCTAGCCCTGGCCAAAAAAAAAAAAAAACTTGTGACTCCAACCAAATAAGATATACTTATTCTAACACATTATTCGTTTTTCATCTAAAATTCAAATTTAACTGGAAATCCTGTTTTTCATCTGACATTTCTACTGATAGTTCTAAAGTCCATGTGAGTTTTTAAATCAATACGTTATCTATACTTCCTTTGTTTCTTTGTTAGGGGTTCACTTAACAATATTGCATTGTTTGGTTTGGTGAAAACACAGTATTATTATTCCCATTTGACAGGGGAGCAGATTGAGGTTAGTAAACTCCCCTAGATCCAGGATTCGAACCCAGACAGGCCACACCTTAGGACTGCATTCCTCATGGCTTTGCCTGCAGTTATAGGAGCCACATTCCCAAGGTCGCCACATTGCTGCATTTCTGATTTCCCTCCTTTTTCCCTCTCAAAACTCTGTAAAGCATTTTCGCACCTGTATCTGTAGTCTCTTGCCCATGGAGAGTTGAGACTTAAGTTCAAGTCAGAGAGTACAGAGTGTTGACTTCAGGAACTTTTTTTGCTATTGGAAAATGGGCTCTACGAGGCATGTCCCTGACCTTCAAGTGCCCTCAGATGGCACTGGAATCCGCCAGTCATTTCAGTGTATGCTGCACCGCAGCAGAGGCCACACCGGCCTGCTGCACAGACTTTGGGCGGCGCCTGTGGCTCAGAGGGATGGAGTGCCGGTCCCATATGCCGGAGGTGGTGAGTTCAAACCCAGCCCTGGCCCCCCCACCCAAAAAAAAAAAAACAAAAACAGACTTTAATGTCTGGATTCAAACCCCAGCCTTCACACATCTAGCAAATATTTGCTAAAGGGTCCCATGTGCCAGGCACAGTCTACAATTAGAAATATAGTAAGGAAGGAATTAGGGAAAAAAAAAATCCTTGCCCTCATAGTGTTTAACCTTAGAGTTAACAGGCAGAAAATGAATAACCAAATTATGTAGTGTGTTAGAAGGGGATCAAACCTGTGGAGAAAAATAAAGCAAACAAGTGAGGGAAATGGGAAGTGATGGGGAGCTGCAGCTTTAAAAGAATGGGGGTGGGGGGTCCAGTGGAGTCCTCAGTGAAAAGGCGAATTTGAGCAAAAACCTGAAGGAGGTAAGAGGGAGCCAAGCAAAGATCTTTGGGGGAGAGCATCTCCTGCAGAGAGTCAGTGTGAAAGCCCAAGACCAGAGACCTGAGGAAGCCAGTGAGGTAGCGGTAGGATTTGTGAGAGGGAAAGAATGTGGTCAGATGGGTGTTGGGGAGGGCAGGGTGACCCCATGCCCTGAGTCTAGTGAGAAACTTGCTGACTGTATGGTCTTGGACAGAAGAACTGATTTCTCCAAGCTTTATAGATTTTTCCTCCTCTGTAAAATGGAGCTGTTAAGTAACCTGCCTCGTGGAATAACTGTGTGACTTAAGTAGGGATTATAATCCCAGGTAATAGAGGCGGACCAACGCCTTGTTGCTAGGTTTATTAATGTACAAATATGAAACATCTTTGAACCTTAGCATATTCCTGGCTCTGTTCATGGACCCGAAGGAAAGTGTGTGTGTGTGAGTGTGTGTGTGTTTGTGTGTGTGTGAGTGTGTGTCTGTGTGGTGTGTGTGGTGTGTGTGTGAGCATGTGTGTGTGGTAGGTGTGAGCATGTGTGTGTGGTGTGTGTGAGTGTGTGTGTGGTGTGAGCGTATGTGTGTGGTGTGAGCGTGTGAGAGTGTGTGTGGTGTGTGAGTGTGTGTGGTGTGTGTGAGTGTGTGTGGTGTATGTGTGAGTGTGTGAGAGTGTGTGTGGTGTGTGTGTGAGTGTGTGTGGCGTGTGTGTGAGTGTGTGTGGTGGGTGTGAGTGTGTGAGTGTGGTGTGGTGTGTGAGTGTGTGCGGTGTGTGTATATGTGTGTGGTGTGTGAGTGTGTATGTGTGGTGTGTGTGAGAGTGTGTGTGTACTACTATACACATATGTATCTCAAGATGGCTCACGAAGCTTGGAAAAGGTTTTAATATCCTGATTGATTCACTGGTTCATTAATCACTCAACACCATTTCTTTTTTTTTTGGCCGGGGCTGGGCTTGAACCCACCACCTCCGGCATATGGGACCGGCGCCCTACCCGTTGAGCCACAGGCGCCGCCCTCAACACCATTTCTTAAGTGCCTCCTTGGGTCTGGTTCTGTGCTGGGCACTGGGAATTTGAGGAAAAAGAGGCAGACCCTCAGATTCAGACAGTTTTTCGTGGAGTTTGTGCTGTGACCAGTGGCTCAAGGAGTTGATTGATTCCACGCACGTGTGTTGTTTTCTGCTCTGCATAAGGTCTGTTTAAAACCACAACATTGAAGGGTAGAAACATGTCATAGTTTCTGGATTTTTCCAGTTCCCTTGAAAAATCAGGATCTCTGGCTACCCTGGGCCCACATTCCCCTTAGCAACGACTGGCCAGGTGTGAGCAGCAGCTGTACCCTCAGACCCCATAGGTTCCCCTGCTCACTTGGGGGCCACCGTTCCCTGTCACTCACACCCAGCCCTTCTAACTTACCTTTCAATCCATCTATGGACATTGACTATCTTGGGCATTTGAGTTTTGACCTCCAGGAAAAGTGTCACAATGGAAGTGCCCCGAAGAGACAATAATGACCCTGGTGGAGACCCCTGGATGGCTCCACAGAGGGGAAACACTAGAGCTGAGACTTGGATACACAGTGCAGGCAAGTCAAGGTACTCCAAGTGGAGGAACGAGCCGCTTATACGCAGACAGAGGGGCAGACAGGTCCTAACCACTATTGGTTTCTTTGCCACTCCTCAAGGGTGCCACAGACAGACAAAGTCACTTTCCAAGGCAATGCCTTCCATGAGCTCAGGATCAAGTGGCTGTCAGTTTGCGAATAAAAACACGAGTGGCAAAACTGTATGCATTAGAATCGCACCATGAAACCGACTCAAACTACGTGAGTTTGAGATGGATGGAGGGAAAGGGATGAGGAAGGAGAGCAGCTTAGGGTTAGGACGGTGTTACCAAGGGCCGGGTATCCTGAGACCTAACTGGAGCTCACAGGCGTGAATCTTGGGTTTCCTCTGTTCTTTTCTTCTTCTCCTGGTGAGAACATCTCACCCCACTGAACTGATTCTAGGTACAGAAATTTTGATGATGTGACCCCCAAACACAACCCACCTTCTTCATCTGAAGCTGAACAGAAGAAATAGTGGACTAAAACAAAAATAGGGGGAAACTGTCTACGTGAAGCAGGAAGGAGTGTGTATAATGAATTTGTACCCCTGGGCAAGTAAATAGGTGTTCAAAGAACCCTAACCAGGAACCCACCTTCCAGTGATAGCTGTTGAAGCACTTGGGCTGTTATGCTTGCTTTGTTGTTGAGACAGCCTCACTCCATCACCCTGGGTAGGGTGCTGTGACATCATTCTAACTCACTGCAACCTCCATTCCTCAGCTCCAGCCATCCTCCTGTCTCAGCCTCCTGAGGCGCTGGGACTACAGGTGCCTACTACAAAAGCTTAATTTTTCCATTTTTAGTAGAGACAGGGTTTTGATCTTACTCGGGCTGGTCTTAAATTCCTGAGCTCAACTGATCCTCTCACCTCAGCCTCTGGAGTAGCCAGGACCATGGGTGCTCGCTACCATATCTGGCTAAATTTTCTATTTTTAGTAGAGATGTGGCCTTACTCTTGCTCAGACAAGTTTCAAACTCCTGAGCTCAAGCAATCCACCTGCCTCAGCCTCCCAGAGTACTAAGATTACAGGTGTGAGCCACCCCGCCTGGCCTGATGCTGCTACAGAGCTCTTCACCAGAGTGTTTGCTAGAATGAATGCCAGAAATGATTTTCACTGCAGAAGTAAGTGATGTTCAAGATAGAGTCATATATAGAAACTACCTTCCTTGAATGGCATATGAACCCACAGGCCCCACCAGTTAAGACCTCTAGAGCCGGGCGGTGCCTGTGGCTCAGTGAGTAAGGTGCCGGCCCCATATACGGAGGGTGGCGGGTTCAAACCCAGCCCCGGCCAAACTACAACAAAAAAATAGCCGGGAGTTGTGGCGGGCGCCTGTAGTCCCAGCTGCTCCAGAGGCTGAGGCAAGAGAATCACGTAAGCCCAAGAGCTGGAAGTTGCTGTGAGCCGTGTGACGCCATGGCACTCTACCAAGGGCAGTAAAGTGAGACTCTGTCTCTCCAAAAAAAAAAAAAAAAAAGACCTCTAGAGCCATGCCAGAGGTATTTACCCCTTTTGTTTTTATTTATTTATTTATTTTGAGATAGAGCCTCAAGCTGTCACCCTGGGTAGAGTGCGGTGGCATCGCAGCTCACAGCAACCTCCAACTTCTGGGTTCAAGCGATTCTCCTGCCTCCACCTCCCAAGTAGCCGGGACTACAGGTGCCCACCACAACGCCCGGCTATTTTATGGTTGCAGCCGTCATTGTTGTTTGGCAGGCCCGGGCTGGATTCGCACCCGCCAGCTCAGGTATATGTGGCGGGCACCTTAGCTGCTTGAGCCACAGGCACCAAGCCACCCCTTTTGTTTTTAATATAGTGTATGTAGTTGTAAGTTTATATAACAATTTTAATAATGGCCATGTTTAACAACCAACTCAGAAAATTCCTGAAAATTTATCAGTGGGCTCTAGCAAGCCCGTGCATGGCAGCTCCCACTGCCCAGGACTCCACTTCTCTGCCTATCCCCGTTGGCCTAGTTGGCAACGGAATATTCTCCAGATCTCAGCCAAGTGGTACTTAATGCAAAGAATTCTCAGCACAAACAGCCACAGCCCCATCACACTGGCGTTGGCAATTCTGTGAGTCATTATTGTTCCCTTGTTGCCTTGACCACTCAGGATATCAGCTCCACAATAGCAGAAGCTCTCATCTGGTCTGTCCAGCCCCCTCCTGTATCTCCCATGCCACTTGCAAGGACTGGCACACAGTAAGTGCTCAATGAATGTTCATTTAAGAAATGAGTGAATGAATGAGAAATTTCCATTAAGGTTTTTCCTGCTTACGCGTGCAAGTTTTGGTGATATCATAGAGAAATTACATAAAACTCTATGCTAAAGAGCGAATCATTTATTTAATAAATGGCCCATGCCCCAGTTCTTTGTAGAATTTCAATTTTTTTGTGCCATGGACCATGTTAACTGAGGAAGTCTGTGACCCCCCCCCCATTCTCAAATCAAGGTATTTATTTAATTATTTATTTATTTTTGAGGAAGAATCTTTTTTTTTTTGCAATTTTAGCCAGGGCCGGGCTTGAACCTGCCACCGCCTGTATATGGGGCCAGTGCCCTACTCCTTGAGCCACAGGCACCGCCCCGAGAAAGAATCTTACTTCATCACTCTGGGTAGAGTGCAGTGGTGTCATCATAGCTCACAGCAACCTCAATCAATCTCTTAGGCTAAAGCAATCCTGTTGGCTCAGCCTCCCAAGTAGCTGGGACTACACAACTCCCAGCTAGCTTTTCTATTTTTAATAGAGATGGAGTGTCACTCTTGCTCAGGCTGGTCTCGAATTCCTGAGGTCAAACAGTCACCTGCCTTGGCCTCCCAGAGTGCTAGGATTACAGGTGTGAGACACCACACCTGGCAGATCAAGTTCTTTAAATATATTTTAAAAATACACCGACTTGCAAGGATATCTAATTATATTAAAATGTAGTTCCCCCCCCAAATTTTATGACAATGTATGGTAAATGTTTGTACTTTTTAATTACCACATTAAGTGACAAGATCCAGTGAGAAGTCTAACAAATGCAGTTTGGAACTAGCAGTAACCATAAATATTTCAAATTATCTGTCACTCGAATGGAATGCCAAGATACCTGATTTCCACTAGTGAACGTTAATAGAGCTGGTATTTGTCTCTATTTAAAATGAGAAAAATGACAAAATTCACATCACAGTGTGTATGTGTTTGTTTATAAATTTATCCTGAGGTCACTTGGGAGTTTGTGGACACCAAGTTAAAGACTCCCATGGGAACGTGGATTGGCTCTCAAGGGGTCCAGGGAGCCAGATCAAGGATCTCCACACAGCAGCCCTGCGTAGATACGCAGCCCGTGATTTGCTGTCAGACATTCCCAGGTTCAGATTCCTATGCCCGCTCCTTACAGGCCATGTGATCTTAGACAAAGTTCCTTAACCATTCCGAGTCTGAGTGTCCTCACGCATCAAATGGGCTGGCGATGACCACCTCCAAGGGACACCACGGTCAAGTGAAGTGACTTAGAACAGTGCCTTGCATGGAACAGCCACTTAGAAAGCAATAGCTACTATTTCTGTAGAATTAGTTCTGCCAGTTTTTGGTGGCTTTTTTTGTTTGTTTTGGCTTGGTTTTGACCTAAGATAGTCCAGTGCTTTTGATGCAGTCAGACTGGGTTACTGGTAACTTACAAAGGAGATTCCAGCCAGGTCACTACTGAACCTTAAAAACTGTAGCAGAGATGCAGAGTATAGGGTTTGTTTATCTCCATTGAATTCTTCTAAGAGGACTTTGACTTCTTATCAGAAGAACATTTTGATCAGAGGGCCTAGAGCTTAACAGCCTAAGAGAAACTCACACCTGTACCAGAGCCTGGCTGAGCCAACACACCTTCCAGATTCTGTAAAGAGATAAACTGTGGTGACCCTGCAGCCCAGTTTGACCAGGACTGTCCTGGTTAATGCCTGCAGTCTCCATGTAATTATGAATAGCACCCTTTTCACCCACACAATAGGTGCAGTAGATGGTGACTATTGATAAGGACCACCCTTCTCCTTTAGCTACTAAACACATTATAGAATATTGTTTTCCTTTGGCCAAATCCAGAAAGTAAGTCTGGACCCCCTGGAATTTTGGCCCTTTTCTTTCAGGCGTCCTTACTGCATAGGAGCTTTGGGGTCAAAGTAACCTGGAATTAGTGTGACCTGCCATCCTGGTTTCTTTCACTCTGGATTTTATTTTAAGTGGGATGGGATTTATAGGAGTGGTTATTATATGTTGCTTACTTAATCTTTATATATTAACATCCTTAATATATCTTATATATACTAATCCTGTAGGCATAAACATTGCTATCCCCATTGGTACATCCAGAAAGTAAGGCTCAAAGAGGAAAAAATAACCTGGCCCGGGTCTCACTTGAACTAAGGTCAGGATGTGATTCCAGAGAGCACCACCACTCAACCTGATTCAAAGGTCCTCAGAAATGGACTAAAGAAATAAGCTCAAGAAACTTCTCGGCAGTGTCAGCGTGCACAGAGGCGTGGCCATCACAGCTCTGGGGGACAAGTGGCATGTCCCACTTGCATTCCATAGCAGGTGACAGAGCTCCTAAGTGACCTGCCTGCTGTGAGGTTGGCCTCCATGTGCCCTAACATTGAGTCTCTAATCACTCAAAGTGAGGTCATAGATTTGTTTGCAGTTGTAAAAATTAAATAAGAGAGTAGGATTTAATTGTCTGTGTGGAGCATGTATGTGTTTTTGTTTTTTTTGGGGGGGGGAGATAAGTGACTTTGAATTCAGCCTAGCTGTGAACAGTGGCACACACCTGTAGTCTCAAGGGGCTACAGGTGGGAGAATCATTAGAGCCAAGGAATTCTGAGGCCAGCCCAAAGACATAGCAAGATGCCATTTCTAAAAGAAAAAAGAAAAACATGAAGGGCTTGGCTGCCTGTGGCTCAAGCGGCTAAGTCGCCTGCCACATACACCTGAGCTGGTGGGTTCGAATCCAGCCCAGGCCCACCAAACAACAATGATGGCTGCAACCAAAACATAGCCGGGCGTTGTGGTGGGCGCCTGTAGCCCCAGCTACTTGGGAGGCAGAGACAGGAGACTTGCTTGAGCCCAGGAGTTTGAGGTTGCTGTGAGCTATGATGCCACAGCACTCTACCCAGGGCAACAGCTTCAGGCTCTGTCTCAAAAAAATAAAGAAAGAAAAGAAAAGAAAACATGAAGAAATATTCAGCCTAAAAATTAAATGCACATGTGATGCATTTACATGGGGTTACTCTACAACCCCAAATCTTCAAGTTTCAATGATTTCCAAGCCCCTTCTCTGCTAAGTCCTACCCCAGATTCTAAGAAACGAAGAGGGAAGTTATTCATTCATCCAATATGCATTGTCCACTGTATTCTAGGGTGGGAGAGGTGTACAGGGTGAACAACTTCAACCGGATCCCTTCCCTCAGGCCCCAGGTAGCAGCAGATGGGCAAATACAGATAATCTATTGTTGAAGATGCCAAGTGGTCAGACCCTTCATGCACCTTCATGCACGGCTTGTGTTAATGTAAAATGGTGCAGCCACGTTGGAAAACAGTCTGGCTGTTCCCCAGTTGATTAAACACAAAGTTACACATCGCCTAGCAATTCTTTCCTAGGAATCTACCCGAGAGGAGTGAAAGTGACTTGCCCATGGATGTTTATAGCAGCATTGTTCACAGTCGCCAGGAGGTGAAAGCAACCCTCACGTCCCTCTGCAGGTGAATGGATAAACAAAATATGGCCTGTGCAGACCATCATTCACCCACAAGAAGAAATGAGGTATTGACAGGCTCAATACCTGGGAACCTCAAAAACATTGTGTTAATTGAAAGGAACCAGACACAAAAGGCCACATATTGTATAAATCCATTTATAAGAAACTTTCAGGATTGGTTAATACATAAAGACAGAAAGTAGCTAGCAAAAGGGTTCAGGGTTTCTCTTTGAGGCAATGAAAGTGTTCTAAAATTGGGTGGCGCCTGTGGCTCAAGGGGTAGGGCGCTGGTCCCATATGCCGGAGGTGGTGGGTTCACACCCAGCCCCAGCCAAAAAAAAAAAAAAAAAGAAAGTGTTCTAAAATTGATAGTGGTGGTGATTGCATAACTCTGAATACACTAAAAACCATTGTATTATATACTTTTTTTTTTTTTGGGAGACAGAGTCTTATTCCTTCGTCCTGGGTAGAGTGCCATGGCATCATAGCTCACAGCAACCTCAAACTCTTGGGCTCAAGAGATCCTCTTGCCTCAGCCTTCTAAATAACTAAGACTACAGGTACCTGACTAGTTTTTCTATTTTTAGTAGAGATGGGGTCTCACTCTTGCTCAGGCTGGTCTCAAATTCCTGAGCTCAGGTGATCCACCCACCTTGCCGTCCCAGAGTGCTAGGATTATAGGTGTGAACCTCTGCATGCAGCCTTAGGATTGTACACTTTTTTTTTTTTATTGCCCTCGATAGAGTGCCCTGGTGTCACACTGCTCACAGCAACCTCCAACTCCTGAGCTTAGGCGATTCTCTTGCCTCAGCCTCCCCTGGGACTACAGGGGCCTGCCACAATGCCCAGATATTTTTTTGTTGCAGTTTGGCTAGGGCCGGGTTTGAACCCGCCACCCTCAATACATGGGGCCGGCGCTCTACCCACTAAGCCACAGGCACCGCCCAGGATTGTACACTTTAAATAGATTAGTTAGGTGTGGCATGTGAATTATCTCTCGATAATGCTGTTATTGATAAAACAAGTATGTCCTAGATTATCGGAAAGAGCGTACAGTAAAAGAAGGTCAGCAGGGTGAGGGAGTCAAGTGATACCTGCAGCGCTGGAGGGAGAGGAGATTCTTTTCTCTGGAGTGGTGGTCAAAGTCTTGTAATGAAGAGGTTGCATCTTGGCCAAGACCTGAACAAAGTGATAAAATGACTTTGTGGATATCCGGGAAAAGAAGATCCAGTGGAGGGCAAAAGCCCCAGGCCAGCGTGTGTGTGGTACCTTAAGAGACCCCCTGAGCCAGGGCAGAGGGACAAAGGGAGGAATGCTGAGAGGGGCTGGCGCCACACAGCCGGGGGCCCATGACACACTGAGGCTGAGTGATATGCCGGGAGCCCCACCAATAATAAAATCACCCAACAGCTCTGAAGCCCCAGTTCTGCGTGAGTCCCAGGGTCAAGCTCAGGCCCTCATCATTTCCATCTTCCTGGTTGTCCAATTTAGTAATAAAGTCATTTCGCTATGAACTGTGATCCCATGAAGAAAGTTGCTGGACCCTTGTAAAGGAAAATGAAAAAAAAAAAAGTAAAATCTGCAGTGTGTCAGTCCTGTCCTCATCTTTGTTCACGGCCTTATAAAACTAGGGTGGTGGCCAGGTCTGTGCCACCCCAGACTGGTTAGGTTCAGGCAACAACCACCATTTGGTCAGTTAATGAGCAATGTGAGGACACGGTGTCCTGCCAAGTGACTTTAAATTCCAAGGGAGGGAAAGCGTTTATGTGACCTTACAATTTTCTTTGCTAATTGTTTTGCCTTAATAATATAGAATGGCTTGGAGGAGGGTCAAGTTTAGCATGTATTTGACCTAGAAGGAGTCGGGAAGGGTTGGCCTTGCTACAGAAACCGATCTATGTTGTCAGGTGTTCCATAGCCATGTTTCCAAAGGTGGACGTGGAGGTGATAAGATGCCTGGGTTCTCGGGGGCAGGGCCTGTAATCCCAGCACTCTGGGAGGCCAAGGCGGGTGGATTGCCTGAGCTCACAGGTTCAAGACCAACCTAAGCCAGAGGGAGACATCTCTAAAAGTAGCCGGGCATTGTGGCAGACACCTCTAGTTCCAGCTACTTGGGAGGCTGAGGCAAGAGAATCACTTGAGCCCAAAAGATTGAGGTTGCTATGAGCTGTGACGCCAAGGCACTCTACCCGAGGTGACAAAGTGGGACTCTGTCTCCAAAAAAAAAATAATAATAATAAATAAAATAAAATAAATCTAGCAGAAAAGTAAACATTAAAAAAAAAAAAAAGCCTGGATTCTGCCCTGGTCTGTGATGAGGTCATTGCCATGGGGCCAGTGACACAGAGCAGTGCTGGAGGATTGGAGTCCTGGGCTGGACTTCCAACTCCAGGGCAGCCAGACCCTGGGCTGGCTCAGGGGGTACTGGAGCCTGCCCAGCCTAGGACTTGAGAGCTGGCTGTTAAGTGTTCAGGAATTAGGGTTGCTAGATAGACTATTTTAAAAATATTCTACAAATTTAAAGTTCTGTAAGGGATAGTAAAACCAAGGGATATGCCAAGTAACATAAGCTAGACACAACCAGACAAATACTGTGTGACTCCACTTACATGCGTTGGTTACCTGTGAATACAATAGGCTAAAAAAAGGCCAATTCCTAGAGACAGAAAATAGAGAGGCCCAGGGGTCGGGGCCGGGGCACAGGGAAGAGGATGTGGAGTTCCTGTTTAATGGGTACAGAGTGTCTATTGGGGATGATTTTTAAAGTTCTGGAAAAGAGGTGCTTTTTTTTTTTAAATTGATTTATTATTAAATCATAGCTGTGTACATTAATGCAATCATGGGGCACCACACACTGGTCTTATAGACCATTTGGCATATTTTTATCACACATTGTATGTACATGGACCCTTGTAAGACGCACCATAGGTGTGGTCCCACCAATTACCCTTCCTCCGCCCATCCTCCCAAGAGGTGCTGTTTATGTAACACTGTGAATATACTTAATGCCACTCAATGGTACACTAAAAGAAAACAGTGATATGTTTTAAGCTATGTATATTTTATCACATTAAATAAATAGCAAAAGAGATAATCAAAACTCATCACTTCCAGTTGGGCATGGTGGCTCCCACCTGTAATCTCAGCACTTGACAAGGGATTCAATTCAATCCTGGGAGGATTCATGGATGAACTTGAGCTCACAAGTTCAAGATCAGAACAAGAGCCAGAATGAGACCCTGTCTCTACTAAAAGCAGAAAAATTAACCGGGTGTGCCTAATCCCAGTCACTCAGGAGGCTGAGGCAGGAGGGCTGCTGGAACCCAGGAGTTTGAGACTGCTGTGCAAAATGGGCACTCTAACCCAGGGCAAGAGAGTGAGACTCTGTCTCAAAAAAAAAAAAAACAACAGTCGCCTCCTAATGATTTTACTATATTTAACTACTATTATCTGTGCTCTTGAGATTATCGATGTGTAGCAAGGAAACACACTCTTCCCAACGCCAAACTCAGTGGCTTCACTGTGGCACTTCCAATTGCCCAAGGCAGGCGTATTTAGACCACAGAAATTAGCAAACACTACAAATAAGGTGGTTGGTTTTACCTCCAGAGAGTGAGTTGTTCAAATCTTTATCACTGGGCTGCTTATTTACGTGACTGAACCCCATTTTTTGCTACCTGAAAAATGAGGGTAATAGTAGAACCATGGTGACAGTTGATATGATTGTATGAATCGGGAATACTTTCATCTGCTAATAGCAGAAAACTGAACAACAGAGGGAGCCCAAGCAGGCACAGCCAGAAGAGGCCAGGCACAGGGGCGCATGCCTGTAATTCTAGCACTCTGGGAGGCCAAGGCAGGTGGATTGCTTGAGCTCAGACCAGCCTAAGCAAGAGTGAGACCACCATCTCTACTAAAAATAGAAAAACTAGTGGGGCATTGTGGTGGGCACCTGTAGTCCCAGGAGGCTGAGGCGAGAGAATCACTTGAGCCCAAGAGTTTGAGGTTGCTGTGAGCTATGACACCATGGTATTCTACCCAGGGCAACAAAGTGAAACTGTCTCAAAAAAAAAAAAAAAAATCCCATGATTTGGATACACCTAAAGTAGCATCTTAACCCAAATAAATACATCTTGTTCTTCATGTACACTAGCTTTACTGGCAATGCTATTATAATCTCATAAAATACGTGTCTACTGCAAAGCACTTGAGAAATTACGATGATGGGATTTTCCATTATGTTTTTCTCCATCTGTGAAAACCAATAGCTATATAACATGACTATGAAATGTCTGGTGAAGGGACCCACACTCATACAGCACATGGAAGGACAAATTTTTTTTCAATTTTTTAAAACTTTATTCAAATTAATATGAGGGTACAATATTTAGGTCACAATGTTGTCACTTCCAGGGTAAAGTTCCATATGTAGAAGAGCCCCTTGGAAGGACAAATTTTGAAAATGTCCAAGCCTTTCTGGTTCTAAAATCATGGAAGAAGATTCCACAGCAAGAAAATGTGTTGATGCTTGGCACCCATAGCTGAGTGGTTAGGGCACTGGCCACAGACACCAAGGCTGGCGGGTTCGAACCCGGCCCAGGCTTGCAAAGCAACAATGACAACTGCAACAAAAAAATAGCTGGGCATTGTGGCGGGCGCCTGTAATCCCATCTACTTGGGAGGCTGAGGCAAAAGAATTGCTTAAGCCCAAGAGTTTGAGGTTGCTGTGAGCTGTGACACCACAGCACTCTACCCAGGGCAACAGCTTGAGACTCTGTCTCAAAAAAATATATATATATGTTGAGATAAATAGAACTAGTGATGATTTTGTTTACCCTATTATTTCTATGGGAAGGTTTTATTGAGCTCTCACTATCAGCTACTATTCTTTCAGTTGTTTGTCTAATTCGCCAAACTCTTTCGCAAAGTAAGTATTATGATTCCCATTTTACAGATAAGGTGTCTTAAGGTTCAGGGATGTTAACCAACCTGACAGTGTTTACACAGGTAGTAAATGTGAGAGGAGGAGGTGAGCTCTATCCTAAGAGAAATGTATCCGTCAGATATGGCTGTGTAATATATCACCCCACAACTCAACGTCTTAATAAGCATTTGTTACTGTTTACGAGTCTATGAGTTCAGCCAAGTAATTCTTTTCTTCCGAGTTTACACACACTTCTATAATCAGCTGTGTGGTAGGCAGGTGTTTCTGCTAATCCAGGCTGGGCTCCCTCCTAAATCAGGAAGTCAGCTGCCATAGGCTGGTCTGAGATGACTTTAGCTAAAACAAGTGGGCCCTTCTCTCACCCAGCTAGCTGGGCTGGGCTTCTGCCTGTGGCAGTGGTGGGTTCCAGGATAGAAACAGATTTGCATGAGGTCTTTGTGGCTGAGGCTTGGGATTGGCACACTGTTATCTTCACTGCATTCTATTAGTCACAATGACACCAGGCAAATCCAACTGATATTCAAGGAGGGGAAAACAGGCCCATCTGCTGATAGCAGGCACTGCAAAGGTAAGATTGCAAAAGGGTGTGAACATGGAGAGAAATAAAGAGAAAATAGCCTTTTTTCGCAATCAATCTGCCCAGATAAAGAAAAGAAAGCTATTGTGCTAACAAAGGGCACATAGTGAGGTACACGATCTAGTCAGGAGTCTCAAAACAAAGTAAGATTCCTATTTTGGAGAACAGTTTGACCATTTCTTATACATACATTAAGTCTACACCTGTCCCACGACTTAGCAATCTCTCTTTGAAGTATTTACTCAAGAGAAATAAATACACATATTCCCAAAGAGAGTTCTACAGAAGTATTCATCACAGCTTTTTTCATACTAGCCAAAAACTGGGGGTAAATAACAAAACAGGCGAATTGACTTAAAAAGAAAGTGTTATATATTCACACACTCCATGGACCACTGCTTAAAAACAATTATAAAGTGAACTGAAGGCACACGTCACAACATGGATCTCAAAGACATCACAGTATTGAAAGAAGCCAGACCCCAAAATGAATGTTTCATCTGATTCTGGAACGAATGTAATGTAAACTAAGCTATAGGGACAGAAATCAAAACCTTGAGGGAGAAGGAGCTGTTACAGGAAGAGGCACAGGGAACTTACCACCCGTGTGATGAAAGCATTCTAGATCAACTGGTGGTGATTATAAGAGTGTGTAAGAGTGTGTAGTCCTTTGTTAAAACCCACAGAACAGGCTCCGCACCTGTAGCTCAGCGGCTAGGGCGCTAGCCACATACACCGGAGCTGGTGGGTTCGAATCCAGCCTTGGCCTGCCAAACAACAATGACAACTACAACCAAAAAATGGCCGGGCATTGTGGCAGGTGCCTGTAGTCCCAGCTACTTGGGAGGAGGAAAGAGAATCGCTTAAGCCCAAGAGTTTGAGATTGCTGTGAGCTGTGATGCCATAGCACTCTAGCAAGGGTGACATAGTAAGACTCTTTCTCAAAAAAAAAAGGGGGGGGGGAGGGGCGGCGCCTGTGGCTCAAAGGAGTAGGGTGCTGACCCCATATGCCGGAGGTGGCAGGTTCAAACCTAGCCCTGGCCAAAAACTGCAAAAAACAAACAAACAAACAACAACAACAAAAAAAACCCAGAACTGTGCTTTAGATCTTTACAATTTGTTGTATGCAAATTGGACCCCAATCAATAGTAATAATGAGGTTGAGTTAAAAGGCTTTCTGGAATGATTTGGAGGCAGTGGCAGGATTTCACTGTGAGTCACAGCATTAGGAAAGCATGGGATGGTGGCCTGGGGGCCCTTGGGGAACCTGTAAGCATAAAACATGTCCTTACCTGACCCTGCTTCTACAGAAAGGAGAAGAATCCATTTACATTTTCAAGAGACATTCAGGAAATATCAACAAAATGTGTATGTAAATTCATTCCAGCTTGCTCCTGCTACAGAGATTTGAGCTGAGTGAGTCCAGCTTTATTTTCCCAGGAGTTTACTGGCACAAGGTGGCTCAGACGCCACCTTCCTGGAGTCAGATGGCAGGAAGGAGAGCAGAGATCTCTGGGGAGCCTTCTGCAGAAGTCAGACCCCACACAGAAGCCCGTGAATCAGGCTCCTGGTATTCATGCTGTGTGAAGCCAATGACTCTCTCACTGAGAAAATCTCAGAACATGTCCAACTATTTGAACAGGGAGACCAGGACCTGCTCTCTGAGCCAACGGCAATGAACAAAAATCCCGGGCAGACGCTCTAGAGGAGGAGATCCTGGAACAGAGATATCATTTTTTTTTTTTAGTAGGGGGGAGTTTGTTTTGATTTCCTTCTCCCCCCCCCCCTCCTTTTTCTCTTTCTTTCTTTCCTACAGAGTCTCACTCTCTTGCTCTGGGTAGACTGCTGTGACATCATAGCTCACAGCAATTTCAAACTCCTGGGCTCAAGCAATCCTCTTGCCTGCACCTCCCAAATAGCTGGGACTACAGGCACTCAACTGGAGTCTGACTAGATTTTCTATTTTTAGTAGAGATAGGGGTCTCATTCTGGCTCAGGCTGGTCTCAAACTCCTGAGCTGAAGCAATCCACCTGCAGGCATAAGCTACCATGGGTTGTTTTTTTTGTTGTTGTTTGTTTGTTTTTGTAATAGTTTGTTGTCCTGTTTTGGAAGGCAGTATTCCTCCTATAAAGGCAGTATAGTTTGAGACATCTCTCAGAAACCAATTGACGAATGGAGAACCTATTTTAATAATAGTTTGCATGTCTTGGGCGGCGCCTGTGGCTCAAGGATTAGGGCGCCGGTCCCATATTCCGGAGGTGGTGGGTTCAAACCCAGCCTCGGCCAAAAAATAAAAAATAAAAAAATAATAGTTTGCATGTCTTAAACAGCCCACCTGCATTATTCTGACTCAATCCACTACCACGGATGAGGTAGGTTTTATTTGCTCCGTTTTATAGAAGAGAACATCATGGCTCACACTTGCTCACACTCTGTCTGATCCTTGGGTATGCTTTCAAAGTTTAGCACAGTGGGGTTCCTGGGTTCCCTGTAGGAAAGTAGTTTTCATTTAATATTCCCTGTACAAGTGATCTAAAAATAATCTTTCCCTATTCTAATTGGGCATCCTTCTCAATCACGTACTTAGGTTTACAACTAATGACCTCGAGTTAATATCACTTTAGTTGCCGGGTGAGTGGGAAGAAAAAAGAGGCAGGCTGAGCTTGTAAAGGAGGCTTTTGTGCCAGCAGGAAGGCTTTGTTTCTTGTGGTCCAGGAGAAAAGTGGTGGGCGGGCTGAGTCATGGCAGACACAGAAAGCCTGGCGACTAGGCGCCCAGGCTGTCTGCAGATTCCTCTTCTGTACGGTTGTTTCATCCACCGTATTAAATGATTGCTGTTAATCCGAGTCTTGTAGCTCTTGCAGTTTTGTTTGTATTATTGTCTAAATTTGTTTCCATCTTAGGATTCTTTAAGAAGAAGTATGATTGTAAGGCGTTTAAGCCTACTCTGACGTCAGTCTGCTTTACATTGGATAATTAAACAGACGCATTCAGGCTTCAGGTCTGTGAGATTTTTCGTCTCTGAAATGAGTCTATTTCCCATATTTTAGAGGGTGTATTTTTCACCAATACCAACCTATGTGCCTCATTTCTAAGTGCTTAAATGTCTCATGTGTTTCATAAAGAAATAGCAAACTTACTAGTAGTCAAAGAAAATGCAAATAAAAAATAAGATGTCCCCCGTGGTATCTCTTAGTGTGTGTGTATAGCTATAGTTATATTTTGATAGATAAAGATTTTTTTTAGTTAGAAAGAAGCTCTGAGTTTTTTTGGAGAAAACAAGTATATGCACTCAGATAGGCAGGTAAAATATAAACCAATACAACCTGTAGAGGGAATGTGGTTTGACAGCATACATCACGAGCCTTAAAAATATTACACTTTTCCACCTAGGTTAATATCAAAGATGTAAAGTCTCCATCTTTTTTAATGTCTGAATAGTGAAACAATAAAAAAAAAAAAAAAACATCTTTTTTTGGTGCCGTTAAAAGTACCCTTTAAAGAAAATATGATCATTTTTACTCTAGCATTCCGCTGCCGGGAATTTATCCTGAATAAATAACATGAAAGAGAGAAAGGAGTGGGGGAGGGGAGAAACATACAAGCAGCATGTCTGACAACGGCGGATTGTCCCGAGGTTCCCTGCTAGACTATGACAGCCTCTTCAAATGGTGCTAGTGAAGAATATTTAACAACATGATGGAAAAGTACTCCCAAATATAAAGAGGAAAAAAGGATATTAAATGTATCCCCTTCTTCCCTAAAGTATATATGTTTTTAAATGCAGAGAAAAAAAAAGACTGAGAGGAATACTAACCAAACGTCAATCGGGATAATTGCTGAGTATGAGATTTGCAGTGATTTTGTTTTCTTCTTTTTTTCTTTTAGTTGTGTCATTGCCCTACTATGGATGAATATTCATTTTGGAAGTAGGAATGGGAAATAGACCTCAAGTATAAAACCAACTTGGGGGAAGATCCCAGCGCACCCGTCTTCCCCAGTGACCTTAAAGAAGTTATTTAATCTCTCTAAATCTCAGTTCCTTCATCAGTAAGATGGAGGTGATAGTCACGCCTGTTTTAAAAAGCCTGAGTCATAAAAGAGATAACAGACATTAAGGGACTTGCCCGTCGGGTTGGCAAATGGTTGGCAAACGATGTGAGTCCAATAAAAATTATCTATAATGAGAACGAATGATTAAAATGTTTTCCTTTAACTAACCATATGCTTAAATAAACATTTCTAGGTTTCTGTGTGTGCTAATCAATCATTTAGCTACCACTAGGAAGTTCTCCTCATGGAAAACAAAGAAAGTGGGCGGGTGGGCCTGTGGCTCAAAGGGGTAGGGCCTTGGCTCCATTGCCGGAGGTGGCTGGTTCAACCCCAGACCCAGCAAAAAACTGCAAAAAAAAAAAAAGAAAGTGGGCGAGCGGTAAATACCCCAGTGTATCCTGACCAGCCCTGTAGTCGAAGGATATTTGGGGTTTTTTCTTCTTTCTTTTTTTTTAATCTATATGATGCCATTTTATTATAACTATTAATAATACAAAATAACATTAGGCTGGATTATATGTAAATTAATTGATGCTTAATCATCAACCTTGGTGCTTTCTCTACTCTGAGTCTCTCAAAAGTAAGGACTTTTGCAGACTAAAAAATCTAGACTTCCTCTCTTTCTTTTCTTTTTTTTTTTTTAGTTTTTTGAACCAGGTTCTATTGATTGCATTTGTTAGGTAAAGTCCTTATAATTGTGTCCTGCCCCCAAAGGTGTGTCACACACTGTGACCTCCCCACCCATCTCTCTCCTTCCCTCTCTCTGTTCTTCCCTTCCCTCACCCCTCCCTCCAAGTACTAGATCATTAACTGTCCTCATATCAGAATTGAGTATAGGGTGGTGCCTGTGGCTCAAGGAGTAGGATGCTGGTCCTGTATGCCGGAGGTGGTGGGTTCAAACCCAGCCCCAGCCAAAAACTACAAAAAAAAAAAACAAACAAAACAGAATTGAGTACACAGGATTCTTTTTTTTTTTTTTTGTGCAGTTTTTGGCCAGGGCTGGGTTTGAAACCACCACCTCTGGTATAGGGGGCCAGTGCCCTACTCCTCTGAGCCACAGACGTCACCCAGTACATAGGATTCTTGCTTCTCCATTCTTGTGATGCTTTACTAAGAAGAATGTGTTCTACTTCCATCCAGGTTAATACGAAGGATGTAAAATCTCCATCTTTTTTCATGGCTGAATAGTATTCCATGGTGTACATATACCACAGTTTGTTAATCTATTCCTGGGTTGGCCTTTAGGCTCTTTCCACATTTTTGGCGATTGTAAATTAAGCTGCAATTGTAAATTAAGCTGTGATAAACAGTCTAGTGCAAGTATCCTTATGATAAAGGATTTTTTTTCTTGTGGGTAGATGCCCAGTAATGGGATTGCAGGATCAAATGGGAGGTCTAGCTTGAGCTCTTTGAGGGTTCTCCATACTTCCTTCCAAAAAGGTTGGTTAGTTTGCCATCCCACCAGCAGTGTAAAAGTGTTCCCTTTTCTCCACATCCACGCCTAAGAATATATATTTTTTGAAACTGTGCAAGGCACTAAGTCTTTATTGTACAGACCAGTGGTTGTGGTTCCTCCCAGCAGACATATGGCACTATCTGGAGATGATTTTGGTCATTACAGGTAGAGGCTTTCACTGGCGTCTAGTGGGCAGGGACCAGGGATGCTGCTACCATCCTACCAGGCCCAGACTGTCCCCCAGAGCAAGGATCTATCTGCACAAAATGTCAATTGCACCGGACGCTGAGAAACTGCTCCTCAAGGAGCGTGTAACAAGGCAAGATGATTTTTTTTTTTTTTTTGAGTTTCTGGCCAGGGCTGTGTTTGAACCATCCACGTCCAGCATATGAGGCCGGCGCCCTACTCCTTTGAGTCACAAGCGCCACCCTAAGCTGATTATTTTTTTGAAAACACTTTTTTCTTTTCTGAGACAGTCTCACTCTGTCCCCCAGGCTAGAGTGCCCTGGCATCAAGCTCACAGCAACGTCCGACTCTTGGGTTCAAGAAATCCTCTTGCCTCAGCCTCCTGAGTAGCTGGGACTACAGGCACTCACCACAACACCTGGCTAGTTTTTCTATTTTTAGTAGCAACAGGCCTCATTCTTGCTCAAGCTGGTTTCAAACTCCTGAGCTTTAACAGTCCACCCACCTCAGCCTCCCAGAGTGCTGGAATTACAGGAGCCACAGTCTTTTTTTTTTTTTTTTTAACCACTTTTTGATCTGTGATATGTCTGTGTCTGAAACTGAGGTGAAACATTTTGGAAACGCCCCCTCACTCCACCCCACACAGACTGTTGTTTCTCTGCCTCAACCCAATAGATCTCAAGGCCTATGGTACATAAAACCTGCAGTTTATCAGAGTTAAAAGATAAAAGCAGGCTCGGTGACCATGGCTCAGTGGTTAGGGTGCCAGCCACTTACACCAAGGCAGGCGGGTTCAAACCTGGCCCAGGCCTGCTAAACAACAATGACAACTGCAACAACAACAACGAAAATAGCCAGGCATTGTGGTGGGCTCCTGTAGTCCCAGCTACTTGGGAGGCTGAGGCGAGAGGATTGCTTGGGGCCCAAGAGTTTGAGGTTGCTGTGAGCTGTGACACCACGGCACTCTACTGAGAGCAACATAGTGAGACTCTGTCTCAAAAAAAAAAGATAAAAGCAAGCACCTAAGCAACTAAGCAACTCACTAAAACCCAGAGTAGTAAGTGGGAGGCAGGAAAGTGAAAGTTGAGAACTTCGCTTTTGGAATCTGACCACTATGTGCTCAGAACTCCAATTCCTCCCATACCCTCCATGGCATCCTGGATGCATTTTTTAACTTCCTCAAAAGTTAGTTTTCTTAAATGAAAAATGGAGCTGACAGTACTTAGGATCAAAGGGTTATGAGAACTGGATATAAAATGATACAGAAAGCCCAGGAGCAGATACAGGGTGAGACCACAAGAAAATGAAATAAAAGTAGAAAGAAGAGAGAAAAGGAAAAAGCATTCTGTCTCTCTTTTTTTTTTTTCTTGAAACAGACTTTCACTCTGTCACCCCAGCTACCATGCACGGTCACAGCAACCTCAAACTCCTGGCCTCAACCCATCCTCCTGCCTGAGCCTCCCAAAGTGCAGATTACACACATGATCCAGTGCACCCGGCCGCAGGGAAAAATATTCCTGACAGTTCCTTTACAGCGAGTTGGATTTGGTGAGCACTTCAGAGCGCCCATCACAGCCTGATGCCTTTGACCTATCAGCCAGCAGCAACCCAACTTAAGATACGTACTTGATCAAACTAATCACAGGGAAGATTGCAAATGCAAGTTGCTAGACAAACCTGTTTTCTAAAAGAACAGATGCTGAAGCAAGGGTCCTAGGTGCCAAGAAAGGAAATCACAGGACAGTGCTTTGCCAAGAAATAAGTGAATGAGGCAGGGCACTGTGGCTCCCACCTATAATCCCAACACTCTGGGAGCTGAGGCAGGTGGATTGCATGAGCTCCGGAGTTTGAGACCAGGCTGAGCAAGAGCAAGACCCCATCTCTACTAAAAATAGAAAAATTAGTTGGGCGTGGTGGTGGGTGCCTGTAGTCCCAGCTACTCGGGAGGCTGAGGCAAGAGAATCGCTTAAGCCCAGGAGTTGGAGGTTGCTGTGAGCTGTGTGAGGCCACGGCACTCTGCCGAGGGCCATAAAGTGAAACTCTGTCTCTACAAAAAAAAATAAATAAATTAAAGGCAGCCCCTGGAGCCCTGCAATGCAGCAGCCTCTTCACTGAGCCAAATGAGATTCCATACGTTGACTAGTCATTTGGCTCAGTGAAGAGGCTGCTGCATTGCAGGGCTCCAGGGAGTGTGGTTTTCACATCCTGGTATGTCTGGGTGACCCTCTGAGAATTGTACAGTTGGCAGCCTGCCTGACCATACTGGGCATCCCTGATTAGCAAACAGCCACAACAATAATTAAAACATTGAGAATATTGTAATACATATAGTCATCCCTCAATATGCATGGGGGGATTGGTTCCAGGATCTCTCTTGGGTACCAAAATCCAGGATGCTGATATAAAATGGTGTAGTGTTTGCATGTAACCTACAATGGTGTTGTGTTTGCATGTAACCTACAGTGCTCCTGTACCCTTTAAATCAGTGGTCTCCAACCCCTGGGCGGAAGACTGGTACCCATCCATGGCTGTTAGGAGCTGAGCTGCACAGCAGAAGGTGCGCGGAGGGCAAACAAGAGAAACTTCATCTATATTTACAGCCACTCCCCATGGCCAGCATCAACGCAGAGCTCCACCTCCTGCCACTTTGACAGTGGCATTGAATTCTTATAGGAGCCCAAACCCTACTGTAAACTGCCACGTGAGGGATCTGGGTTGCACGCTCCTTACAAGAACCTAATGCCTGAGGATCTGAGGGGAAATGAGATGTGTTTGAATCATTCTGAAACCCATCCCAGGTTGTGGAAAAATCGTCTTCCATGAAACCAGCCCCTGGTGCCAAAAAGGTTGGGGAATGCTGCTTAAATCATCTCTAATACTTGTAACACCTCATACAATGCATGCGTAAATAGTTGTTATAGTGTATTTTTAAGGGAATATTGACCCAAAAAAGTCTGTACATGTTCAGGACAGATGCAATATTTTTTTTTTTTCAAACATTTTCAATCAGAAGTTGGTTGGGGACGGCGCCTGTGGCTCAAAGGGGTAGAGCGCCGGTCCCATATGCCGAAGGTGGCGGGTTCAAATCCAGCCCTGGCCAAAAGAAAAAAAAAAAAAAAGAAGTTGGTTGGATCCATGGATGCAGAACCTGCAGGTACGGAGGGACAACTGCATTTCGGGGGGGATTTTGTCAAACAGCTTTATTGACATGTAATTGATGTACAATGATTGGGTATAAAAGGGTACAATTTGTTATGTTTTGTGTACCGATGAAACTATACCACAGATCAATAGAGGGAACAAATCCATTTTCCCCCCAAAGCTCCCTTCGTCATTCCTCCTTTATGCTCCCCCACCCCCGCCAGGCACTATAGACTAGAACAAGCTTTCTAGAGTTTTCTAGAATTTTCTATAAATGGAGTCATATGGTATGTGACACCTGGCACTTTTCACTCCCTATAATAATTTTGAGATTTGCTCCCTCATGGGATGGATCAGTAGTTCATTCCTTTTTCTTGCTGAATGAACCACAATTCATCTGTCCGTCTGTTGATGTGGGTTCTTTTCAGTTTGAGGCCATTACAGCTGAAACCGCTATAAATATTTGTGTATAAGTCTCTGTATGGACATGTATTTCCTTTTCTCTTGGATAAATACCTATGGATGGAATGACTAGATCACAGGATGAGTATGTGTTGACCTTTATAAGAAACTGTCAAACTACATTTTAAAGTATTTTGCCACTTTGCGTTCTTACCAGTGGTGTAAGAAAGTTATAGTTCCTATACATTCTTGCCCATTCTTTGTAGGATCAGTATTTTAATTTTCCCAGATAACATTATAGATAATAAAGTAATACAACAATCAGAATAATACCTCTAACTGTAAAGTTTTCAAAAGAATTTTTTTTTTTTGCAGTTTTTGGCCAGGGTTGGGTTTGAACCCCCCACCCCCACCCCTCACCGGTATATGGGGCTGGCGCCCTATTCCTTTGAGCCACCCTTGAAAAAGAATTTTTATTGTTGTTTTCATTGTGAATACCCAGTGCTGCCAAGGCACAGATTATATACTGATGTTAGAAACATAAATTAAATAATTCGCTGGGGCCAGCTTAGCAGTGTTATCAAATGTCTTGGGACCTTTGATTTTATTTTATGGAGCAATTTTACTTTGGAAATTTATCCTTCCTTAAAAAATGAGAATGCGGGCAGCGCCTGTGGCTCAGTGGGTAGGGTGCCGGCTCCATATACCAAGGGTGGCAGGTTCAAACCCTGCCCCAGCTGAACTGCAGCAGAAAAATAGCTGGGCGTTGTGGCGAGCACCTGTGGTCCCAGCTACTCGGGAGGCTGAGGCAAGCCTAAGCCCAGGAGTTTGAGGTTGCTGTGAGCTGTGATGCTATAGCACTCTACCAAGGGCGATACAGTAAGACTCTGTCTCAAAAAAAAAAAAAAAAAATGAGAATGCATAGGGCCAGGTGCAGTGGCTCACGCCTACAATCTCAGTACTCTGGGAGGCCAAGGCAAGTGGATTGCTTGAGCTCACAAGTTCAAGACTAGCCTGAGCAAGAGCAAGACCCCATCTCTTAAAAAAAAAAAAAAAAAAAAAGCTGGGCATTGCAGCGGGCTCCTGTAGTCCCAGCTACTCAGGAGACTGAGACAAGTGAATCGCTTGAGCCCAAATGTTTGAGGTTGCTGTCAGCTATGATGCCACAGCACTCTACCCAGAGTGACAAAGTGAAACTCTGTCTCAAAAAAAAAAAGAGAATGCATGCAAACATTTATACAGAATGCTGTTCAGCTCTTTAATATAATAGTATAAACATGAAACCACAGAAACAGGATCAGTAGAGAATCGGAATGGTACATCCGCCCTGCTGGAACAGTGTGTGGTGGTTAAAAACTTTTTTGCCCAAGAGTACTTGCTTCTCGGGAAGTTTCTCATAACAACCCAAATGAAGATAAATCTTCCGAACACTAGGTACAGTGTGACATCTGTGAGGCTGGTATACCCACCGGTAAATGTATGCCAAGGGGACAGCCTGAATCCCAGCTCTGACATGTGACTCATAAGCCCTATGACATTAGCTTTTGTGGCTGTAAATGGTCAGAACGGCATTTCTTTCTACCAAAATCCTGGGTGAATGAGGAAAAGTACACGGGGCCCGACACTTACGCAGACTAAGTCCTTGATGTTGGCCTTTTTCAAATGATGATTTGATACACACCAGTCTAAATGTTGCCCTTGATGAGTGATGACCAGAGGCCAGGAAGGGGTGAGGGGCAGGGAGGATGGAGGGAGCTGATTAATGGGCACCAACATATGGTTTGATAGAAGAATAAAACCTGCGGTTACATCAGTAGGATGAGTATAGATCACACAGTCTATTTCAAAATAGTTAGATGAGAAGAATTCAAACATTTCTAGCATAGAGAAAAGACAAATATTTAAGGTGATGAAGGCAACGGATATCACCAGTACACTGATTTGATCTTTACAAATTATATGAATGTATTAAATTATCATATGTATCCCCAAACTATAAATCTCTTGTGCATCAGCTAAAGAAAATATTGGCCTTATTTTCACTGTTAGTATTGATTTACATTTTCTTTTCTTTTTTTTTTTTTTCAGACAAAGTCTCACTTTGTCACCCTCAGTAGAGTGCTGTGGTGTCACAGCTCACAGCAACCTCAGACTGCTGGGCCTAAACAATTCTCTTGCTTCAGCCTCCCAAGTAGCTGGGACTATGGGTGCCCGCCACAACACCCAGCTATTTTTTTTCTTTTCTGGCTCAGGCTGGTCTTGAACTCATGAGCTCAGGCAATGCACCTGCCTCAGCTTCCCAGGGTGCTAGGATTATAGGTGTGAGCCACTTTGCCTGTCCTGATCTATATTTTCAATAGCAACAGTGGCTATTTTAGAGATACAGGGTTGTTGGTAAATTTTTTTTATTTTGTTTATCTGTGTTTGCTAAATATTCTCTTCTAAACTCACTTTTTTTTTTTGAGTCAGAGTCTCACTTTGTCACTCTCAGTAGAGTGCTGTAGCGTCACAGCTCACAGCAACCTCTAACTCCTGAGCTTAAGTGATTCTCTTGCCTTAGCCTCCCAAGCACCTGGGACTATAGGCGCCTGCCACAACGCCCGGCTATTTTTTGGTGGTGGTTGTTGTTGTTTAGCAGGCCCAGGCCGGGTTCGAGCCTACAGCCCCAGTGCATGTGGCCAGTGCCCAAACCGCTGAGCTACAAGCGCCAAGCCAAAACTCACGTTATTTTTGTAGTGAATAAGCATGTACTATTAACCAGGGGTAGAATTATACCATGTGTTTTTCCCCTGGGATTTTTTTTTCTTTTCCCATATTTTTCCATTAAATACAGATTACATTTGTAAAAATTGTTTTCAAAACCTCCAAGTGGTTCAGCTCCCATAGCTCAGTGAGTAGGGTGCCGGCCATATGCACTGAGGTTGGCAGTGCAGGACTGCTAAAGCCCAGCCCAGGACTGCTAAACAACAATGACAATTACAACAAAAAACTAGCTGGGTATTGTGCCAGGTGCCTGTAGTCTCAGCTTCTTGGGAGGCTGAGGCAAGAGAATCACTTAAGCCCAAGAGTTTGAAGTTGCTGTGAGCTGTGATGCCACAGCACTCTACTGAGGGGGACATAGTGAGACTCTGTCTCAAAAAAAAAAACAACCTTAAAGTTAAATGTAGAATTATCATATGACCCTAGATATATACCTAAAAGAATTGAAAGCTGAGACTCAAACAGGTGTGTGTATACCAATGTTTATGGCATTATTCACAACAGCCAAATGTGGAAACAACCCAAGCATTCATCAGCAGAGCAGATAAACAAAAACGCAGCACACATTTATACATACAATGGAATATTGTTCACATGAAAATGGAAGGAAATCCTGATGTGTGCTATAACGTGGATTAACCTTGACGACATGGTGCCCAAATGAAATACGTGCAATATTGGAATTTTGGGGCTCAGTGCCCTTAGCTCAGTGGTTACACCGAGGCTGGCGGGTTCAAGCCCAGCCCAGCCAGCTAAACAACAATGATAACTGCAACAAAAAATAGCCAGGCATTGTGGCGGGCACCTGTAGTCCCAGCTACTTGGGAGGCTGAGGCGAGAGAATTGCTTAAGCCCAAGAGTCTGAGGTTGCTGTGAACTGTGACACCACAGGACTCTAACAAGGATGACATAGTGAGACTCTCACAAAAAAAAAAAAAAAAAAACTTTTTGAATTTTTGGTCAATATTTCAAAATGAGAAGTTGTCATGTACAAAGCTAGTTTTCAGGGTTTTCTTGAAAAATTAGAAAGTCGGACACACCTGGAACTCCTTGGAAACAAAAAGCCCCTTTTTATGTTGTGTTAGCCTAATTCATAGAACAGATTGCCAAGGAGTACAGGCCATGTGTCCATCTCAGTTTCTCTGGTCTTCCTGCCTGAGGGTAGATGCTGAGCTTTACACCACCCATTCCAGGTGGGTGCATTCTTTCCTGATGCAAAGAATAAATGCTTGTTAAAAAAATGAATGTTTGGGCAGTGCCTGTGGCTCAAAGGAGTAAGGTGTTGGCCCTATATACCACAGGTGGCAGGTTCAAACCATAGCCCCGGCCAAAAACTGCAAAAAAAAAAAAAAAAAAAAAGTTTGCAAAGCACAGCTAGTTTAAAATGCATCATTACATGAAGCTAAATCAGCTTAAGGATAGAGGGTGGTATTTCGTTGACAAAGGAGTCAGCAGGGTATACTGTGTACAAAGTTGTTGGGAATATGAATTGGATGTCTTTGGAGGACCTTTTATTACACCTAACAACATTTTAAAGCCATTTAATCTTTGACCTCATTATTTTACCCAGAGGAATTATCAGATACACTACCTATGGACGCTTGCCCACAGAGCCATGAACAATAATAATTACAGCAATATTGTTTGCAGAAGCTGGAAACGATCTAAATGTCTATCAATAGGGCACTGAGAAAATAAATGATCCACCTCTGCAGGAGAATACAGTATTTTTCAGTTTAAGAGGATCTATTTATGCAGAACAACCCCTATGATTAGGTGAAAAAAACAAGAAGTAGAAAAATGTGCAGGGTAGGCTGGGTACGATGACTCACGCCTGTAATCCTAGCACTCTGGGAGGCCGAGGCAGGTGGATCCCCTGAGCTCCGGAGTTTGAGATCAGCCTGACCAAGATCGAGACCCCCATCTCTACTAAAAATGGAAAAACTAGCCAGGTGTCGTGGTGGGAGCGTGTAGTCCCAAGTACTCCCGAGGCTGAGGCAAGGGGATCACTTGAGCCCAAGAATTTGAGCTTGTTGTGAACTGTGATGACATCGCCCACTCTACCCAGGATGACAGAGTGAGACCCTGTCTCAAAAAAATAAAAATATATGTAAATAAAATAAAAATGTGTGGAGTAGCTACCATTTGTGCATACAAGGAGCGTGTCTGAGCCTGCATGCTTGCTAATACATGCATAGAACAAGGTTTCTCAACCTCAGCGCTGTCCAGATACCCCTTTTCTATGGGCAGCTGTCCTGTGTGCAACCTCTGGCCTCTGGCTTCCAGGTACATAGCATCCCCCTTGGCTGTGACACAAAAATGTCCCTAGAGCCAAAATCACTCTAGGTTGAGAACCACTGGGGCAGAGAGTCTCTGTAAGATTAGGCTAGACAACGTGGCTGTCTCTGAAAATTAAAACTGGAGGATGATGGGCAAAAAGAGAGAGGGAAACTTTTCACCTATTTGAACTTTTAAAACATAAATATTATAAAACAGTTTCATCTTGTTTTTCTCTGGTATTCAAATGATGCCTCTAAACAGATACCATTCAAGAAAATAACAATAACAAAAAAAGCTAACAGTGGGAAGGAATTCTCTTGTTTTTTAGTCTATTAAAATAACTGAATAAACCATAAATTACATAATCTCATCCATTTTGCCCCATGTGTTAAGGGGGGAAATTAAATCTAGAAAAGGAAAAATTCAGAGGCAGGTGCAATGGCTGATGCCTGTAATCCTAGGTGAGGTGGGTGGATTGTCTGAGCTCAGGAGTTCGAGACCAGCCTGAGCTGGAGCAAGACCCTGTCTCTAAAAAATAGCCAGGCATTGTGGTGGGCACCTGGAGTTGCAGCTACTTGGGAGGCTAAGGCAAGAGGATCACTTGAGCCCAAGAGTTTGAGGTTGCTGTGAGCTTTGACAGCACAGCACTCTACCAAGGGCGACAAAGTGAGACTCTGTCTTAAAAAATTAAAAAAAAAAGGGGGGGGGGAAGTCCTAAGATCATCCCATTCATTGGTGGCCAAACCACAACCACAACCAGTCCCCAGGTCACCCTAGTCTTAGACTTTGTGGCAACTTGCTGTCCAGGTCTCCTGCTGTAGAAAACGGACTTTCCCAAGAGCTAGAAGGCAAGACTTTCTCAAGAAGGCAAGACTTTCTCCAGAAGCAGAACTGGAGCTGGTTCCCAGCCAACAAATGTCCATCTTTGCCCCCAGACATTTTTGAAGTTGTGTAATGGTGGCTCCGCTCCAGTCCAGAGATCTGGCAGGTGACTAGATTTAGCTAGAGACTTTGCATCTAATCTCAACCTTTTGTTCACAGTAAGTTGTACTGTTTACCTGCGGATTAATCTTCTTGTAAATTACCTATGACCATAAATAATATTTGCATGGTGCTGTGGAAAGTGCCTCCAACTACAATCAAATTGTTACAGAAACCTCACCAGGAAACTTTACAGATGAGGAAATAGCTTCAGAAAGGTGCGTGAACTTACCCAGCATCACGGTTGGAGGGAGAAGTGAGGTTTGGAAACCAAGATTGAATGAAACTTTGCACTTGAAGAACCTTCGTGGAAATCTTACCAGTCGCCTAAAAGAATCCCATTAGAAGTAAAAATAACTTCCCAATTAAGAAGTTAATTAAATTCTTAATTAAGACACATAATTAGTGAATAGATAAGACAGTAAAATGTGTAGCATGATGTCAGGCATATAATCGCGGCTCACTGTTCACCATGATGGGACAGATATCTTCAAATACAAGAAAGAAAAATAGAGTACGTGTGTAGTATTAAAGATGTCGTAATTTGGTAGTCTAGGAGTGGGATGTGTTACATTATTTATTGGCATAAAGAATTTGGGGGTGGGGGTTGAGACAGAGTCTCACTCTGTCACTTTGGGTATAGTGCCATAGCATCATACCTCACAGCAACCTCAAACTCCTGGGTTCAAGCAATCCTCTTGCCTCCAGCCTTTTGAGTAACTGGGACTACAGGTGACATTTATGACACTGGCTAGTCTTTCTTTTTCTTTTTTTTTGAGACTGAATCTCACTCAGTTGTCCTGGGTAGAGTGCATGGTATCCATCATAGCTCACAGCAACCTCAAACTCTTGGGCTCAAGCCATCCTCTTGCTTCCAGCCTCCTGAGTAGCTGGGACTATGGGTACCTGCCACAATGCCCTGCTATATTTTTAGAGACTGGGTCTCACTCTTGCTCAAGCTGGTCTCCAATCCCTGAGCTCAGACGATCCACCCCCCCGGGTCTCCCAGAGTGCTAGGATTACAGGCGTGAGCCACTGAGCCCAGCCAGCACAGAGAATTTTAAACATGTGAATTGTTTTTTTTTTTTTTTTTTTTGGCCGGGGCTGGGTTTGAACCTGCCACCTTCGGCATATGGGACCGGCGCTCTACCCCTTTGAGCCACAGGCGCCGCTCAAACAATTGGTGTTCTTATGTATTTTTTTTTTTTTTTTTTGGCCAGGGCTGGGTTTGAACCTGCCACCTCTGGCATATGGGGCGCGCCCTACCCACTTGACCACAGGTGCCGCGTGAATTGTTTTCTGACATTTCAAAATTGAGACATTTCACATCAATAATTCAGATACAAGGTACCTCCTGGAAAACAAGCACATACGGGCTGGAGCTATGGAGTCACAGCCCGTTTAGGGCCTGAGTCCCCACTGCCACCCCTCAGGACTCTTTGCTTGCCCAGAGGAAGACTTGGGGGTTTTCCATTCCTCACTGGTGGCTGAGAGAGTTTGTCTGGAGTTGAATGACAAGATTTGGCTCTTGGCATTGCGGTTTCCTAGCTGGGTGGCCGAAGGAGAGTAATTTCACCTTTCTGAGCCTAGAGAGTAATTTCACCTTTCTGAGCCTATCTTCTGAAACTGTCATGCAGCTTACATAAAAAATCTGTGTTAGCACACTTGGCAGACAGCCTTTACCTAGACAACTCTCAACAATGCTCAGCCCTTTCTGACACTAGGTGGGAAAATGCTACTTCCTATGACAGAAGAAATGTTGAAGCTGCGGTTTCATTAAGGATGTTTAACACATTAACTGCCATGTGAATTAAGGACTATTTTTCAAGTTTTCACATTACCTTTTACATTACTAATTTTCAAGTTTTTATATGGCTTTATTTTTTTTTTTTGAGACAGAGTCTCACTTTGTCACTCTCTATAGAGTGCTGTAGCATCACAGCTCACAGCAACCTCAAACTCTTGGGCTTAAGTGACTCTTTTGCCTCCGCTTCCCAAGTAGCTGGGACTACAGGCATCCACCACAACACCCAGATATTTTTAGAGACAAGGTCTCGCTCTGGCTCAGGCTGGTCTTGAACCTGTGAGCTCAGGCAATCTACCCACCTCAGCCTCCCAAGTGCTGGGATTATAGGTGTGAGCCACCATGCCTGGCTATATGGCATTATCATTGATGTATGTTTTAGGATCATTTTGTTTTGAAAATTCTTATTCTATTTTTGTCTTGAACTCATGAGCTCAAGCAGTCCACCCGCCTTGGTCTCCCAGAGTGCTGGGATTACAGGTGTGGGCCACCTTGCCCGGCCTTATTCTATTTTTGTAATAAAACAGCTTGGCCCTATGGAAAAAAAAAATTTTTTTTTCTTGTGGCAGTCAATGTGTTAAATGGAGAGATTGTCCAGAATGATTTGGGTAGGCCGACTGTAATCACAGGCTCCTACAACTGAAAGAGGACAGCCAGCCAGACATGGTGGTTCACATCTATAATCCCAGCACTCTGGGAGGCTGAGGGGGTGGATTGCATGAGCTCAGGAGTTCAAGATCAGCCTGAGCAAGAGTGAGACCCATTCTCTACTAAAAATAAGTGGGCATTGTGGTGGGCGCCTATAGTCCCAGCTACTTAGGAGGCTGAGGCAAGATGATCCCTTGAGCCCAAGAGTTCGAGGTTGCTGTGAGCTATGATGCCATAGCACTCTACCCAGGGTGACAGAGTGAGACTTGGTCTCCAAAAAAAAAAAAAAGAAAGAGAGAGTGGCCGGAGAGTGTGAGAGGAGATCTGATGGTGGGAACAGCAGTTGAAGTGATGGACTTTAAGGAGAAGGGAGGAGCTGTGAGTCAAAGACTACACGTAGCTTCTAGAAACTGAAAAAGGCAAATAAGTAGGTTCTCCCCTAGAGCTTCCAAAAGGAACCAGCCCATGTCTTGATCTTAGCCCCGGGAGACTCATTTTAGACTTCTCACTCTCCAGAACTATAAAATAATGAATGTGGGTTTTTATTTATTTATTTTTTTTATTTTTTTTATTTTTATTTTTTGTAGAGACAGAGTCTCACTTTATGGCCCTCAGTAGAGTGCCGTGGCCTCACACAGCTCACAGCAACCTCCAACTCCTGGGCTTAAGGCGATTCTCTTGCCTCAGCCTCCCAAGTAGCTGGGACTACAGGCGCCCGCCACAACGCCCGGCTATTTTTTGGTTGCAGTTTGGCCGGGGCCGGGTTTGAACCCACCACCCTCGGTATATGGGGCTGGCGCCTTACCGACTGAGCCATAGGCGCCGCCCTTATTTTTTTTTTTTTTTGAGACAGTCTCATTTTGTCACCCTCATTAGAGTGCTGTGGTGTCACAGCTCACAGCAACCTCAAACTCTTGGACTTAAGTGATCCTGTTGCCTCAGCCTCCCGAGTAGCTGGGACTACAAATGCCCAGCACAACTCCCAGCTATTTTTAGAGACAGGGGTCTTGCTCTGCCTCAGGCTGGTCTCGAACTTGTGAGCTCAGGCAATGCACTCACCTTGGCCTCCCAGAGTGCTGCAATTACAGGCGTGAGCCCGGGTGCCCGGCCGATGAATGTGCTTTAAGTCCCTGTTTCTGGTATTCTCCTACAGCAGCAATAGGAAACTAACACGTTAGGATATTTCATCTGCACAACAATTCTGTGAGCATGCTTTATTCTTCTCATTTTGCAAAAGAAATAGGCCTAGTGAGGGTCAAGGACATTGGAACATTGCTGAACGTCCCAGTGAGTGGTAGAGTGTGGAATTAATCCCCAGTGTTTCTGAAGCCCAAGCCCAAGCTCTTTATTTTGGGGGAGGAAGAGCTTCCAGTTATCACGAGTCATTTCAACTTCTACCTTCAATGCTCCCAGGAACAGAAATATCCTTATTTCCTGAAGCCAAATTTTACCAAAAAACCAATAAAGAAATTGAGGCTGCATCTTCTGCATGGAAGATGTTCGGAACTTTCCCAAAGAATTCTTCCCTTGTGGTCATCTCTTTCCTGGGAAACATCCCTAAATCCTCCAGTTCGTCCTCATTATAACATAGTTCCCAGATGACTCATCGACCTGCCTCTTCCCCCACCTCTCTCTGGGCCTACCAAAATTTGGCAGCATCCTCCTTAAAAATTGCGATTTGTCTGCATAACTAACCTTCATCTCCTGATGGTGAGCTGTCCAGCGAGTTCGCATTCTTTTCTTTCTTTGTTCTTGGAGCCTACATGCTGTATCCTGACTCCATTAATACAGCCTAAGATCATTTGCTTGTTGGCAGCTATCTACCTCTGGCTCAAATTGAACTTGTGGCCAATGAGAAAGCCTAGAACTACTTCCCAGGAACTGCTGTCTGGCTAACTCTCCCCATTTCCAGACGTAAGTAAGTGACGCCAGAATCCACATCAATCCCTAGTAAATGTTCTCTTATTTATTTTCAATCCTCCCTTTGAAGCTATGGAGACCATTGTGAATCTTGATCCTATCATACCAATATTTTATCTCCTAGAAATTTAATCTGAATACCTTGATTCTTCAGTCCTGAATTAAAATGATATCCAGAATAGATCAAAGACAGTGCTCCGCACACAACGCTGGAGCTCTCCGTAGTTGCCACGACAATATCCATTAACATCTAAGATCCTGGAAATGAGCTCCCAGTATTTTATGGATCTTTTATTCCTGGAACAGGAAAGGTGGCTGCCCAGATTCCCCAAATATTTTTCATGTTTAATTTTTAGAAAGACAGAAAAGATCCAGTAAGATTGTAACTGAGGGTATCAAGAGTATGGAAGACCCCCAGAAATCTTCTTTAATTCAGATGAATCGCTACCCCTGAGTAAGCAGGGACTAGAATTACTAAATTTACTTCTCACATTGACCCAGAGGTATTTATATTCCTCTTTTATAGGTAGGTTACACAGAAGTACTTGAATTATAGAACTGGGATTATAATGAAAAACGTTGATTCCCGAGCAGGGGTCCTCAAACTACGGTCCGCAGGCCACATGAGGCGGTGTGATTGTATTTGTTCCCGTTTTGTTTTTTTACTTCAAAATAAGATATGTGCAGTATGTATAGGAATTTGTTCATAGTTTTTTTTTTGTTTTTTTTTTTAACTATAGTCCGGTCCTCCAATGGTCTGAGGGACAGTGAATTGGCCCCCTGTTTAAAAAGTTTGAGGACCCCTCTCCCCACCGGGGGGGCAACTAGAGGTGGACAATTTCTTCTGTAAAGGGCCATACAGTAAATATTTAAGGCATTGGGGGCCATATGCCCTCTGCCATTGGATAGTAAAAGCAATCATAGACAATACATAAATGAGTGTGGCTGTATAAATAAAACTTTATTTACCAAAACAAGCAACAACACAGATCTGGCCCATGGAATGTATTATTGTTTTCAAACTCAATCTACATGGCAAAATCCTACTCAAATGTGCAAATCAGACGTGACCTTCAAATTACATGACTAGGTAGCATGGCTGGGCACAGTGGCTCACACCTGTAATCCCAGCACTCTGGGAGGTCCAAGCAGGTGGATCACCTGAGCTCAGGAGTTCAAGACCAGCCTGAGGAAGAGCAGGACCCCATCTCTACTAAAATAGAAAAACCAGCCTGGTGTTGTGGTGGGTGCCTGTAGTCCCATCTACTCAGGAGGCTGAGGCAAGAGGATCACTTGAGCCCAGGAGTTTAAGGTTTGCTATGAGCTATGATGTCATGGCACTCTACCCAGGACAATAGTGAGATTCTGTCTCAAAAAAAACAAAATAATAGACTAGGCAGTGAGCTGGATTTGGCCCATGGCCTGGCCTCTGCGCTATACCAGCATCCCTCCTGATTTGGAGGGTTTATTTATCCCACTGAAGTACCTGAGTGACCAGCCAAATGGAAATCAGATCCAGGACCCAGCAAGACTGATACTTCTCAAAACACATAAAGATCCATTCATACACTAGTTAATGCAGTGGTGAACCCTTGTGAGGCTGTCTGTTTTGCCATTTTCCCCCCAAATCCCCAGAATAGATTTATAACAACTCCACGCTCCGGGTCTTGGCATGTGTTCTCAACGTGAAGAGCTTCCAAGCTGCCGTTCACTTTGTGTCATGGAGAATTTTATTTCCAATGTGCTACAAGTCTTTGCTCTTGGTCTGCTGGGGGAAAGGGGAAGAAGGGTGTTCTCCTATATGTTGTTAGAATGCAAGCCTTCACGGAAATGGTCCAGGAAGCAGAGTGCAGGTGCATTCACCCGTGATGCAGAGAGTCTTAGTTCACCCAGCAGCCGGGCAAGAAGTCACCCACATTTTAAAGAGCAGGTGGAAGACATCAGGACCAAGGCTCTGTTGTGAGCTTGAGCAACCTGGAAAGAACAGAACAGGCATTCAATGTTTTGTTTTGTTTGAGACAGAGTCTCACTATGTCACCCTCAATAGAGTGCTGTGGCATCACAGCTCACGGCAACCTCAAACTCTTGGGCTTAAGTGATTCTCTTACCTCAGCCTCCCAAGTAGCTGGGACTATAGGCACCCACCACAATGCCCGGCTATTTTTTGGTTGCAATTGTCATTGTTGTTTTAGCTGGCCCAGACCAGGCTCAAACCCACCAGTCTGGGTGTGTGTGGCCGGTACCCTACCCACTGAGCTACAGGCACCGCCAGGCATTCAGTGTTAATGCTGAGAAGCCTACCATTTCCAGAGAGGCTGATTTCTCTTGCTAGATGAAGATGTGAACACTCAGAATTCCCTGTGCGTTTTGCAGGAAAGACTGTAAGAAAGGCCAGCTTCCGTGAACTTAACCTACATGCTTCTCAGTGTTACCAGTTTTCAGGCACGCTGCGCTGGGATAGTTGAAAATAGAGAAAATAGGGGCGGCGCCTGTGGCTCAGTGAGTAGGGCGCCGGCCCCATATGCCGAGGGTGGTGGGTTCAAACCCGGCCCCGGCCAAACTGCAACAACAAAAAAAAAAATAGCCGGGTGTTGTGTCAGGCGCCTGTAGTCCCAGCTACTCGGGAGGCTGAGGCAAGAGAATCGCGTAAGCCCGAGAGTTAGAGGTTGCTGTGAGCAGTGTGATGCCATGGCACTCTACCCAAGGGCGGTAGAGTGAGACTCTGTCTCTACAAAAAAAAAAAAAAAAAAGAAAATACAAACAGTAGCAATTAGATGTTTCTTTTTTTTTTTTTTGTAGAGACAGAGTCTCACTTTATGGCCCTCGGTAGAGTGAGGTAGCCTCACACAGCTCACAGCAACCTCCAACTCTTGGGCTTAAGCGATTCTCTTGCCTCAGCCTCCCAAGTAGCTGGGACTACAGGCGCCCACCATAACGCCCGGCTATTTTTTGGTTGCAGTTTGGCGGGGGCCGGGTTTGTACCCGCAACCCTCGGTATATGGGGCCGGCGCCTTACCGACTGAGCCACAGGCGCAGCCCGCAATTAGATGTTTCTGATGGCACAAGAAGAAAGCCCGAGTCATAATAACAGGAGTCCTGGACATCATAGTTTTTTGTATTTTTTTAATGCATAATAAGATCTTTTTGTTACCTAGTAGCCTTTAACAGAAATGCTATGACAGAGTGGCTGAGGAAACAGGAGCTGAAACCAGGCAGATATCCGTGCAAACCCATCTCTGTGGTTTGGTAAAAAGCAGCTGTGGCGGTACCATGATTTCTCTGAACTCCGCCCTCCTCGTCTACAGAACTGGGTGCTACTAGAGCCTACTACATTCATGGCAGTCTCCCCAGTTTCTTCAGTCCTGCCAAGACTTGAGATTTTTCTTCCAATGCAATCAAATATAGCAAATTTTTACTGAGGGTCTGGCGGAAATGGAGGACGTTCTCAAAGCCCCTCATCTCATCTCCCTCATGAATGTTCTCTTTAGAGCTCTGTGGCTGACAGTGCTCTGCCTCCTTCCCTCCTATCTCTGACTCCTTCTCCTGACTTCGTCTCTCCCAGATATAAAGATCTGGAGACTTCTGCCCACCTTGAAACCCCACCTTCTCCCTCGTCAATCATTCTAATTAATCCCCATTGATTTTTCATCTTCTTCCATCCCACCAGTACCATGTTTAGAAAGCTGGACTCTTGTCAAAGAATTCATCACAGTGTCTGTCCTTCTGACCCAGCAGTTCTATGTAAGAAGAAAATCCATCTCTCTGATAGGTTTAGGAAAAGGATGTCTATTGGGGCTGTTCAAGCCAGCACTGTTTATAACAGACAAGAAAAGGAACAACTCAAATATCCAGCCACAGAGAACTAGTTAAGTAGATTCAGTGCAGTCACAAAGAGGGATATTTTGCAGCTGTAAAAAGAAATGAAGAAGCTCTGTTTGCATTTATGTGGAAATGTGTTCAGGATAAATTAAGTAAAAAATAGCAGGGTGCTGCAGAGGCTATACAGTATGCCAGAGTTCATCTTGATGAACTGAAACAAGAAAACGCCCAAGCGAGTTTCTTAGTTTTTATTTTTTTGAGACAGAGTCTCACTCAGTCTCCTGGGGGTTGAGTGCCATGGCATCATAGCTCACACAACCTCAAACCCTTAGGTTCCAGAAATCCTGTTGTCTCAGCTTCCCCTATAGCTGGGACTACAGGCAGCTGCCACAACACCTAGCTTTTTTTTTTTTTTTTTTTTTTTTTGGTGGTTTTTGGCCAGGGCTGGGTTTGAACCCGCCACCTCCAGCATATGGGACCGGTGCCCTACTCCTTGAGCCACTGGCGCCACCCCCTAGCTATTTTTTTTAGAGACAGGGTCTTGCTTTTGCCCGCTGGTCTTGAACGGCTAAACTCAAGCAATCCCACTGGCTTTGGCCTTCCAGAGTGCTGGGATTACAGACATGAGTCACCCCACCCCACCCCACCCTGCCCCAGCATGTTTTATAAGCACAGGAAGACTCTGGGAAGCCGAGGCAGTGAATCACTGGAGCTCAGGAGTTCAAGAACAGCCTGAGCAAAAGCGAGACCCCCATCTCTAAAAATAGCCGGGCATTGTGGCAGGTGACTTGTAGTCCCAGCTAACTGGGAGGCTGAGGCAAGAGGATCGCTTGAGCCCAAGAGTTTGACGTTGCTGTGAGCTAAGACGTCATAGTACTCTACTGAGGATGACAAAGTGAGACTCTGTCTCAAAAAAAGAAAGTTCTTTGTTGTTGTTTTCCCCCGAAGGTACCCTAATACGTTTGAAAGTTCTGAATAAAGAAAGGTAAAGCGGAACACAGGGCAAAAATGCACAATAAAAACACACCAATAATTCCCATTTGGGCAAGGTAACAAGAGACAATGTACACACCAAAATTTACACGCCAGAATTCTTCTGTAGCGGGTAATAGAAAGCCAAGTTAACAGGGCTGTGCCTGTGGCTCAGCGGGTAGGGCGCCGGTCCCATATGCCGGAGGTGGCAGGTTCAAACCCAGCCCTGGCCAAATTAAAAAAAAAAAAAAAAAAGAAAGCCAAGTTAACAACTCCAAATGAGAAAAAAAATCCTGAAAAATATAGATGTCTACTTAGGGGTCTTTTGCTGGCATAAACAGTGGATTGCCAGCCCTGTCTACAATTGCCAGCCCACATTAAACAAGGCATTAGCTGGAGTCCACATCAACGCTCTTCCGAATGGCTGCTTAGAGATTTTTAAGCACAGGGGATAGTGTTCATGAAACGTTATCTTATCACTCAACCAAAAATGATGCAGATTCCACAGCCACTGTGGAGATGAAACAAGTGTTTTCAGGAGAAACTTCGCTTGAATCCTCTACCCAGCACCCCTGTTGTAAATTTACCCACCAAATAAGAGCTTTCAGGAGACCCCGCAGGGGATAAAGACAATTCACTCTTTGCAGAAAGACTTTCAGAACTTCACTTTCAAATCAATGCAAAAAGCATGAACCCCACTAAAACTGCAGGCATCTAGGCATTATTATGTTGTGTACAGAGCTCGAAAATAATCCTAAAGTAGTCATAACAACAGCTGCCGTTCACTGAGCTAAGTGTTTCATATGCATTAGCGCTCACTCTTCAGTGGGTTTATCATCTCCCCTGTGCAGATGGGGGGGTGGGGTCCGCAGAGGCTGCCTGACTTGCCCAAGGACATCCAGCTGGTGAGGGGTGTCCAGGCTCCCACCTGGAAAGTCAGTGGTAAGCCAGCCACTCTCCAAACCTCACTTGCATCTTGAGTGAATTAATTCAGTACCCCTCAGCATGGGGGAGAGAACAACTGTAGAGATCACTTTCAGAGGCTAATAATAACAACAAGGAGCCTTAATTAAGCACCTGCTGTGTGCCCAATTCCAAGGCTGAGAGCTTCAGTTAGATCATCTCATTTGATTCTCCGATAACCCTAAGGGTAGGTATTATTTTCACTCTGCAGCTGAGGGACCTAGTGCTCAGATAGGTTTGGTAACTTAGTCAAGGTCACACAGCCAGTGAGGGCTGATGCAGAATTTAAAACCCTGTCATCAGACTACAGGGCTGATGATGCGTAGCCAATCCACTGCAGTGAAGCCCAAGGAAAAGGAATCACAGGTAGACAGAGGGTTAGACAGAAGTTTCGCTGCAACTCAGATATATAGTCTCATTGCTTCCCATACTCATATTAAATATATTTCTTTTCACAGCAAGTAAAACATGGTCATTAAAGTAGTATTTGCGGAATTATTTGTTTAGCGTGTGCTTCTATTTAATTAGATTATAAGAAGTTTGTCTTTTTAAATGTCTTTTTCCAGGTGCCTTTTGGAGTGACTAAATGAAGCAATAATTGGAAAGATGAAGGGGAAGTTCAAAAAGCCATAAACTAAGAAAATTAGGAATTGTTATCCCAAACTACAAAGCAAGCACTTTTGCTTTTTGCCTTCCAAAACCTTATCTATTTTTTCTCCCAGAATCTTAATTCTAGCACAATTTGAATGACTAGATCGAAAATTATCCTGTGTCTGTCTTAGTCCCTTTGGGGATGCTCTAACAAAATACCATAGACTGGGTCGTTTATAAACAATTGACATGTATTTCTCAGGATTCTGGAGGCTGGGAGTCAAAGAGCAGAGTGTCAGGCTGGTGAGGCAAGTGAGTGAGGGCCCAATTCCGGACTACAGACTGCCCACTTTTTTTTTTTTTTTTTATTGAGACAGAGTCTCAAGCTGTCACCCTGGGTAGAGTGCTGTGGTGTCACAGCTCTCAAACTCTTGGGCTTACGCAATTCTCTTGCCTCAGCCTCCCAAGTAGCTGGGACTACAGGCATTTGCCACAATGCCGGGCTATTTTTTTGTTGCAGTTGCCATTGTTGTTTTAGCTGGCCTGGGCCTGGTTCAAACCCTCCAACCTCAGTGTATGTGGCTGGCGCCCTACTGACAGAGCTATGGGTGCTGCCACTACCCACTTCTTGAAAGCACATATAGTGAGAATAAAATGGAGTCGGTGAAGCTGGGGCAAACATGACGAAGTTGGTCTGGTCAGTTTAGGTCCTGCCTGACCTTCACCCCCTGTCTCCCATTCTTACTGTTTTGTAAATTTAGCTCCCACCCTAAAGATGCCTATCTTGAGTACTTCAGGTGGATTGATTTAAATTAACTTTTAAATTAGAATGCTGTTAACTGTTTATGAGTCATGGGTTCTGCCAATTATTGTTTAAGATTGTTAACAGGGTCTTCACTTTGAACTCATATGTATACAACTGTAATGTTGAAAATGGAAAACCAAACAGTCTTGGAGAGGCTGCTCTCACTGTTCTCCAGAATCCCTCGCCTTCTGACAAATAAAGTTTGGTAGACCTATCCACGTCTCTGCATATTGGCTTACGGGGACAGGCAGCTGGACCCTCTTCATCTGCTAACATTCTCATTATATCACATGCGATGTGCAGGGGCAGGGGCACTCAGTGAGATTGCTGTTTAGTGCTAACCCTTTCATAAGGGCACTAATACCATTTCTGAGGGCTTCACCCTTATGAACTACTCACCTCTCAAAGGTCTCGTCTCCTAATACCATAACACTGGGGGTTAGAATTTCAACATATGGATTTGGGGGAGATACAGTAAATCAGTCCATTCCAAGTCTCCCATCAAAGAAGGAAATAAGACGTGACTGCCTCACACACTCACTAGGTGGATTTAGGACAGCAACAGAGTTGTTAACTTCTCAGGAAGAGACATCTTCGGGGTGCCATTCGCTATCAGTAGCTAGCATTTATTTTGTGGCCTAGAGTAAGATTCTTTTTTTTATTGTTGGGGAATCATCAAGAGCACAAAGAACCAGGTTATACTGCTTGCATTTGTTAGGTAAAGTCCCTACCCAGCTTCCATCTCAGCTCTTTGCATCTCTCCAGCATTCTATGTCATTCACACCGGAAGCAACCCTGTAGAATGATCAAAGATAATGGATGAGAAGAACACCATCTCCAGAAATCCTACTTGGCCCCGGGAGATGATACTGCCTAGTGGTTAAGTCTAGGAGGCAGATGGAGGACTTGGAACTCAAGGCTGCCCAAAGGGAAAACTCATGTTTCCCCTATCCAGAAATAAATGTAGATGGGGCGGCACCTGTGGCCCAAGGAGTAGGGCGCTGGTGCCATATGCCAGAGGTGGCAGGTTCAAACCCGACCCTGGCCCAAAACCGCAAAAAATAAAAAATAAATAAAAAAAAGAAAATACACTGCTTATTGAGAAACCAAAAAAAAAAAAAAAAAAGGAATGTCAGAAATAAATGTAGATGAAAGCAAACCCAAAAGAATGCACCTCTCATGGTAGGGTTGCATGCAGTTTTCCATTTTCAAGTCAAACACACCCAAGTTTCAAAATCTGGTCTGCCACTTGAGAAATGTAGGCGACTCCCTTTACTTCCCTTATCCTTGATCATACGGGGTAATAATAGAGCCCCCTTCAGAGCGGTGGAGTCAAGATAAATAAAAGAATATAAAGCACTTAGTACAAGGGCTAAAACAAAAGTGCTTGATAGATGATTTCTATTATTAATGTTATTATAATTAATGATCCAATCTATAGCCAACTATTTACTGCAAAATAGAAATCTTTGCTTTCCTCTTATATTTTTTTCTTCCCCCAAAGGAAAAAGAAATCTAGAGCAAAAACAAAAGTGATGGAACTACTCAAAGCAGATTCCATGCAATTTAGTTTTTAGGTCTCTGTGGTGATACGGGGACCATCTTGGTGTCTTATTAAAGCCTTAATCACAGAGAAGTACGGCACAGAAACTCTGAGTGTCATCCTCCGTTTTCATTTTACAGCTCTTTCTTCAGCCTATTCTCCTAATGATTGTGCGTATTTTTTTCTTTTTAGGTACATCTTTTCTGTATAATTGCTCCCACCCCCACTTTGTGTAAGCATGAAGATTAAGTGGACAAAGACAAATTCAATTAAGCCGCAGGCTTGGGTGACCGGCCATTTTTCTTGAGGAGCTGAAAACCAAACATCTCAGGGGTGGGGAAGAGCGTGCAGTGCGCTTCTGAATGGGAGGGAGGCAGGATTTGAGGATAAATCACGCGACAAACGGAGCCCTCCTTCATTAATCTTTTATTCAGAAAAAGACACTGTTTTAAGGGGAAATTAAAGGCGATCAATAAGCTGGCTTGCCTGGGCAGCTTCTGAGCTCAAGATGCAAATATTATTCCAAATACTAGATTCCAAAGAGATGGCTGCATTGATATGTTAATAGTCTCCTCGAGTTTCTGTGACCTCAGATCCTGGCAGGGCATGAAGCAGTTCTTACAGGAAACAAAAGGAAAGCAGTTGTAGAATAAACATTCGCTAAGTGGACTTTGACAATAAACCCCAACTTGTCATGTGCTAAATGATAGAATTCTCTGCCAGCCAGGTGCTGGTGCAGGGAATGCTTAATATGTTTGTATGTTTAAAGAGCTGCCTCGACCGGACTCTTTATGGGGTATCACCTGACACTTCAGCTACGTGCTTATGGTGTGCAAGATGGCAAATATTTTGGTGTTGTCATCCCAAATAAAGGCGACTCTTGGCGAGTGGAAATAAACAAAGTCCCGTGGCCTACACATCAAAGATGATTACCTGTGTTGGTTACTTATGTCAATTCACAGAGTCAACAACCGATCAGAGAATACTTACTCAGCACCTGGGCGCTGGGGATACACAAACATGTTGAGCAAGGAGCTTATATTTTTAGGAACAGATGGGTAATAAACAATTCTTAAAATAACGCTAACCTAGGTTTTGGTGAGTGCTATGAAGGATGAAACTGGTTCATGAAAAAGAGAATAGCTGAGGGGGTAAGGAAGGGCCTTTCCTTAGAAATCACGTATGTATTGAGACTCAGGAAGGCTACTCTGCAGAAACAGTGTCCAGGCAGACGAACAGTAAGTACGAAGCCCTGAGGTGGGCAGGGGCCTGTTTCTGAGAATCAGAAAGTTGTCCAGCATGGCTGATTGTGGTGGATGACGCTATGTCTCCCACCAACCAGGAGCCAGATCATGCAGGGAGACTTTATTAAAAAGTGTAATATTCAGGGCGGCGTCTGTAGCTCAAAGGAGTGGGGCGCCACCCTCATATGCCAGAGGTGGCAGGTTCAAACCTAGTCCCAGCCGAAAACTGCAAAAGAAAAAAAAAGTGTAATACTCAAAACATTAGACCAGGTGTGGTGGCTCACACCTGTAATCCCAGCATTTGGGAGGCCAAGACAGGTGGATTGCCTGAGCTCACAGGTTTGAAACCAGCCTAAGCAAGAGCGAGACCCTGTCTCAAAAAAATAGCCGGGCACTTTGGTGGGCACCTGTAGTTCCAGCTACTCAGGAGGCTGAGACAAGAGAATTGCTTGAGCCCAAGAGTTTGAGGTTGTGTTGAACCATGATGCCATGGCACTCTACAGGGGTGACAGAGTGAGACTTTATCTCAAAAAAAAATATTTTTTTCAAACAATTATCCTCCTAAGAATAATACACATATCTCTTCTCTAACCCTGCACATACTAAAAGAATCTCAAATGTTGACCAAGCATGTATTGTTAAAGGATTTGGGCATACTAATACTTTTTTTTTAAATGAGACAAGAGTTTCACTACATCCTCCTCAGTAGAGTGCTATGCCATTACAGCTCACAGCAACCTCAAACTCTTGGGCTTAAGCAATTCTCTTGCCTCAGCCCCCTGAGTAGCTGGGACTACAGGCACCTGCCACAATGCCCAGCTATTTTTTTGTTATAATTGTCGTTGTTTGGCAGGCCTTGGTTGGGTTCGAACTCACCAGCTCTGGTGTATGTGGCTGGCGCCCTAGCCACTGAACTACAGGCGCCGAGCCCATACTAATACTTATTAATTTACTATGTCCTTATACATTTATTAAATTCTAGAATGACATACATTTGGCTTCGATATCCGTTCATCAAAGTCTGCTTTGCTAGCTCATTGGCTTTTCAAGATGTGAATTCAAATAGACACTGATGTAAGGTCGTCTTTCTTACCTTTACATGGAAGACATTTGTAATATTTCTCAGAAGAATCTTTCCAAGCAAAATAATCATCCACAACGTGAGGCTAACTATTTAAGAAAAACTGATCTGCTAGTCAAAGACCATCTTCTTGTGAAAGTTGGTGTAGTGCCTGCCTCGGAGTCGGCCCCAAGTTCCTGGAATTCATCACTTTGTGCAAACCCCTCCTCATTGTGCTAAGGTCAGTCTGTGCGGCCAAAAGCACTTGAGGAAATGATGTATGTCACCTCCGGCATTGGGTTATTAAGGACACTGCAGCAAACCCCAGAGCACCGACATCTCCAAAGCTTTTTGGAGAATAATTGAAATTACAATTATTTCTTCTGATTTCCTAGATAGTCTGTCCTCAGCAGGTGACAACAGAAAAATAACTAACCCTGTCAATGGTAGGTGCCCCCTTAGGCTCCTGGATTATTCCAAGGCAAGAGGCCCCTGGGGAAGGGGAAACATGGAACGTCCCTCCTGTCGAGGAAGCAGGAGAGCCCCGACCGCTGTGCTTTTTTGCTGCTGTTCTGCCCGCTCGCTGTGTGATGCCTGACCAGCAACTTAACCTCTCTGGGCCTCAGGTTCCCTACCTGTAAAATGGGGCAAAAGAACACCCACGTTGTAGGTATTTGGCCAGAGTACAAGTTAATTCATGGAAAGCATTCAGTGCCTTGCCTGGCACGTGGCGTATGTCGTACGTACGTTCATGATTATTAAGAACCCACAGTAAGGGAGGATTTCAGGCACCGTGCTGAGGCAGGTGTGATCATCAATCCCATTTACAGATAAGGAAATTGAGGCCCCAGGATGTGAAACAGAGGGGCGGGCAGAGATCAAAGCCCTCGATTCTGCTCTAAGAGGCTTTGCTCTTATTTCTGTGTTAGAGTCAGGTCCAAAGACAGTTCGATCTATAAATTCACACATAGAACAACCGACTTTCAGGATATTTTATAAAACGTTTGCAGAGATGGATACAAGTATTATGGTTGTATTTTGTTTTGGTGGTGCACCTGATTTCTTTTCTTTTTTTTTTTTTTTGGTTGGGGCTGGGTTTGAACCTGCCACTTCCGGTATATGGGACCAGCACCCTACTCCTTGAGCCACAGGTGCTGCCCCTGATTTCTTTTCAACCGAGGATACATAAATGTAGGTAATAATTCTTTCAGCCAGGTGCGGTGGCTCCCTTGCACTCTGGGAGGCCAAGGTGGGTGGATTGCTTGAGCTCAGGAGTTTGAGACCAGCCTGAACATGAGCGAGACCCCATCTATAAAAAATAGCCAGGTCTGGGCGGCGCCTGTGGCTCAAAGGAGTAGAGCATGGCCCCATATACCAGAGGTGGCGGGTTCAAACCCAGCCCCGGCCAAAAAGTGCAAAACAAAAAACAAATAGCCAGGCCTTGTGATGGGCACCTGTAGTCCCAGCTACTCAAGAGGCTGAGGCAAGAGGATCGCTTGAGCCCAAGAGTTTGAGGTGGCTGTGAGCTACAAGACTACAGCACTCTGTAGGGGCAAGAAAGTGAGACTCTGTCTCAAAAAAAAAAATAAATAAATCAGTGTTGGGATTACAGGTGTGATCTACCACGCCTGTCTATCACTTACCTTTCCTATCCAGGGTATGGTCACACAGGATTTTCTGTGTCCTTGAAATGTACCAAGCTCCCCCTGCCTTTGGCATGTTCTGCAGTTAACTGTTCTCTCCACCTAACGGGCTTTTCCTGAATCGCTGTCCTTTTCCCATCTTTTAAGTCTCAGCTCAGGCATCCCCCATAAGAACTGGCCCCTACCAATCCACAAATCTCATCTCAGCCCTTCCTGGCACCTGTCAGCTCCCAGCGCCATCTCTCCTGCTTTTTATAAGGTGTCTGTAAAAATCACAGAGTAGCACATGTGGTTACAAGATGCACTCTAACATCCACTTGGCTGCCCTTCAAGTCCCCCTGGCCACTTCACTGGCTGTGGAACTTTTAAGAACAATTAACCTTTTGGTTTCTTGGTTCCCCTGTTTGTAAAATAGAGAAATATTAAATGAGTTAATAGATAAAGTGCTTAGAATACCACCCAGCATGTAATAAGTACTAGGTGAGAATTGTCATGTTTGAAGCAATACATTTATTTTATGAATTATAAAGTTCACGTGCAATTTAAAATAGTTTAACATGGTACATTGCACATGAACTTTATGTCCACCCTGTATAAAAATATTCTATTCAATTCTGCTTTAAAAATTAATTTGTCTACTTATTAGCATTGTTTTATCTCCCCTACTAGAAAGGAATTACCCTGAGGGCAAGACTTCAGAGCACAGTCCCAGGCACCCAGTAGGTATACAATAATTATGTGCTGACGGAATGAAAGAATAAAAATGTTGCCCTTCCTTTTATCAAGTATGATAATAACACTCCCTGTAGGGCATGGGAAAACCCATACAGGAAGATTTTATGGAATCTGAATAGAAAGTCCTCAAAGACAATATTTAATGGGTTCTCTGCCATCCTGATCAGCTAATGTAGGAAGTCTTGGCATGTCTGTGTGGTGGGCAGGATGCTCTTTCAGGAAGACCCCCTGGCCGAGTGATCCAGCTTTCCCTGGGAGGCTGATCTCATTGCCTGCTCCCTGGAGGATCAGAAAGTCATAACCCAAGTCCTTTCATTTCTGAGCCTGGGTTTATTTGGGTTGGAAGAGAACTTTGAAAACAAACCTAAAATGTGAAATGTAAGACTTCAAGAGGAAGCTAAAAATAGCTAACTGGGACTATTTTTTCACCGTATTGTTATTAACAGTATTTTTGTTGGTCAACCTTTGGAGAAAAGGAAAAGGAAATGGTGGTTCTCTTCAAAGGAACGGAGGCAGGAGGAGGGTTTGTAGTGGCAGATGGCTGGAGAGCCCAGGCTCTGGCAAACATCATCTTTAACAACATCTGTTTATGCAGAATGTTCTCGTTTTCTTACCGCTGACCTGGGTAGTCAGTGGTTTGGAAGTGTTTGGTTTTACATTTTTCACAAGTCTGCCACATGCAACCTGATGAAATATTTTAAGTCTCATTTTAAAGCACTCACCTGGAAACAAGAGTGTAAGGGAATATACTGACTCTTCTTGCACACAAATACTCCCTGCCACTGAGGAAGTGCCTACCTCGAATGACTTCTTTAGGGTTTCATTTGTACTCTTATTTGTCTCTAACAAGTGCATACGTTTTTTAAAATTATTTTACAGATGAAGAAACCGAGCCAGAGGCAGTGCCCATAGCTCAGTGGGTAGGGTGCCAGCCACATACACAGAGGCTCATGGGTTCAAACCCGGCCCGGGCCAGCTAAAACAACAATGACAACTGCAACAACAATAACAAAAAAAAATAGCCGGGTGTTGTGGCAGGCGCCTGTAGTCCCAGCTACTTGGGAGGCTGAGGCAAGAGAATCGCTTAAATCCAAGAGTTTGAGTTGCTGTGAGTTGTGATGCCACAGCACTCTACCCAGGGTGACATCTTGAAACTCTGTCTCAAAAAAAGAGAAAAAAACGGAGCTAGAAAGAGGTTCAACAACTTGACCAAGTGCCCATGGCTAACAGAGCTGGAGTTCAAAGTCAAGCGAGTTTTCTTTCCAACTTGGGACCTGTAGGATGGCTCCCGCAAAGAAGGGTGGCGAGAAGAAGAAGAGCCGGTCCGCCATCAACGAGGTGGTGACTCGAGAATACACTATCAATATTCACAAGCGCATCCATGGAGTGGGCTTCAAGAAGCGTGCCCCTCGGGCACTCAAAGAGATCCGGAAATTTGCCATGAAAGAGATGGGAACTCCAGATGTGCGCATTGATACTAGGCTTAACAAAGCTGTCTGGGCCAAAGGCATAAGGAATGTCTCATACCGTATCCGTGTGCGGTTATCCAGAAAACGCAATGAAGATGAAGATTCACCAAACAAGCTCTATACTTTGGTTACCTATGTACCTGTTACTACTTTCAAAAATCTACAGACAGTCAACGTGGATGAGAACTAACTGGTGATTGTCAGACATACCAAATAAAATTATAAAATGACAAAAAAAAAAAAACAAAGTCAAGCGAGTTGAAATCCAAATCCTATACTCTTTATCAAGCCAAATAGAAGTTCTAGAGGTGGCAAGGCGCCTGTAATCCTAGCACTCTGGGAGGCCGAGGAGGGTGTATTGCTTTGGCTCAGGAGTTCAAGACCAGCCTGAGCAAGAGTGAGACCCCAGTCTCTTAAAAAACAAAAATAGCTGGGCATTGTGGTGGGCAATTGTAGTCCCAGTTACTTGGGAGGCTGAAGAAAGAGTATTGATTGGGCCCAAGAGTTTGAAGTTGCTGTGATGCTACCCAGGGCAACAGAGTAAGACTCTGTCTCAAAAAATAAATAAATAAAAATAAAAATAAAACACTCAGTTTATTCATCAAATCTATACCAAGTAATCAATTTATCTGTGCAGGTTACCATACAAGAAACCGAATCTAATACTAATAGTTAACAGCAATAACCCAAGCCCTTGTTCTCATGAATCTTATACCCCAGGTAAGTTGACAATCAGCAAAGAAACAAACAGCTGCTGTGCACGTCGGTCATTACATCTATGAAGATGACTAAAACGGGGTGAGGAGATGGAAGGGGTGAGAAATATTTTAGATATGGTGGTCAGGGAAGCCTTTCTGATGAGATGATACTTGAGTAGAGTCTGAATAAAGTGACAGATGGAGAAAAATGGCTTTTTGACAGAAAAGAATTCCAGGTAGTGAGACCAGCAAATGCAGTGGCCCTGAGATGGGAGTTCCCCTAGCCTAGCAGATGAGCAGAAGCAAATTAGAAGTAGATGGAGTCAGAGAGATAGGAATTTTTATTGCTTAAAGGAATGTTCATTTAAAAATATTGACCCATTACACAAAATATCAGTTAGAATCCTTTTGGGTGCAAGAAGTAGGAAATCCAACTCAAAATAGCTAAATGAAAAGGAATGCTTTTACCTCCTATATCAAGAAGTCTGGGGGAAAAGTATCTCCAGCTAACTCAGCAGATAAGTAGCCTCCTGAATGACGTGGTTTCTTCTACCTTTCCATTTTGCCAGCTCCAGCATACTGGCCTTGTATTCCCAGACTATCTCTCCTCCTGTTCATAATATGGCTTCACAGCTCCGGACATCACACCTTTACATGACAGGTAGAGAAAATAATTCCTCGGCTCCTTAAGTCTTTCCTTAGAAAGAAAGAACTGTTTCCCTATGGCCCCTTTTTTTCGAATCTAATTGCCCAAATAGATGTCACTTATCAATACACAAATTAATCGTTGATAAGAGAAAAGAGATCACTGTGAATAGCTTGCACTAAGGAGAGCCCACTTGCTGAGTCTGGACCAAGTATTCCTAAAGCATGTGGGCACAGTGAGGAGCCTTCTTCCTACGAGGAAGAGGGAGAAGTGAATAGTTATCTCAATCTGTTCAGGGTACTATACCAAACTACCATAAACTGATGGCTTATGAACAATAGATATTTATTTCTCACAGTCCTGGAGGCCGAGAAGTCCAGGATGGAGGTGCTGGCAGGTTTGGTATATGGTCAAGGCCCAGTTCACAGTGGGTACCTACCCAGTGTGTCCTCATGTGGTAGAGGGTGAAGACCTCTTTTACAGGGCACTAATCTCATGGGAGCTCCACCCTTATGACTGAATCACCTTCCAGATGTTCCACCTGCTGATACTATCACATTGGGCATATGAACTTGGGGAGACACAAATATTTAGACGGTGCAATCGTGGTGATCCGTGGACACTGCTACTTGCTCATCAAATATCCTATCTCAGCTGGGCACAGTGGCTCATGCCTGAAACCCCAGAAATTTGTTAAGTCAAGGCAAGAAGATGGCTTGAGACCAGGAGTTTGAGACTCTGTCTCTAAAAAAAATTTTTTCAGGGCGGCACCTGCGGCTCAGTCGGTAAGGCGCTGGCCCCATATACCGAGGGTGGCGGGTTCAAACCCGGCCCCGGCCAAACTGCAACCAAAAAATAGCCGGGCGTTGTGGCGGGCGCCTGTAGTCCCAGCTACTCGGGAGGCTGAGGCAAGAGAATCGCTTAAGCCCAGGAGTTGGAGGTTGCTGTGAGCTGTGTGAGGCCACAGCACTCTACTGAGGGCCATAAAGTGAGACTCTGTCTCTACAAAAAAAAAAAAAAAAAAAAATTTTTTTTCAAAATTAGTCCCAGCCACTTGGGAGAGCTCGAGGCTGTAGTGAGCTGTGATCACGCCACTGTACTCCAGCCCAGGCAACAGAATAAGACCCTGCCTCTAAAACATAATAACAATAAATCAAAAATAACCCATCTCCTCTCTGTTCTTATTAACAAAACCCTGAAATTATTTATTCAAGATGCCAAGAAGCAGCTTAAAACAACAAAAATATCAACAACTTGATTTCCCCCAACTCCCCTGCGAACTTTTTTGCTTGATACAAAGGAAAAATTCTGCTAGCATGCACATTTGTTATTTCTTCTCTGCTTCCCATATGGAATCTATCCCCAGGCCTCGTGACAGAGCAGCCACCACAGACCTGTGAAGTGGACAGCCATCTGCAAAGGATGGGGAAGCTGAAAGAGAGAAGGAGTTCGTGTCCTTGAAACGCCCCAGCAGCCCTGCAATCTAAGACTCCTTATTATGTGGAGAAAATGAATAAAACACTATTGGTTACCCCAGCCTTTGGTAGCTCTTGGTACTTGCGGCTAAGGTGATCTAACTAGTAGAGAAGCAAGCAGGTGTTTGCACGTAGCAGAACCTGGACGAGGAAAGCTGCAGTGACTTTTGCTAATCCAGGCTCCTCAGCAGAGCTTGTGGGAAATCTTCTCAATCGATAAAAGCGTATGCTGGAGTTGCATCACGCATCCACGCATTTAACTTACCAAATAAGCTGAGGCAGAGAGAAATCCTTACATTCACTTTCTTCCAACTTCCAACTAGACCCTGGTCTTTGAGGTACCCAGAGGAACGAAAGCCACAACCAAAATGCCAAGAGAAGCAAAAAAAAACTCATCCTTGGCTTTTGAGATTCAAAGAACTCCAGTCCTAGCAATTTAAGCCATTAAAGGTGCCAATTGACCTCTGCCTGCGAACTTCTTCCTAGCGACAAGACAGGTCTTGGACTAAATTTTACACTCATTTAGCAGGAGAAGAAAAAATATTGCACCCTCCAAGAAGGCAAGAGAGACAACACAAACCAATCAATTAACATTTACTTGTATACCTAACTCCTGTAGGGTTAAACTTAGACAATTCAGGAGAATCAGAAAACGCCAATGCTGCCTTTAGATTCAGATTCCATTTAATAATAATAATAATCAATTAATTAAGCTAACTGACATTTTTTGAGCACCCACTATTTGCCATGGATAGTGCAACACATTTTATATGTTTTTTTGTTTGTTTTGAGACAGTCTCACTCTGTCACCCTGCGTAGAGCTCGGTGGTGTCATAGCTCACAGCAACCTCAAACTCAAACTCTTGAGCTTAAGCGATCCTCTTGCCTCAGCCTCCCAAATAGCTGGGACTACAGGTGCCCACCACAACAGCTGGCTTGTTTTTCTATTTTTAGTAGAGATGGGGGGGGGTCTTGCTCTTGCTCAGGGTGGTTTTGAACTCCTGAGCTCAGGAGATTCTTCCACCTGAGCCCCCGAAAATGCCATATTACAAGTGTGAGCCACCGGGCCTGGCACCCTTTACATTGCTTTTTCTTGTATAACCCTCACAAGTATAAAGAGGGGCACCAGTAGATGCCCATTTTACAGATGTGGAAAACTAATGCAAAACACAGCCAAGCAATGTGTTCAAGGCCACACAGCTTTTTTTTTTTTGCAGTTTTTGGCTGGAGCTGGGTTTGAACACGCCACCTCCAGCATATGGGGCTGGCGCCCTACTCCTTTGAGCCACAGGCACCGCCCGGCCACACAGCTTTTAAGTGGCAGCTCTGCATTGCACGTAGAGGGCATCAGATTCCCGGCAAGGGCACGTGAGCATTCATCATATGTACTGTCCGTGAGCCACTCGAACTCCGGGAAAGGCATTCTGAAAGCAACTCCCGAAAGTAGTGGTGTCCATTATGTTCATTTCAAACAGTGCTATCAAAACCACCCTCCAAAGATCGTTTATTGAAAGCGTAGCTGAACCGTACAAATTGTTCAAGCACCGTCATCTTTCTGTGCTAAGAACCAGGAAAAGACGTGATCTATTGCTTATAAAACACCAGTGCGTGGTACTTCAGAAGGAGTCTCCAAGGAATTAGTATCTAAAAAGAGGAACAATCCCAAAGCTCTGGTCTTGCTCAGCGTCGTGTCTGATTTCACCTCCCTAGTGCTTCCTGCGTACCAAGTGCTTCCTACACAAGCCAGCAGTTAGCCTTCACCGCAAGCCAGCATGTGACACGGACAAAGAGACTTGGACTTGGAGACTGGAGGATCCTGCCCAAGTCTCAGATGGCTGTGGGGTGGGGAGGACCCTGGGCACCACTGCAAACGGGAAGTGTGGCCCTGCACAGGGCACCCAGCCAAGAGCAACGGTCAATTAAAACTCAGCCCTCGCTTCACTTGCCATGCGGAGCTCTTAAAGATCCCCTTGCAAGCCGTCACCAGAGAGGCGGCAGCATCTGCCCTAGCTGCCCCTTTCTCTTCCTTCCTTTTTTTTTTCTTTGAGGCAGACTTTCATTCCGTCACCCTGAGTACTGTTCTGTGGCATCATCATAGCTCACAGCAACCTCAAACTCTTAGGCTCAAGCAATCCTCCTGTCTCGGCCTCCCAACTAGCTGGGACTAGACACCCACCACAGCACCTGGCTATTTTTAGAGATAGGGGTCTCACTCTTGCTCAGGCTGGTCGCACACTCCTGAGCTCAAACAATCCACTCATCTCAGCTTCCCAGAGTGCTAGGACTGCAGACGTGAGCCACCTCACCTGGCCTTATATCCATTTTTTAAAAACATAGTGTCCATGGCTGCTTTTGAGCAAGTTGGGTAGTTGCCATAGAGATTGCATAGCCCCCAGAGTGAAGATATTTATTTACCATCTGGCCTTTGGCAGCAAATGTGTGACGACCCTGGTAGTGATTATCCGTCAGCTGCTGCACCCCAGTGCCTGGCACTCAGCAAATGCTTCCTGAGTCTTTATTAAGTGGTTTTGAAAAGTGGTATCCTTCTTAATCCCCAGCTATGCCCCAACAGGTAGCTTCTGTTGAGGATCCACTAACCTGCATCCACAATTTCTAAAGTCAAGGAATCTCTGAGAGCCATACTTTTAAAACATAAACTTGACAGCAAAATCTGATCTGCTCAGACCTGACTCACTTGTCTGCAGGTTGTGACCTGAATGAGTGGAGCCTCTAGATAGCCTATATTTCTCACATTTAATGTGGATTTTCATATGTTTTTCTGTGGACACGTTGATGTGTCAGATGGCATATGGGGTCCTGCCTCTGATCCCCCACTCCTCCCTGAGATACTATGTGGTATTAGGCTTAAGCACACCACATCTCTGACATACGAAGCACGGGCTTAGAAGGTGTATTTGGCTTTCAGGGTTTGGATAAAAGGTATGGACGTGTACGTGCCCTCATGTTAAAGCGGAGGCACAGAGAGACTAAGTAACAATGCCAGTTCATAGGGAGCCTGGATTTGAATTCAGGAGTCTGATCACCATGTGGAGCCTGTAACCATGAGGCCATCACAGGAGAGGCCGAGCTGCGCTTCCTGTCAGGGTGAGTTATGGGATCAGTGGAGCCGGCTGGGCAGTGTGGCTGCTGTTGGGGAGATTCCTGTTTTTTCTTTAACAGAACATCCTTCTAGGCCAAAAGCTGCAGCTGGAACTGTGCACACAAACACACACGGACACACACACACACCCCCTCCCGGAGCTCTGGGGCCGCCTGTTGTGTCAGCAATGTCATCTTCACGAATCAGGTGACAAAACCCACTAGTACCCAGGAGAGAGAAGAAAACAGATGCTTGAGCCGTCTTCTGTCTTTGAGGTTGAACTTCTGCCTCTCTCAAGGCGCAGCTCCTTGTAAAAAAAAAAAAAAAAATGATCCACTGACTTCAGGAACTGCTCTGGTCCTGAAAACTCAAAGTCATGGTTAATAAGAAAAGTATCCTTTGTCTGCAGGGAACTTGGACCAGAAAAGGGCGACAATGGGGTACAATAAGGCTGTTTCTGAACGCGTGAGGTTTTATTTCCTTCAGTGAAGAGGGGACGTTGGCTTCCTCTCGCGTGCTTGAAGGCTTCCCTGAGAAGCGGTGACGCTGCCTCTAGAAGGGAGTGGAAAATCAGCGTGGTTTTAAGTGAGCAAAAATCTTCAGAAGAACCTCAGAGGAAGGAGACAGGGTATAGGTCTGGCTCGGGACGGATCACCAAGCTATGCTGCTCAGGGAGACGCAGTCGAGGAAGGGTGAATATGGTATGATTTCTTTTGTGTCTAAAAAAAAGAGCACGTGTCTGCGTATGTGTGTGTGTGTGGGGGGGGTGTGCAGACATACAGGAAAAGGACAAGAAGTAGACGCTTTCACCATTAACACAGGAAGTAAATGAGGAAAGGGGTGGCGGTGGGGGAAGGTGTGTGTGTCAGAGAGAAGAGGGTGAGTTTCCGTCTCCGGTCACACACACGCCAGGGTTTTTCCTTTATTTGTATACTCTAAAATAAAAAAATAAATAAATTTTTTGGTCAACACAAACACTCCCCCAAAACAGATATGTATTAAGCAGAAAATTCTAAAAATCAGAAGCCTCCAGAACACAAAAGGACTTCCCGGTTTGAGGCCTTCCTGGTTAAACACGTTTGCAAGCTGATCTAGAATTCTACCCCACCCTGAATGACGTAGTTATGGAGAACTTCCCGGTGGAACAGAAGAGAAATGTTTGATTCTCTCTGTGTACAGCTCTCTCCAACTCTGCTTAAAGTTACTACTTTCCTTTCGTGCGTACTACTGTGTGTGTTTAAAGGAATAGCCAAACAATGGCTGATCTTTACCATCTAGTCTTTCAAATACCCATCCTACTGGACAAAGGCATCCAATCATACCTTTGAGTCTTGAAGAAAAATATTACAGTTAAAAAGCAGCCTCTGTCAGAGCCTAAGAAGGACACAGAGGCCCTATAGGATTCCTTTAGGCTGTGTACAAAAAACGTCTGGTCTTTGGTTAAGCTACTTGCTGTAAGACACTCTGGTTGCATTCTTGCTTTTACATTATCTTTTATTTATTCATTTATTTATTTGAGACAAAGTCTCAGTATGTTGCCCTCAGTAGAGTGCCGTGGCATCACAACTCACAGCAACTTCAAACTCTTGGGCTCAAGCGATTCTCTTGCCTCAGCCTCCCAAGTAGCTTGGACTACAGGCCCCCCCACAATTCCCGGCTATTTTTTTGTTGTTGTAGTTGTCATTGTTGTTTGGCGGGCCCAGGCTAGGTTCAAACACGCTAGCTCCAGTATATGTGGCCAGGTCCCTAGTGTCTGAGCTACAAGTGCCAAGCCTACCATATTATTCCTTATTTGATTCTTTTAGCAACCCAGGAGAATGTCAGAGTAAACAATCTTCATGGTATAGATGGAGTGAGGCAGGGAAGGAGGCATTAAAAGCCGAGTCATGCGAGACTTCAGGATTCTGGGTCTTTTTTGCTCAATGTTTTCACTGAAGGCCAAGTATAGTTCTGTTGCATGACCAGAGACGCGAACGAGCAGCAGCTTTGACTCTCCAGGGTTCATCTAGTGAAAAGTCACTCACAGCACAATAAAACCCAGAGAGGAGACTTTTTAGGCATGATTCACCCCACATACCTACTTCACCTTGTCATCAGGCGCACACCAGAAGCGTTTGTAAATCCTGCCAGGAACTTGCCGCTTTTTGTTTTATTACCCGAGGTGGTTGTGCAGCTGTTGAACTTAGAGGACCACAGGAGATCTGTAGACATCAATAATAGTCCGAGACAACGCTCCCCCCCACCCCTTTTTAGTCGGGCGTGCGTCTTTTCATTTCCAGAAAGGGAGACTGAATCACAGAATGGAAAACAACTATGACACAGCCCAGCCACGGAGCAGGCGACAAAAGAATGGGACTGATTTCTCTGTTTCCTTGATAAACTTTTAGTCTGAATTGTTTTAAAGTTAGACTTTGTTTTTTTTTTTTTTTAATTTTTTTTTTTTATTTTAAAAATTTTTTTTTTTTTTTTTTTTTTTTTTTTTGTAGAGACAGAGTCTCACTTTATGGCCCTTGGTAGAGTGCCGTGGCCTCACACAGCTCACAGCAACCTCCAACTCCTGGGCCCGAGCGATTCTCTTGCCTCAGCCTCTTGAGTAGCTGGGACTACAGGCGCCCGCCACAACGCCCGGCTATTTTTTGGTTGCAGTTTCGTCCGGGGCCGGGTTTGAACCCGCCACCCTCGGTATATGGGGCCGGCGCCCTACCAACTGAGCCACAGGCGCCGCCCTAAAGTTAGACTTTGATCTCTTTGTTAAGAGTCCTTGTTCATAAAGTATCTCAAGAATGGGAGAAAAAGTATCCAATGTACTCAGCCCTACTATGAAACTAATTTATGGCTTTCACATGAAAGCTATAACCCAGTTATAACCTAAGAATATGGGGAAAGGGGAGAGGGAGGGGAGGGAGGGTGATTGGTGGGATTACACCTGCGGTGGATCTTACAAGGGTACATGTGAAACTTAATAAACGTAGAATATAAATGTCTTAACATAATAACTAAAAAAATGCCAGGAAGGCTATGTTAACCAGTGTGATGAAAATGTGTCAAACGGTCTATAAAACCAGTGTATGGTGCCCCATGATCACATTAATGTACACAGCTATGATTTAATAATAAAAAATAAATAAATAAATAATAAAGAGTCCTTGTTCATTATAACAGGAACTCAAAAGGCAGTCTGGAGATATCTAAACAGGCGATCCGTTGGTTTTTGTTTAAGGGAAAACAAAAGTAACCAGAGCCAAATGCAAAACATGCAAATCAGGGCGTGTGTGATAATCCTGGCATTCTGGAAGGCTGTGGCAGGTGGATTGCCTAAGCTCATGAGTTTGAGACCAGCCTGAGCCAGAGGAAGATCTCATCTCTAAAAATAACTGTGCATTGTGGTGGGCGCGTATAGTCCCAGCTACTTGGAAGGCTGAGGCAAGAGAATCGCTTGAGCCAAGAGTTTGAAGCTGCTGTGAGCTGTGATGCCACAGCACTCTACCGAGGGTGACAAAGTGAGACTGTCAAAAAAAAAAAAATAGTGGCAGTGATAATAACAATAAATAATAAGCATGGCTCCTATGTCAAGTGCTTTATAAGTTACTAATTCATTTGATGCTCACACCAACCCTGTAAGCTACATGTTGTTATTATTCTTATAATTTCTCACCTTCTAGTTGAGAAAATAGAGGTACAGTGAGGCTAAGAAACTTGGCCGAGACTGGTAAGGGAGAAAAACCTCAGTCTCCATCACTGCCCTGGTGATAATTACAAATGTACCAATAATTCGGTTTTAAGCTGGCTTCCGCCAATACTAGCCCATTTGGTAAACCTGTACTAATTAGAAAAAGGAGGACCAACTGAGCACAGCTATAATCCTAGCACTCTGGGAGGCCGAAGTGGGTGGATTGTCTGAGTTCAGGAGTTCAAGACCGGCCTGAGCAAAGCAAGACATTGTCTCTACAAAATAGAAAAACTGTCTGGGCGTTGTGGCAGGCGCCTGTAGTTTTAGCTACTTGGCAGGCTGAAGCAAGAGATTGCATAAGCCCAAGAGTTTGAGGTTGCTGTGAGCTATGATGCTACAGCACTCAACCCCAAGGTGACTGAGTGAGACTCTGTCTCAAAAAAAGAAAAAAATGGATATGGCTGTGTGCCAATAAAACTTTATTTACAAAAAGAGACAAAGGGCCAGATTTGGCCCCCACACAGTAGTTTACAAACCCTTGATCAAAACTGGTAAGACTGTATAACTATTCATGATTCACCTTCTAGTGCAAGAGACAATCAACTAGTAAAATACATGCCCAATCTGATCATGGTATATATGAGAAGAACACCAACAGGTTGCCAAATGGAGCAGCAGCAGGGAGGGTGGGAGCAACCTTGCAGAGGGTGGTCAGGGAAAACTCCCTGGGAGGTGACATCTGAGCTTGACTTGCTGCATGACCTGGAACCAGCCATCAGAGAGGACTCCTGGCCAAAGGACAAAGATAACTTGGCAGACCTGAGCATCCAGGGAGAGAGGTGGGGTGTAAACCAGAGGAGGTGAGTTTAGAAATGCAGCTGAGGGCAGAGCCTGTGGCTCAAAGGAGTAGGGCACCAGGCCACCTATGCCGGAGGTGGCGGGTTCAAGCCCAGCCCTGGCCAAAAACTGCAAAAAAAAAAAAAAAAAAAAAAGAAAGGCAGCTGAGTTTCCTTGGTTTCTTTTCTCATGTCCACTATTGGAACATCAGCTCTCCAGCGTCGCTAGGGCCGCTGGGTGCAGAGGAATCGGGGCAGCCTGCAGTCTGTTACAATAATAGTCTGTTACAATAAAATCCTCAGATGTCCCAGGAAAGAGACTGAAAGCCAACAAGAGAAGTCTCAAACCAAAAACCAATGGGCAACTCAGTTTTACCCTCAGCATTATCATTCTTACAGTAATGCCAGGTGGGCCCCCCCACGTCAACATATTGTTTGCAGATACATTTAGATGTTGTAAAGGATAAAAAAATGTACATGGACCTGATAATGCCAGATTCAGGATAGTGATTAAGGGAGAAAGAAGGGAAGGGAAAAGAGGGACCACTGGAGGATCTACACTGTTCTATTTCTTTAAAACTGAAAAATAAGTTCTAAAGTCAACATAGTAAAATTGTGACATTTTATAAAATGTTTGGCAGCCTGTGTCTTTCTCATATATCCTATGATCAAATTGGATGTGTATTTTATTAGTTGATTAGTTGATTGTCTCTTGTGCTAAAACAGGAGTATTTCTCTCTCTCTCTCTCTTTTTTGTTTTTTGTTTTTTTTTTTGCAGTTTTTGGCCGGGGCTGGGTTTGAACCTGCCAACTCTGGCATATGGGGCCAGCACCCTACTCGGTTGGGCCACAGGAGCCTCCCAGGAGTATTTCTCTCATGCGTTACATTTTAGGTGTTTTTGAGGGGAGGCAGGGTCTTACTATGCTGCCCAGCCTAGTCTCAAACTCCTAGCCTCAAATGATCCTCCCAAAGTGCTGGGATTACAAGCATGAGCCACCACTCCTGGCTCTTTTCAAACATCTTTGACTTAGCCTCCATAGAGGGCAGCTAGAGTCACATATTAGCCTTTTGTTCACACAGTGGCACTGTCTGGGTACAGTGAACACTTACGTGTGTAACTTTAACTCAATCTGTACAAAAAACGAAGTATGTGAACATTCCTGGGGGGGGGGCGTGTGAAACAAAAGGAAGCACTCAAGATGTGCATGGACTAGAATGTGTGATGGGACACAGCTGTCCACCGTCCAAGTAATGGAATAGCCTGTAAAACTAGTGTAAACTATGTATTGTCTAATGTGAGATGAAATCTGAAGATAGGCAGTTATGGCATCAGCTCAAAGCAGGGAGAGTGTCATCAAACATTTAACCTATTTCCCTATTTTTTCTCTGCCATCTGGCTTGTATTTATGACCCCTCCCATTGTGGTTCTAAGATGGTTGCCACAGCTCCAGCCATCTCATCCTGACTCAGAGGGAAGAAGAGGGAGGCAGCTGCCTTCCTACTCATCTCTTTTGATCAGGGACTATCTTTCTCAGAACTGCCTCTCTCCAGCAGAATTCTGCTTAAGTTTCATTGGCCAGAATAGCAATTATTTTATTATTTATTATTGAGACAGAGTCTCACTTTGTTACCCTCAGTAGAGTGTCATGGTGTCATAGCTCACAGCAACCTCAAACTCTTGGGTTCAAGCATTTGTCTTGCCTCAGCTTCCCAAGTAGCTTGGGACTACAGGTGCCTGCCACAACACCTGGCTATTTTTAGAGACGACGTCTCACTCTGGCTTAGGGTGGTCTTGAACTCCTGAGCTCAGGCAATCCACCCACCTCAGCCTCCCAGAGTGCTAGGATGACAGACTCATCTTATTCTGGTCACCTGAGTGTTTTGGCTTTAACTTCAGGTTTCCCTCTTGTGGCCACAGCTCCAGGTAGTATATGTTCACCTAAAAAAAAAAAAAACAAACCCTAAAACTTAGAATACAAAACATTTCTCCTCTTCTTTAACTTTTCAAGACCATGAACAACTAGCCAAGTATGGTGGCTCACACCTGTAATCCTAGCACTCTTGGGAGGCTGAGGCAGGAGGATAACTTCAGCTGAGGAGTTTAAGACCAGCCTGGACAAGAGCAAAACACTCCCCTTTCCCCACCCCACTTCACTCTCCCCGCCATCTCTACTAAAAATAGAAAAATTAGCTGGGCGTGGTGGCACGCACCTGTAGTCCCAGCTAATCAGGAGGCTGAGGCAGGAGGATCCTTTTAACCCAGAACTTTGAGGTTGCTGTGAGCTATGATGACACTATGGCACTTTAGCTTGGGGCAAAAGAGGGAGACCCTGTCTCAGAAAAATAAGAAAGAAAAAGAGCAAGAACAAATTCCCCAGAGACATGCCCATGGCCAACTTAACTTCCCCTCTCGTTGGTCAGAAGTGCCACATGCCAAATCCTCAAACAGAAATAAAATTATCTCAACTTATTTAATCCCAAAGAGCTAGAGTTTGGGGGGCCCAGGTACTGACAGTGTTTCAAAGCTCTAAAGACAATCTGACCTTGAGGCAGAGTTAAGAACCCCTGTTACTGACTAATCAAAACTTCATCCCCAGGAAGTGTGGAGGTCCTGGTTTTCCCAAAGCACACGGCAGTAAAAAAAAAAAAAAAAAGAATTGAAATTACATGTGTTTACAAATTGAGTTTTATCAGCCAAGAAAATAATTAGTGATTGTTATTAAGCAGACAATAGTCAGGATTTGCTAAACTAATGATCTCATTTTTTTCTTACATAATTTTGAAAAAGAAACTTGTATATTTTTAAATTGACTTTTTAAATTTCCAACATAAGTCAAATAAGTTCATTTTTTCTTAATAAGAAATAGAAAATAGTACAGGCTCGGTGCCCGTAAGCACAGTGATTACAGCACCAGCCATATACACTGAGAGTGGCAGGTTCAAGCCTAGCCAGGCCAGCTAAACAACAATGGAGGTTGCTGTGAGCCGTGATGCCACAGTACTCTACCCAGGGTGACAGCTTGAGGCTCTGTCTCAAAAAATGTACCTATTTTTAAGAAAAAATTAGATGATGGGTGTAATTGGAATCCGTATTTCACAATATGACTCCATAACAAGTTTTAATGACTTGAATAGCACCCATGAAATCTGAGAGAAAATCGTATAACATTTTTATCCTTGGGTACAGCCAGTGTATTCTGAAATATTTGGTGGTTCTAGAAAACATCAGCTACATTTACAAGTATGAACATCATTCTCCTTCTTTGGTGTTCTAAGTGGTGCCTAGAACAAGGCATGTAAGATAAACTAATATAGAATGCCTACATTTAGATGCCTTGATTAATCATTAAATTTTGGTACCTTGGAGACTATTCCACCACCTACCCCAAGAAAAATGCCAACGTGTTACACACACACACACACACACACACACACACACACACACACCCCTCTGTTATGTAGGGAAAGGATTATTGTGAATTTAGGCGTGTAGAAGCATTCCCAGGAAGTTTTGTTTTGTTGAATTTTTTTGGTTTTTTGAGAGAGTTTCACTCTGTCGCCCAGGCTGGAGTGCTGTGACCTCAGCCTAGCTCACAGCAACCTCAAACTCCTGGGCTCAAGTGATCCTCCCAAGTAGCTGGGACTGCAGGCACCCCCAAAGTGCCGGGCTAATTTTCTCTATTTCTTGTAGAGATGGGTTCTGGCTCTTGTTCAGGCTGGTCTAGAACTCCTGAGCTCAAGGGATCCTTTTGCCTCAGCTTCCCAGAAGGGTAGGCCTACAGGTGTGAGTCATCGTGCCTGGCTTCCCAAGGTAGTTTTAAAGATGAGTATATTTAAGTACAAACCAAGTAGATTCTAGAAATTAAATTTCTTATTTTTATTTATTTATTTATTTATTTTTGAGACAGAGTCTCACTGGGTCACCCTTAGTAGAGTGCCATGGCATCATAGCTCACAGCAACCTCAAACTCCTGGGCCTAAGCAATTCTCTTGCCTTAGCTTGCCACAATGCCCAGCTTATTTTTGGTTGCAGCTGTCATTGTTGTTTAGCAGGCCCAAGCTGGGCTCGAACCCACTAGCCTCGGTGTATGTGGCCAGCGCCCTACTCACTGAGCCTAGAAATTAAATTTCTTAAACCTGTCCATGCAACGTGCTCCTGTTTTAGATGACTGTTCTATAATACTTCATTGTGTTGTTTGCAGATTGAATGCGGCGATACAATTAAGCAGTGAGCACAATGCTGGCACATGGGGATTCTTATCTGAAAATCTAAAAAAAGAACCCGAAAACATCCCAAAAATTGGGAAAGATTCAAGCTGTTCAAAAAAAATTAAAAATAAATAATAGGCTTGGCACCTGTGGCTCAACCAACCACATACACCTGAGCTGGCGGGTTCAAATCCAGCCTGGGCCCACCAAACAACAATGACGGCTGCAACAAAAAATAACCAGGCGTTGTGGCGGGCACCTATAGTCCCAGCTACTTGGGAGGTGGAGGCAGGAGAATCGCTTGAGCCCAGGAGTTTGAGGTTGCTGTGAGCTGTGATGCCACAGCACTCTACCCAGGGGAACAGCTTGAGGCTCTGTCTCAAAAAAATAAATAAAAATAAAAATAAATAATAAAAATTGGAAGAGAGGTCTGACACAGTGGCTCACGCCTGTAATCCTAGCACTCTGGGAGGCCTAGGCGGGTGGATACCTTGAGCTCAGGAGTTGGAGACCAGCATGAGTGAGATCCCATCTCTACTAAAAATAGAAAAATTAGCTGGGAGTTGTGACATGCACCTGTAGTCCCACCTGTAGTCTCAGGAGGCTGAGGTAGGAGGATTACTTGAGCCCACCCTTGAATTCGAGGTTGCTGTGAGACCATGACCCTCTGTCCAGACGGTTAGAAAAAAAATTGGCTCCTGGCAACACAGATTCCTTTCCAAGATCTCAGATGCTCAGGTCCTCAGTCTCAATATCAGCTTTTTTTTTTTTTTTTTTTTTTGTAGAGACAGAGTCTCACTGTACCACCCTCGGGTAGAGTGCCGTGGCGTCACACCGCTCACAGCAACCTCTAACTCTTGGGCTTACGCGATTCTCTTGCCTCAGCCTCCCGAGCAGCTGGGACTACAGGCGCCCGCCACAACGCCCGGCTATCAATATCAGCTTTTAACGTGGTGGCCTCTGGGTCTGACAACAATATCCCATCTAGAGCTTTGAAAGCAACATATAGGCAAAAATAATTGTTATGTCTCCTGGAAAACCGTTTCTATTTCTATTTTTAGTTTTTCTATTTCTTTTTTACTTTGGAAATTTCCTCCAGCATATACCTCCCTTTTTTAGATAAGTATTTGTATGCAGTTTCAATAAAGCTAACAGGGCAGTGAAGCTTTTTTGTTTGTTTTAAATTCAGGATGTGAGTACTTTCAAGTTTTAAGGGGACCAGGAAGCAAAAAGAAAATGAAATAGAATGAAAACTTTGTTCTTTATATTCTTGGGTCTTTATAGAGTCAGTTCTCCAATAACTGTTATTACTTACGACAGTTTAACTTTTTATTTCTTGGTCAGCATCACATTTTTTTTAAAAAATGAAGTTTGGGGTTTCTTTTTGTTGTTGTTCTTGTTTCAAGACAGAATCTCACTATGTTGCCCCTGGTAGAGTGCTGTAGTGTCACAGCTCACAGCAACCTCCATCTCTTTGGGTTAAGCAATTCTCTTGCCTCAGCCTCCCAAGTAGCTGGGACTACAGGCATCCGCCACAACACTCAGCTATTTTTTGGTTGTAGTTGTCATTGTTGTTTGGCAGGCCTGGGCTGGACTCAAACCTGCCAGATCAGGTGTATGTGGCTGGTGCCCTAGCCACTGGAGCTACAGGTGCCGAGCCTAAAAAAATGATTTTGGAAGAGAAGAACACATACCTAGTTAAGAGCATGGGCTTACATAATTTAGCGCAAGAATCTGGAAACTTTTTCTATAAAGAGATAGTTAGTAAATATTTGGGCTATGCAGCCATACAGTCTGCCATTGTAGCTCAAAATCAGCCACTGCAATATATGAACAAATGAGGATGTCTATGTTCCAATAAAACTTTATTAACAAAAACAGACATTAAGCCAGATTTGGCCCTCAGGCAACAATCTCCAACCCTGATCTATAATAGAATCAAATTTGTCTTCATCCCTATCTAACTAGGTGATCTGACTGAACCTCCAAAAATGGAGATAACAATTATACTACCTCCTTAGGTTCAGAAGACAATGGATCTGTGTATAAATACTTATTCCACTTAAGAACTCAGTAAATGTTACCTATTACTAGTACTATTATTCTCTTTTTACAGTAAGAAAATGAAGCCACAGGCCCAAGCCATGCAATTAGGAAGTCACTCTACAGCTACAGAAGTTTCCACTGTCCAAAGACTATAACTTGGTCTTTGCTTAGCTTTGGCCCAAGAATGCCTTTTCTTTCTCAAGCAATTTCATTCAAGATGGAGTCTTGGGAGAAAGAAAGAGAAGGGCAGAAAAGTTCTATAAATGACTCAAATGGATCAAGCTCTTTAGGGAGAGGAGTTACTCTGCCAGTGCCAAAGGCTCCTTTTACCTCATCTCACCTCCTTTTTGGAGGAAGAACCGGTCCCCCAGGTTGCCCCATCTTGTCACAAGCTCAAGACATACCATGAAGCCTCTGCCTTTGCCATAGGTAACATCACAGAGGGAAAAGATCTCTTGGAATTTTGCTTTCCTTTCTTTCTTTTGGATATTTTTCTTCCATCTGGGTTTCCACTCAAGTTTTTAGGATTTCTGGCATCAGGCACTTACTCGGCGTGGCTCTGTCTTTCATTTCTTTCTGGGGACAGTCAAAGGCCCACATATTATTTTCACCTCCCATTCTTCCTAGGGATTCTAATCCTTCCCTTTCCTATTACTAACATTTCTTCCTAGACCATGCCTCTTTTTTCTAAAGCAGCAGGAGAGCTCCCAGAGTTTCCTGATAAACAGCAAACAAGATAGTGAATTTCAGTGACAAATACAACAGGCAATCTATATTTTCCACTCCCACATCCTTTTTAACGTGGGGATGATAACTTCTTAGGTTTTCCCTTCTCTGAACATTGGCAGTTTTGGTTCCTCTTTCGTTTGGGCCTTGTCGCATCTCTTCCTGAATTAAATTTTTCGATTTGCTTGCTTGTTACAACGCCTATGGAGCAGTCTTCCTCTTTACATTGCGGTCTTCCTCTTCAACTCCAATTTCCTTCTTCCCAGGAGCAACAGAAATTTGCTGTACGCATTGCAAGACAAAGAACAAAAAAAAGACCTCACTAGCTGAGCAAAAAGATTCAGTCCTAGCCACGATTTCACTGGGTTTTCAACCGGATAATGAAATCAGACTCCTCCCCCGGGATGGGGGGTTCCCGCCCCCACCTACTGCACACACAAAATTCTACCCACTTCTTTCCAAGGACACACTTTGTTCTAAATCCCCAATGGCTTTCCTCTTGCACACAAAAAAAGAGCAGGAAGCTGCACCTAAAGTTGTAAGCGTGAGCTGCGATCTTCCTCTGAGCCGCAGATGAAAGGAGTAGGTGGGAAGGAATTGCTGGATATGAAGAATGCATTTGTAATAAGCAGGCATGGGGTGCAACCAGGTGATCTTGGCATGGCTGCTGGGGGGGCATGGACATGACTTTTTCTTTTCCTTTTCATGAGGCTCTCACTCTTAAGCCAGAGGAGAGATTAAAAAGTATAGGGAGAAGTATGAGTTTATAACAGATGTTAATGAGTTGATAATAACTCTGTTTTAAACCCTCATTTAAAAAAAAATTAATTCAATCGATTCTCCTTCAGATGAAGGCAATGGGAGGACAGGTGAGAAGTAAGGGGAGTTGATTTCAAAAAGGGGTGTGTTTGAGCAGAGGGATGTGTTTGAGCAGAGAATCGCAGGGTACACACCAGATAAGTGTTTATTGTAACACTGTTGGTAGAGGCAAACACTGACAGCCACCAAAAAGGGAGAGAAAAAGGACGAGTGACATACATTAAAGAAAATCATTCAAAGAAATACCATGCCACCATTTAACACATCAAGTGCTTCTAACATGGAGTGCTGTCCAAGAGATTTAAATAGGAAATGCAAGCTGGAAGAAATTTGGGTAAGGACAAAGAAAGGTGTTCATACACATGCATGTTCATCTGTGCACAGACTATTTCTGGAATGATACACTAAAAACTGCTAATAGTCGTTGTCTGCTGGGGGAAGAGGAGGATTCACCCTTTCCCACAAGCCCTTTAATCTGAATTTTCCCCAGTAGCTTGTGTGACACTTTCCCCCCAAATTCATAGCTAATTAACAAACATACTTAACTTGAAAATTGCCTATGATAGATATTCTAAGTGGAAAAAAGTATAATCATGTCTATAAATATGATTCCAGCAGTATATTTAAAACAGTGTGTGTGTGCACACATATTTGTGGAAAATGTCTGGGAAAATACGTGTCACACGGTTAAAACGTAATTATTGGCTATCTCCAGTGAGATCTGAGCTTGGGGGGAAGGGGTGAGCGAAAAGAATGAGGAAACATACCTCTTTTGCCTTCGTTTTGTACCGTCTGAACATTTTAAAGAGATGAGATGTTACTTCCATGTTAAATTGTAAAAGCTAAAATGAGAAAAGAAGAGAAAGAAACTGTCAAAGGAAACAGTCAAATACCCAAAACAGGAGAAACGTGGGCCATGACCTCCCAGAGAAACTGAAGTCCCCAAAGTATTCAAGGTAAATCTCTGCTTTTCGCCTCCTAAACAGTGAGATATTATCCTGTGCACCATCAGGGGCTTTAGAGTTTCCTCTCCCCTTCCCCTAACGCTACTCTGTTAGCTGGGACGGCTCCAGAAGGCTTTCAGAGGTGGCCCTGTGGGTCTTTGTTCCAGCTGGTCCGCCCCCCAGGGAAGCAGGAGCCTCTGCCTTTGGGGAGCTGGAAATGCCCCCTCACTGCAGAGGCCGGGCCGGCTCCATATCCGCTCTCAGCCAGGCCTTTACTTTCCTGCCTTGCGCAGTGAGCTGCGCTCGAGCGACTCCATTAAGAAGAATGAAGTTACTTCATGATAACAACCCTGGCTCGGGCTGTCTGCTGCGCTCTGTTCCGCTGCCATCCTGCGAACAGCCTTGTGTGTAAGTCGCATTGGATACTGAGCCTGTCCAATGCGCGCCCGGAGTTGCAGCAGCAGCTCAAACAGCATTTTAAAAACGGGATCCCATGGAAATACTCTCTCCCTTCCCAATTAGCTCCAGGAAGCCCCCTGTTACATTTTCTGCTGCCTTCGGCATGTGTGGAAATGATGGGGAGCGGGGGTTGCTTCTGAGAAAATCATTCTCAAAATCTTTTTGTGCCTTTTTGGGGGGGGAGGGCAGCGCCTGTGGCTCAAGGAGTAGGGTGCCGGTCCCATATGCCGGAGGTGGAGGGTTCAAACCCAGCCCCGGCTAAAAATCACACACACACAAAAAAAATATTTTGGGCAGTGCCTGTGGCTCAAAGGGGTAGGGCGCCAGCCCCATATGCCAGAGGTGGTGGGTTCAAACCCAGCCCTGGCCAAAAACTGCAAAAAAAAAAAAAAAAGGCTCAAAATCTTTTTGTGAATATGGTTTCCAGCCACTTAACAGTGCAATTCACCTACGGAAATAAACATGATGCAAATGGACACGATCTGCTTGCTGGGATTGATAACACGCTCTGAAGGTCAAAATAACAGCCCTAATCATTTTTGCATGTGCAGTTTTCAGGCAAGAAGTGCCGGGAACGAAGTTTATAATTTATCCAGCTGGCAGCGGTTCCGAGAGCGGCTGGCTCTTTGCTTCCACGATATTGGGTTTGAAGTCCCCTGCCCACTCCCCAAATCTGAATATGTAATTTAAGACCTTACTGATTATTTCATTCGGGAGGGAGGGGTCAAGTTAGGAAGCCAAATTTATGCAAATAAGGGTGATGACACACAGAACAACCTATGATTTGAGACTGGAGGGGGGAGGTCACGCCCCATTTTCCTCGGAGGCAGCTGAAATTCCCTGTTAATTATGATCACTTGAAAATATAATGGCTGGCGTTTGCAGGTATCGCTATAAAAAAAAAATCACTTAGATTCCTTTAAATGTAGGTGCAATGTTAAAAGAGCAGGAATCAACTGTCTCTCTAGATGAAAAAAGGGACTACTGGCCATTGTCTGCCCTCCCCAGAGCCTGATTGACTAGTAGAAATCGCATCTCCATGGGAACAGGTAAATGTCTGCTTTTTACTCCGTGAATTAACCAACTCAAGAGCCTCACCAACCTAGCACTTTATTTGGGCGGCTGTAAGCAGCCTCTCCCTTTTCATGTTCAGCCAAATTATCTGCCAGAATTTCTTTTCAAGTCTAGGAGGAAAAAAAAAAAAAGGAGTTTCCTCCCCCTCCCCGCTTCTGTATGGAGTTAATTACTGTGTTTTCATCTGGGAGGGTGGGGAAAAAAAACACACGGCGCTGAAATAGCACACAAAACAACGCTGAGGTCTTGTGTCTGCCTGTTGTTTGTTAGCTTTTGGTAATTTTTAAAGGTATGGAAGTCTGCTGCTGAATTTGAGTGATGCCAGGACAGAGGTTCGGTTGGGTTTTGTTCACTGTTGTGCCCGTGTTTAGCTGTGTGACCTTAGAAAAGCAGGTCAGCAGCTCTGTTTAATATCGTGACCTGAGAAATGGAGGGAATGGGAAAGCTAGAAAAAATGTCTGGAGAGTCTCAGGTATCTGCTTCCCCTCCCCCTAAAATCTCCCACATCTGCCATTTTAACTCTGATCAGGGTTCATTGCTCCCTGCCAGCGAAATTAGACAACAGTTCTCAGGAGAGCACGGGCTTTCTCTGGGGGTTCCACACACTTCAGCTTCTGTTCCTGGTTAAAAATATCACCGGAAGCAGCATTTTCTGATGATATTACAACATTTCCACTCCAGTTTCTGAATCAGAGGGGGGGAAAGTAAAAAAGAAAAGAATGGAGGTGAAAGGTATATACATCCTTAGGCAAGTAACTGTTACATATATTTTTCAACACATAAGGTGGAACTCTTAGGGCTCAGTTTGTTTGGGTCTACAACTGGCACCTTCTGGGTGCAGGTTCTTTATTTTATCAGCATCCATGTGACAAGCCTTATTTTTCTCTCCTTTGTCCCTGAAGCTGTTTGTACCTTGTCTTTCTCCTCTTCCTCCCACCCACCCAACAAGTCTGAGCAGGAAACATTCAAAGCCCAGTGAACTGCAAACCCACTAGGCATTTTTCAAAAGAGTGCAGGTTAAAGATACCTGCAGGTATTTGTCGATGTAAGCAATCAACTCTCAATTCCAGCTCTTCCCCAGATG